>NC_132889.1:21451246-21786246 GCF_030463535.1 Salminus brasiliensis | reverse complement strand
ACAAGCACTTTTTGTTTCTAAATTAGCCTTTTTTCCACTGCTCTGAAATGTGAATTTTAAACACTTATTTAAAAGCTGTTTCTGCATGGTGGCAACTTTTATTTTTAATAGCTCTGAGCTCTCTGAGCTCTGTTTTTCTTAAATGTGCAGTGACAGAAAATACTGTTCTTTCAAGCTTGTTATATCTTACTGGGATAAAAGATATATATGACATATATAAATCTCACATTATAAATAAATACATAAAGATGTATAGGCATTTGTCGAGTATTTAAGTCAGAGTTGGTATCGGTACTCCAAATCAGCAGATAATCTGGTATCGACATCAGAAAGGAACAAGCAGTATTGATGCATCTCTACCTGTAATACATACCAACAACACAGACCCACTGTCTTTCATATATTTTTAACTTTTTATATGAATGGCACAGTTTATGAGCTACTTAATTGTACTACTCAATTTACTCATACATTACTTACATACTTATTGATCAATTATTATTTGCTTTGTTTTTAGTTCAAATGCAATTCATCTAAACAGCACTGAGTAATGTCAGTCTAGACTAGACTGTCTAGACTGGTTTGCTAACAGACTCACCTGGTCATTGTGCAATAAATAAGCCCACAACTTCTTTACACAGTCTTTGCAGAAATGTTGCAGAGGATCCTCTTGTGGTGCTGAACACCTTTCCTAAACACAGAAGACAAATATTCAGACCCCCAGTCTGTGTAGCTAACAGTGGCGTATTGTAGGCTGCGGTTTCAAAATACCAGACAGGTTTAGACCAACTGAAAAACAGCAGCTCATAAAACATGATCATGACCTTTCTTAACACACAGCTAGCTACCTTACATAATGTTGCAGGATCAGGGTTTTACAAAACCCAGCAAAATGCCAGGTTAAACAGACCAGCAAGTCAATCAAATAGCTAAAGCGATTCAGCTGGGCTTCGGGTTAGCAACATCTCTGTTTATGACTGAACACACACACACAGAGCCAGCAGGCAAATATTCAGAGTATTCATTTAGCACGAGTCCGTCCACAAAACAAGTGAAATGGATTCAACGACAACGCGAAAGGTCAGTAATATACTGAGGTGGTTAATGTTTGTGTTTTTATACCGACAGTAAGCTGCTGCATTAGCGATGCACTGAGCGAGCTAGCTAGCAAGCAAGCTAGCACTACAGAGCTTAGCCCATTAGCGCTGTGAGTAAACACACACACCGCCTGTCACCCAGCTCCAGCACACAGCCCACACACACTGCGAGTCTGTAGCATTAACACAAGCGAAACTACTAGCTATTGGTGTGCAACTAACCGGTCTGCTGCGCTCTTCCTTCCTTTCTTTGTTTGTTTGTTTGTTTGTTTGTTTCTTTGACCAAGAAAACGCAAGGCCTGCCGTCGGCCTCAGCGTTGCCAATGCAAACTGAGTATCTCCGGGTCAGCGAAAACAAAAGCGGCCACACCGGAGCATGCGCAGAACCCAGCGCCGAGTCTCAGACACACAGGCTTCGCTCCCACGTTTCACAAACAGAATATAATATAGATTATTATCTTATTATTTTTATATATATTTTTTATTTTTATATTATATTATAATGTGCATTTAAATGTATTTAAACATATTAGTAAGAATACAGTACTGTGCAAGCGTTTTAGGCATCTGTGAAAATTAAAATAAAAATTATTAAGCATTTATTTAAGCATTACGAGATTTTATTTATATAGTGAAACACGAATATTAGATAATATACAAATAATAAGAATAATACACAAGTATTAATGTGGTTTTACATGTATCACTGTGTTCACACTCTCTTCATGAGATCATCCAACACCAGGTTTGGCAAATTGCTGCTTAATTCTGTTAAATCAAATGAGCTGGAGATGGACTTGAACCGATCTTCAAAATGAGAATTATTATTTTATTTATTGAATTAATGTTTATTTGCACCTGTAAACAAGCAAAAACATTTGCAGAAATGAATTGATTAAGTTATGTTCTCAGGTGGAGGAAAAGTCTGCACAGTCCTGCACAGTATATATATATATATATATATATATATATATATATATATATATATATATACACACTATACATACATATATATATACACTAATTACACTATATACACTTACCCTCACACTCTAACACACAAACACACACAGTACACACACCATGTTGTCAGAATTTCTTAATCTGATCACTGCCACCAGTCTCCATTGCACCAGGAGGGTTTAACACTGGTGAAGTAGTCGATTAAGCCATTAAGGTGAAAGATTTCTACCTTGTTGTGAAAATCAAAACGTAACAGTGAGCAGAGAGCTCGCTGAACTGCTGTCCTTCAGGTGGTGCTGTAGGCTGCACAAACCCCTGCAGAGGAAGCATATACACACATCTTTGGCCACCCCATTTATTAAAGGTAATACATGGAGAGAAAAAAAACTGGACTTATAATACTGGACTTGCTGAGCATTACAGTCATCATCATTTTGTTTCTTTCAATGCTAATTATATAGTGGTATTTGATCTTTAATATGCTACATAATACTATGTACATTACCTCGTTTATCATTTGCACTGTTTGTTCTAACTATTGGTTCTAGCTATTTATTCTAACTCAAATATTAATGCCTTTAAAATGACACATTGGCTTATTTTTATTCTGTTAATGTATACCACTGCTGTTATGTCAACAAATTATGTCAAAAAGTAGAAAAACAGCAAAAATAGAGATCCAAAGTTTTGCGTGACAGCAAAAATATTATCCTTTGTTATTAACCTAAGCGGGGATTTATAGGCACTGCAAAACAGTACTTTGCTAAAACAATTTTAATCGTTATGGCAATTTTTGTTTTAAAAAATTATGTATACAGTATATAAATGATAGCATATCTCTGTTAGCAGGACTCTGTTAGTGGTGCAGGACTAATGCAGGACTAATTGGTGCATTTATTAGCAGTTCCAAAATATCAGAAAGTCCTATGTCTGTCTCTGCTGAAACACTGATAATAGTTGTTAATTTAACGCATGTGCTTCTTCCCTCATCGGTACTGACACGCAAAAGCCTTGAATCTCCGAAAATGTAAACTCCAGATTCTAATTATGTCAAAAAGTAGCAAAAATTGAGATACAAAGTTTTGTTTGACAGCAAAAATATTTTTTTACACAGTATGAGTTTTACACAAATGAGTTTTACACAGTACTATGTGTACAGTACAGTGCATTAAAGATGGTATATCTCTGGTCAGATTACATGTTTTTTCTTCCCATTTCTTTGCTAAATTCAATATATTGGAAACAGTGCCTGACTGTTTGCATATGATGTCACATTTCAGTGCTACATACTGCACTTTCAGTAATATGTACATTATACAATCTAATTCCGTGAGCAGAAGAATGACAGCAAGCAAGTCACTGTTATAAAAGCACCTTTATTTATGAAAACAGTAAAAAAGGCAGAAAAAAAAACATAAGACTTTTACAAGAGACAATCAACAAGTGTGTAAATATGTTGTGCTAACTTTTAGCGTTATGGAAGCAATGTTTTGCTCATAAGCAAAGGCCATCATTACAAGCCTTTTTTTTTCCAGCATTGTCTTTAACTGCCCAGCAGACAAGAGACAAACTGCTTCTCCTACTTCTGGACCTGACAAACAGAAGCCGGTACACTTTGTGCTACACCAGCTTAGCATTTCTTAGTCCCCACAGCTGGCACCACATTTTAGATATAATGCACAGATCCGTGACAATAACAGCAACTGTGAGAATGATTTTGCACAGTCCTGGTCTATTTGTGTCGCCGCGAGGTTGCCAAATTTAAGCCCGCGCACCCGATGACGCCACTAGCATTGCTGAAACGATACAGCTGAGTTGGGCGTCAGGGTGCTTTCAGCACAATGTAACAGGAGCTGAAACTCCAAAACGGGTCCCGCTGTCCAAGCATTCAGAGGGGCTAGCATGTGTGCCGTTGCGCAGTGCTACAGAAGTGGGGAAAAGGGATTAGCAGGGCCAAGGTTTTGCAGTATGTGAGGCAAGCACAGATGTAGGTTGAGGCAATATATTTAGAGGAGGGTGGGTGCACACGTATTCCTCTATGACCTAGCAAATTGATGCCCAAAAAAACTAACAGGAAAAAAAAAATAAAAAAGCAAGGGCATTTCCTTTCACAAAAACATTCAGCCTGTCGATTCAGAGAATCCATTTGATTGTCTTTGTACCGATCTCTGTTGACCAACAAGCAGATGCTTCTCAGCATGGCCCCTTCATCTTCAATAGAATTGAATCTGGGCCCTGCTTTGCTTAGACACAGCCCACTTCGAACAGCTTGACCAGCTCTTTGCAGTCAGGGTCAATAAGGTCAGCTGGTTTCTCTCCATTCTCATTCTCAGCCTCTGCACTGGCACCCAGAGAGAGTAGATACCTGTAGAGAAAAGTGCTGTCACTTACTGAGGCCTACAACACAACTTATAACACATGTGAGCTTAAGTATGGTGGACATATCCAATACTTTTACAATATAATGTATGATATATGATGTATAAACCAAGCAAATGCTTTATTTATTATTATTAAATCAGGCTTAATCCTTATACTAGTAGGCTGCCATGTTTAAGGCGGCATCAAATGGTTGCTATTTTTTGTCCACTGAGCGAAGAACAGCGAGCTATATATATATATATAAGTTACCACAAATATCACTTTTTGCCTTTCCAGCTTTAGCTATAGCGTGATATTGCAGTCTTTTTTTGCAGTCCATACAGTACCAATACATTACACCATCCAAGGGCAGCAAAGGTGACCTACTAATAGCGAAATTGTGTTTCTAATAATTTAGAGATTTCATTTGGTTAATACATATATTACAGTAGTACTGGACATGTACACAATTTAAGGCCTGCAAGTCTTAACAGCCCTCTATATTTAAAAACTAGAATGGTTTTTAGTGAGAAGAATGTTATCTGTTGCTATCTATACCCAGAGTCATCCATTTGTATATTTTGCTGTCTGTAAATCGAGTTACCATGGTGACAGTCCCCAGTGATGCTTCAAAATGGCGGTTTCAACAACCTGTCATCCATTGGTTTGACCTATTTCATATAAACCCTAGCGAGAACCCTAGCATTGAACCATATTATGCTGGATCAATTGATATCCTACATCACTGCTACTTTTATTGTAGTACGATCTACATGTTCTACAGAGAACATCTCAACTCTCACATGTGTGAAAATGGTCTGTTCTCAGCAGGCTAAGTTAAGCAGCCTCAGAAGGTAAACTTCGTCTGACATTTGCAATGACATTTTTTTAAACAGGATTCTATGACTATGATATGTATGAGCTTGACGCTACCGTGCAATCTCAGGGTAGCCGTCGCTGCAGGCCATGTGAAGGGGTGTCCAGCCATCCTCATCCCTCTGGTGAACATCAGCTCCATACTTTATCAGGAGCTTCACACACTCCAGGTTCCCTGAGAGAACAGCTTCATGGAGAGCTGCCATGCCTGTGGTGAGAAATAAGTCAAGAGCAGGCCAAAATAACTTTGATTGGAAACAAATGGTTATACTCAATAAAGCCACAGGAGAATGAGTACTGGTTCCAAAAAGAGCTTTCAGCTGATAAAGATATGTGTGAGTATAAATAGTCTTCAAAGATGATATAACGGTTATTTATCAGTTAATCTATGTCCTCCTAGAGCTTTAGAACCAAGCTAAGAACCACTGGAAAGCCTTTATTTGTTTTGGGGAAGGTATTTTTAATTTCTTTTGCCGCCAAAAGCAAAGTTTTCTTACCAGACTGAAAAATAGTGTCCACTCGTACTTTCCTTGCTCTCATGAAGCGACCAATCATTTCCAGCTCTCCATGCCGGACATGGTCCTGAAACAAAACGTCGTTGGTGAAGCGTACAGCCTTGGCGGGTTTGACCACTACAGTGGGAGTCCGTTGGGCAGGTGCGCGGTGACTGCTGCCTTGCCGTGTGGGTTTGCTAAAGACGGGTGTGTAGGTGGAGGTGCTTTTGTAGGCGGGGGTGTAGGCAGGTGGGGTGTAGTGCGTTGCAGTGTACTTTACGGAGCTGTAGTTGCTGGGTGAGTAGGAACTGGTGGAGTAATACTTCGGTGTGTAAAGGCTAGGCGTATAGTGCGTTGTTGGGGTGTATGTGCTGTGCCGTGTGTACTGGGACACCGGGTATTGGTAGCTGTACTTCATCCCTGCCGTTGCCACTCTGCAGCCTGCCCCCTCTGCTCCGAGGGCAGGAGGAGGCAGAAGAATTCCAAAAAAAAAAAGAAAAGGTCCCCAAGAAAGGTCCCAAAATGTTAATCCTTTGCACCCTTCTAAGGTCCCTCTTGGCACTCTCTTCAGTGGATGTCCACCAGAACAGCACCAATATTCCCTCTGAGCAGACCTCCAATGCTTCTTTAACACACTTCCTGAAACCAGCTCTTTCTTTTGTCACTTGGTTCTGTATCGTACTTGTCTTAACTTGCTTGCTCTTTCCTCTTGACTATACTCTTTTTATCTTTTCCTGCATCCACTTGTTTGGGAACATTTAATGCACAGTGTCTTGTGCCATCATCACTTTGGGTTGCCTTCTGCCTGTGCAGGCTTTGGCAAGTCCCTTTATATTCTTTGTAGGGTTATTTTGGGAATGCTGTTCCGTGTATCCAGTGACTTCAGCACAGCAGCGAGTGGTTGCATCAAAGCCACTCCTGCATGCCCGTCACATGTGCTGCAACCTTTGACTCGCCCCCATTTAACCCATTCAGAAACGCATGGCAATACTTGCAGCATTACAATATGATAATATCGCAGGCCCATTCTTATCAAGGGTATTGGTAAAAGACTGCTGATCAGGGATCAACTCATCCTGTCTATTTGAATATACACTGTTGGAAATGAGGATTGGTTCTGGGGAACTCTCAAATTGGTATATAAGGTTCTTTAATCTTTAAAATGGCTCATTTTAGAGAAACCTAACAAACTCCAATTTCTTTACAGTGGTGGGGATCGAGGTCAGACTCCACAAAGTTTCCCCATACAACACCCTTTATGTACCTCTCTTCTATATATGCCTTAAAAGGTATGTTTTAGGCCAAAACCATCTCTCAAAACACACAGAACATTTTTAATCATTTAATTAAGTTATTGTGATGCAGCTTCACGGGGCAATAAACAGGGTTTGGGTTCTTAAAAAAACATCAACAAGAGTTGGCCGTCTATGGTATTGCTTCTATGGCATGGCTTCTATGGCATGGCTTACGCTTACTGATAGAGGGATAAGCACAACCCCTGATCATAAACAGAGCTTTAGAGCACATAGGCAGTCGGTGAAAGAAATGGACGTTTTACAGCGAGTGCGTGCCTCCAGAGCCTTGGAGGTGCACATGTGATCTTTTTAGAACATTCTGAAAGTGCCATTAGTCATGCCCTTTCCTGCTGTTCTACAGTCGTCAGGCAATATTACAAGTCATAGAAATAGTACATGCTGTCTGTCCATTAGAGTCACAGGAGGAGCATAACAAGAGGTTATCTTAAACATTGATTAATCTCATATTGACATTAATGAAGGAATGGACTAGGAATATGATCTATACCAGTGGATAATTAAACGAATGTGATGGGTTTGAATGAAGGGCGTATGTTATTCTAATCACGTGTTTTCATTTATAATGGAAACAGTAGCTGGGGGGAATGTAGCTTAAAGTAAGACGTAGGCCTTATGAACAAGAAGTATTATATCTTCACTGTTAAAAAGTATAATATCCTTAAGGACCTTTAGGGGTTCCTTAATTTAAAACTGTGGTGGACCCTTTTAATGAAGATTTGGAAGAACCTCTAAAAGTTCCTCAAGAACAGTGTAAATTCTACTAATGTCTAGTTGACTCCTTCTTTTATTTTACATTTTATAATATATTATTATATTTGACAAATATAGCATTTATATGGATAGACCCCAGTTCCAATTTGTGTGATCTAACCCCAGTCACATTTGCTCACATATCAGAGACAGGTTTTGTGTCCTAAGTCTTATGAGCCCTAATTAATAATATAAAAAATAATGTTTGGTAAATGCTTAAACTTCATGAATCTGCAAGTCAAGATCTCACATAAATCAGTGTCACCAAGTTCAACCCCTTTCTTAACATGGCATGTCACATGGTGTGGCTTAACAAAGTGATTTTTTTAGATTTCAATTTGTCTACATATAGCAGGGGTCAGTGGTGCTATTTAAGGGAAAGTCTGGAGTGATGTAGACTGACTGCTTGTGCCAGTTGCCACAATCGTCCAGCCATCTCAAGCAATTTTTCCATTCCAAAGTTTTGGAACACATAGCTCTTTAACATGCATTTAAAAAAATGTTTTGTGGGTTTGCAGTATCTTGTTAGATAGAAAGCTGATTAGAGCTTGCTAAAAAACTGAAGAAACAAGTGATAAATGTGCTACTTTTAATACTATCACTTTGGAATTATGACGAACACATCCAGTGATTTGTGTGTCTTATTTTACTTAATTTACCTAAATGACTTAATACTTTAATAATACTAATAAGTTACTAAGTCTGAGGATCTTCGTTGGACTAGTCGGGTGGTTTGGAAGTAGGAAGACCTCTTAAAGGTTCAGCCTACTCAGATGGGCCTTAACAATGCCTTACTTTACACAATGAATACCTTGTGACTCATCTGTACTGTAACCTTTTAGATGTTTGAGACCACATGTGTGCCAATATGGGCTTTTAACAGTAGTTTAGAAAAGAAAACTGTCCAACTATCATCCATACCTACTCTTTATATATATATATATATATATATATATATATATATATATATATATATATATATATGTATATACATCCATAAATAAATAATAAATATTATAAATAAATACATATATTTACAAATAAATAAATAAAAGGAAGGAAGGAACTTTATATTTCCAACATGTCAGCAGGCAAAAATAAGCTAGCTAGCAATGTTCCTCAAATTCATAAGATCATAACTGCACATTCTGCAAAAAAAAAAAAAGAAATGTCATTGATCAAAATCTTGATCTTGTGAAATGCTAGAAAAAGGTCTGAGAGACTCCTTCTTCCAAAATTTGGACCTGCTGCTAGTCATTGGTCATTGGTGTGTGTGGACTGTGCTCCAGACGTATATACACTGCAGCTGTCCTTAAGGAGCTCAGTTATTGGAGAGTGCCAGATCGATCTGGATTTCACAGGCCTTGCTCTGGGGCTTCAGCATTCTACAGAAGGCGATGCCCAGCCAAGAGGAATAGCAAGAACATAGTCCACTGTCCCTCTTCCCTGAGGCTCATATTAACAGCCAATCATTGACCTGACCAAAAGAGAAGCATGGTGCATAATAATAGTATCCTCTCACAATCAAACAAAGGTAGTAAAGCTAGGTATAAAAGGAATTTGACATATATGCAAAAGACTGTGTGGACATCTCTTTTGATTAGTATAGTCAGCTGCATTAATGTGCACCAATTGTTGATCCACATGTTCAAACACACATAGCTTCTATAATCTGCATGGAAAATCATTGTCAATTGAATGGGATGCTTTAGAGCAGCTGCACATCAGACTAAGGTCACCATGCCCAATGGCAAAAGTGTGTTAAAGGGGCACAAAGCCCCTCGCAGTAGGCTGCAGAGCAACAGAACTGTGTTCTATGATTGGATGGAGCTCCATCCAATACCTTTAGGATGGGTTATTGGGCCGTTTGTGACCTAGAACTAGAATTACGTATCCAACGTCAGTACATGGCAGTTACTGCAGCAGAGGGGGAACAAAATTCAACACATGCCAAATGTGTTCTATTGGATTCAGATGCATTACCTGAAGGCCACTAAATACCACTGGAGTCATTGTCATGTTCATAAAACCAGTTTGAGACAACCATTGCTTTTTATGCATTCATACAAGTGCTACCAAAGTCTTACAGTCTTCCCATAGCAGCCTCAGCTTTCTGTTCTTGGCTGACATAAGTGGAACCTGTTGTAGCTCATCTGCCCTTAAGTTTGAATGTGTTAAGCTTTTGTACAGAGTGATTACCTGAGTTACTGTCCCTTTTCTGTCAGCTCGTACCAGTCTGGCCATTCTTCTCATCAACAAGGCAAGGAGTTTTTTTATTGGGCAAAGTCTACAATAACAATTTATTTAAATTACCACAATAGAAGCACAAAATGAAATCTGCTAAACCACATATCAGGCCAGTGTTATTCTGCCAGACCACAGTAAAAGCTAAACTCTTGCTTAAAACCGGCATACCAGTAGCTGAAGGTAGACCAAAATGTGTGATAAAACATCTAACAAAGCTTCTATCAGCTCATGTTACTAGTAAATACTCCTTGGCCAGGACATGGCTTTAAGCTGGCAATCAGCAAAGTGCCATCAAGAGTGCCGGTTCGATCTGGATTTCACAGGCCTTGCTCTGGAGCTTCAGCATTCTACAGAAGGCTGAAGCCCAGCCAAGGGAAATAGCAAGGACATTGTCCACTGACCCTCCTCCCTGAGATCCATATTAATAGCCAAGCATTGACCTGACCAGAAGAGAAGCATAGTGCATTATTGTCCTATTGGCATCAGTAAACACAGGTAGTTTTATGCTAGCTTAAAATGTATATAGTGTGTAGTTCTATGTACAACCACTAAATTAAATTAAAAGAAAAAAAAAATTGACATATATGCTCAAAAGTGTGTGGACATCTCTTTTAATGAGTAACGTCAGCTGCATTGAGGTGCACGATTGTTTACCCGCATGTTCAAATACATGTAAGTGCTCCAGCTCCAGTACCATCAAACCTTCTTCTTTTTGAACCTTCCTCTTACTGCATGCATACATGTGTCCTTGGGTTGCCAGCACTTTAACACCAAAATCAGTATACCTACACTGAAGACAAGACATTCACATTTTCTACTGTCCACAATGTATCAAGCCCTTCTGGGCAACCCTGTGAGTGAGTGAGATACGTGCATGTGGAAAACAGTGCCTTGTGGTTGACATATTGACCGTATAGCTTCACATTCCTACTGTTTTCACCTAGAGTCAGGAGTGTGTGGACGCGCGATACGTGACCGAGGGCTCATGTCTAGACTAACAGAGGTGAGAGTGATTGGATGTTTGTAGCTGCAGGCTGTGTCTTTTGACACTTGGCTATCATATTCCACACTCTCTTATAAGGCAGTGTGCATAGAGAGGTTGAATGAGCTCCACCCACCAGTGGGCCAGGAAGGCACATGATGGGATGGAATGGGTAGTTTGTCTTTGCAGCTTGCATCACTGTTGGACATGTGCCAGGAAGTTGTGACCCCTCACACTAAGGGGTCACCAGCACACTTTAGGAACACTATAGATAGTATTAGCCCTCTTTTACACCTCACATCGTAAAGGGTAAACACCACATAATTTTTTTGTGGACTGTATAAATAAGGGGGCAAGACAATATTAGGGGTCCAAAGTCATTAAACCCTCTTAAAATAGGCAGCCTTATCAGAAATAGTCCAGTCTTTTTAATTGGTTAAAAAAGGGTTTTATTTAGCTCTGAAAAGGTATACCTTTTTTACATCTGTATAAACTCCCTTTTGCTTAGAGGGTATTTTTTCTGTTTATTTACACAACATGTACATGAGAGCACTGAATAGGAAGGGGTAGTTTAAATCTGAGTGATTCTTTGACTCAATGTCTTTTTTGGTCAAATTATCTAGAAAAGGTTTCACCAATGCCAGAAAAAATCAGCATAGAAATGTTGTCATGGTTTTAATAATAAGAATAATAAGAATAATGATAATAATTTTCTAATTTTCCAGCATTGTATGCAATGAATGTATTGTTCAAAATGCCTAGCGAGTCCCTTTTGGACCCTAGCACACAACAGCATAGATGATATCACTGCTAAATCAGCTGAATCTAAAAAAGTAAGTAAGAAAAACCCACTGTAGAAAATATAGAGGATCCATAAGTGATAAAAAGCTGCCAAATGAGAAATAATTAACAACAATACTCCCAACACAAATCTATTGTCTGCTGTAACAGGAAGCCACCTTTAGCAGCACCGGATGTTGAATGTGTGAAGAATACTAATGCCAGACCACAAGCTCAGTTATCAATGAGCAAATTGATGATCTAATTTCTAATCTATGTTTTCTGTTAAAGCAACATGAGGTAGCAATTATACTTTAACTCCTCAACTCAGAAAGGCTAATTACACACTAAGGTGTATTATTCAGTAGCTACAGGGACTTCTCTACAAACTGGTAGGGCTATTCTCTGGTAATAGAAGTTTGCAATAACACGTTTGGCCCGCCAACGGTCTATAGGCTGCTTTAAGGGGTTAAACTAACAGCTTAAAAATCATATTTAAGGTACACTGAAATGTAATCGCAAGAATAGTGCCTCTTTCTTCGCAACTCCGGGCCCAGAATGCTGCTACCTACACTATGTAATATTTGTGTAAAATTCTGAAATATTAATCTACAGTGTATGAACTCTGAGTCCCTATCGTCGCTATCCAATTAAAATGGCAAACATTTTCCTACATTTGAATGGAAGTCAATATAAAATAAGAGTTTATTCCAAGTAAATCTGTCCCAGTAAATCTGGTTGTGAACTTTATGAATCTGGCACATAGTCCTTTATGTTGTGCTTGTGTGTTCTGTATGCTTGTAGGTATGTTCTGTATGTACACTCTGGTCGTACAGAACCATTACAGCTATTCAGTTCATTACTTTGTGTCAGTAGCTTTCTGGTTGGGGCTTGAATTTTGACTGGAGGTCAGCCTCTAAATCCAGCCTCTGAGGTACAGACAGGGCCAGTGCTAGAGGCATTTCTGCAGTTTACAACCTGTCATAGAGGCTTATCTGTAAGTACATGCAAGCCATTGCCTGGGAAAGCTTTTATTTCGGTTCTCTGTGGACGAGGGATGGTGGCTGACCTCATATCACAGGACAACATTTGAAACGCAGCAGTGGATTGTTGATTGGTCTACAGAGGGCACAAAGACACACCGGACACCAGCTCTGTAGTTCCTGGAATATGATCCAGGTGTAAAATTCTCTGAAGTATTAATCCTCAGCTTTGTATATTAGAAGGGTAGATGTTAGTGTTGTCAAGGGCAACGAACTGCGAACGGCATTTAAAGCACGTCTGCTCTTCGAATGTCTGCATGTTGAAACGAATGCCACATAAACTTTTAACTTGAATTATCTGACCAATAGAATGAATACTTGGACACATCTACACAACTTACACTGTACAGATATGTCATCTCATATCTGCTGCTTGTGGCCCAACAATCTGCTCCGATGTGGAAAGCCTCCAGGGGTTATGGGTTTGTTCCTCGCTCTGGTGTTTGCTGTGTTGTCTGTGTGGGTTTTCCTTCAGGTACTCTGGTCCTAAAAACACACATGGTAGGTAAATTGGCTTTGCTAAATTGTCTGTGTGTATAAGGGGTGTTCCTGCTTAGCACATAATGATTCTGGGTAGGCTTTGAACCCAGATAAGATTCATAAATTAATATTACTATGAGCTTAATAAAGGCCTACTTATGATTTCAGTTTTTTTTGCAATGTGCGCTGTTTACGTTATTGTAGTGGTTTCATCCCAGCAAGCCAAAGCACCTCCCTTGCCAACTGCTGGCTAGAGGTGTGTTGCCAAAATGCAAGCAAGTTTAAAAGAAGAGTACAAGTGTATACAGTGTTGCAGTGGAAATATTGCAAGTGTGTGCATATTGCTGCTGTCCAATGAAAACCATGGGCCTCTCCATCCTTTGAACCTTGGAGCTGCTCTGTACACTGTGTTAATAATTTTTAATTAGAAATTTACATTTACATTTCTAAACAGCTAATTCCATCCGTTTTATTAAACACCCATTTTGTCAGTATCTAAATACTCATGAACCCCACTGTACCTGCTTATTAAAATACCATCACTTACAACTCAAAGCACCATCCAGCTAAAACAAGGACCCATTAAAAATGTTCTTTAAGGCTTCAAAGGGAAAATGAGTGTAACATGTGTAATGTTCTTTGAAGATGCTTCTAAAAAAAGGTTCTACGTAGCATCAAAAATAGTTCCCCTATTGTAGAATCAAAGAACCCTTTTTACAGTACTGTATAGAACACTGTTGCTATGAGGGAACAGATTCTGCATGTATAATAGCTACTCCACCCCAGCAACAAACACAGTTGGAGCCTTTTGATTAGATGTAGTTGTATTCAAGGGCACAGGAAGTTCAAGGAGTGAGACATTTGAATCGCAGCATCATGACCATCAAATGGAGCAGCTTAGGCCACGACTGCCGTGCTCTGCAAGTTGGATCCAGTTACGCCTCTCGTATAATGCCAAGACCAAAGTGGAGCTCATATCTAATTCAGGATCTGGTAATCCAGGGCTGGGTGGAAGAGGCTAATCACTTTGCTGTAAAGCCAGGGGGATACTATGCTAGCATGAGATCATTTAATCTAAGCAGTAGTTCTTCCACTCTGGGAGCCAGGCTACCGTTAGCTACGTGTGAATAAACTACTTTGATTACAGACTTCATCTCACTTCAGTGAGAATGCATGCCGTGATTTTGTGTTCTGATGTTGGACTAGCTGTGATCAGCATTTGATTGCATGTGCTTTACAGGAATCGATTCATCACATACTCCAGAAGCAGTTAATCAGCCAAGACATATCAGATATCTGACGTGTGTTTCCTAGGTTTAGAGAAGGAGGTGCTAACTCATATTGCTAACAAACTCTGAATTTGCCTTCGGTCACATCTCTGTCAATATGTGCCAGAATCTACCGCACCACTCAGCTCTGTGGGGAAGTTTTACTTTTGTGTTTTAGACAAAAGTAAACCATATTGGGATCCAGACCACACTGATTTCAGGCAAGTAGTTACAGAGATGTACAAAAGTCTGATTGTAGCCTATGAACATACATAAACACGTTAACATAAACTGTCCCTACATTCAGTTATACCAAGCAAACAAGTTTCAGCGTGTCTCTAAGTTCTAACAAACGTAAACCCACCTAACAGTAAAAAAAAAATCGTTAAGGTGATTGGTTCTTTTGAGTGATAAAACAACTTTCAAGAAAATGAAATATCCCTCACTTTGTCTGGGCAGAGTTCTCCACACCCTTTTGATCAATCAGATGACTTTAATTTATATTTGTATATTTATATTTGATCACAGACCTCACAGTCACAAATTTACAGCACAACTTCGATAGAAATGGAGCTTACAATCTAAACAAGCCCATCTCTAGAAGTTCATTTGACCCATATTTGGAAATATTTCCCTATAGGGTCATTCCAAAACCTAGTGGGTGACTCACAACTGCACACAAGTCAGCTGAGCAGTTTTAAGAGCAGTTTTACTGTAATAATGTAGACAATTAAGCTTTTTTATTTATCTTGCTGGTTTCAGTTCCCTTAAATACACAACTGGCAATTCTATAAATATACGTATTACTTATTTTTTGCAAGATTTTAAATTTTTTTTATGAAACACAAAAACTAATAAGTTACAGAAACATGACAGATGCTTCAGCCATACCTTAATGATATTAAATATATATATATAAACATGAGCAACTTCACTGCTTAGGTAAGATCATGAATATAATGAATATATGTAATGTCAATCTATGCAACAGTGTTTTGATTTAGAGGTTTGATTTTTTCAGTACTAATTGAGATGCACCTAAAGTTTCTGTGGTGCAACCAAAATTCTGCACACCACTAGTTTAAAACTAAATAGATTAAATGTATGGTTAAGGACAGATATACACCCTAACCTACAATCGAACTTACATTTAACTGACTAAAACTGGCTAATTCTAAGAGACAAAGATGAATAATAGAAAAAAACAAGATAGAACATAGTAATGCAATGAATTATTAAACCTCCACACACATTATAAGTGGGGGAAAAAAATAGAAATGTAGGATGTTGGCCCTACTTTTTTCAAGGTTTTATGGTTAACATAGGAAAACGGAAGCATCAACCTACAGAAGGAGAGTCTTAAAGCAACATTATGCAGCATTTTTATTTTATTTTATTTTATAACAGCTTCAGAGTTATTTGACAGTAAAGCTCTACTGAATTGTCAAGGGGCAATATGTGTCTCTATCATTGCCTTCACTCCGGGCCTGGCTTGTTGCTAACTGCACTATTTAACATTAGTAAAGCGGGCCTAACACTACTCATGAGAACAGTGAGAACACTGCAAACCGAGTCATATTTCTATGGTATTCTGTAGTATTACTCTACTGTGTCATCCCACATGGTTCTGCATTTCTCTTATAAAATCCATGTGTTTTCAGTGCAGAGAAGTAAAAGTGATTTATTGAATTGGAGCCCAGGAGCAAAACATACCAATTCTCCATAATGCTGCTTTAAGGCATGGTCACTGAATGCAGACCCCCACATCATCAAGCAGAATCTGTGTAGACTAAATTAAGCCTAGTGCTCGGTCAAACAAGGCTGGTGCACACCTGGCCCTGGGTGGGTAGAATGGTATGTTGCCAAGCTTGTTAATCTTCTAGTCACATGTACATGTTTTCCACTGGGGTTCCACTGACAAGAAATAACACTCACTATTCCTTGATCAGCATATTGGGAAAGACATGGAAAACATACCATTGGATTTATCTAACAAATAAAGTAGCGTGACCTCCAAATGTTCATTTGTAAGATTTAATAGATTTAATTCACATAAAATGAAGCTAGATGCAAAATATTTACCAAATTATAATATATAAAACATAAATCATGGGGTATAAGTGGGGTATAGTGAATTAGGTCATGTCTTAGATTTAGCTTACTATGATAGATCACTGTACTGATATTTTCTATGATTACTGCCTTCACTGATGCAACAGTTTCTCATTGGTCTTTGGGTATTGCCTAATGTTTTTACAATGATTTTCACACATATGTAGCTAAGCTATGTATAATCTATTGTTTCCTGCCCACTCATATAACACTTGAACAGTAATTTGAATAGAACAAAGCTGAGGATGTCCCTGATTCCTCTCGCCAACCAAAACAAACTCATAAATCTAGGATTTCCTACAGAGAGAATCACACAGGTTATAGGTATTAGCTTTTTATCATGTGATAAAGCATGTATTTGTAGTCTGCAAGGCTCCACTGTGTCCACTGTTAGCTATGTGGAGATTGGGCCAAAACAAACTGACGCCGAGCTGGTAGAGACTGCTTGCTCACCAGCAGGCTAAAGCTAAACACGGCCAGCTGCTGTTTTGAAGCATAGCAATCATGTATGTGTCTGACTTCACAGGATTGGTGGGAAGGAGAGGCCGCGGTGTAATGTTTGTTTGTGAGGGGGTACAGTTACCTACTCCGGGCCAAAAAATATAGTCCGCAAAAATAAAGGTGGGCTGGTTTCGTAGCGAACATACAAATGGTAGTTTGCAACCTGCTGCAATTGCAATATTCAATATTTGTGTTGGATACAGATGAAACTTGGCCTCCACCTTTAACCCATCCGATCAGTGAACACACACATACACACTAGTGAAGACACATGCGAGGAGCAGTGGGCAGCCATTGCTGCGGTACTCGGAAAGCAGTGAGGGTTAAGACCCAACTCAAGGGCCTAACAGTGGCAGCTTGCACAACCTTGTCATCAATAGCTCAGTGTTCTGACTGCTGAGCCGCCACTGCCAGTGCCCAATTATCATTAACCTTCAGCCACAGGTTGCAAAGGACATCTTGTAAACAGCTTGGACAGCAGCAAGCACAGGGAGTTAAGAGGATAGAGGAAAGTATGGTGTTTAGGGGCAACTTTTTTTTGATACTAAAAATATGCCATAGCATAAGCATTTACCAATGGTTTAGTCATTATATACTACTGTACTACTGTCTATTAATGCAATTTAATCGTAGTTAAGTGACCTAAAAACCATGACCTGCAGCCCACTACAAACGGCGAAGGCATGTCCGGTTGCAGAATGATTGGCAGTGGCATAAAAATGGCAATGTAAACACCCTCCCCCTAGTAACATTGCCATTTGTGATTCACTCTGTTAGAAATCCTAGATTTATGGGTTTGTTTTGGTTGGCGAGAAGTATCAGGGATGTCCACAGCTTAGTTCTGTTCAAATTAAAGAAGCTCATAAGTGTTAAATGAGGGGACAGTACACAATAGATCTTAGCTATCTTAGCTACGTATGTGCGAAAATCATTGTAAAAACATTAGGCAATACCTAAAGACCAATGAGGAACCCAATATTTTTAGGTAACAGACAAAGTAGATATAAATAGATAAAATAAATAAATAAATAAATAAATATATATATATATATATATATATGTATATATATATATATATATACATATATATATATATATTTGTATGACGCTGGGTAAACGAGTCAGTCGCTTGCGGATGTGTAAAGCTTGAGAGAGAGCGAGCCTGAAGACCAGTACGATACACCAAGGTTCAATAAACAAATTCAACAGGGCAGATAAGAAATAGACAAAACCGTAAATAGAGACACAATACAGGGTCAGAACCAGAAGAGCAAACAACCAGGCAAACAAACCAGAAGGGCAAAACCAAGAATCAGAAAAAACGATAAATAGGTACTCAGTACGCGAGAAGACAATCAAGAATAACAAATGTTCAGTAGACAACGAAAAGTTGGCAATACTTCGTAGAGAAATAACCAACTTGAACATATGTGTATATATATATATATGTATATATATATATATATATATATATATATATATATATATATATATATAAACAGGACGATTACAAACAGGCGAAGCAGATCAGTACTCTGTGAGCGGGGAAACAGTCTCTAATTGGTTGTGGTGGATGACAAGGTGTGCTGGATGTTATAGGGTGAGGAATTGTTGGAATTGGAGTCCAGGCGATCGATGGGTACAAAGAGAGACGTGACAGTTGGTGGCATGTTTTGATAAAGTGGGGAGGCTACATTTCTTATGTATTTACTGGATCTGACTGATATACAGTGTTTAATCATAGAACTTAAAGAAAATTTCGGCATGAAGCTGAAATTCCACTTTAAAGCAACATTCTGCAAGTTCTGGACGCACTGTGTGCTGGGGAAGCAGGTTAGATGAACTAGTGGAATTATCTAGTGGAATCAAAGTAGGTAACATCAACACATTGCTAACTCAGATGGGCCAAATTTAGTCCTGCCCAACTTAAATCAGACAGAGGAGAATTATTTAGAATTAAAATAGCATTAAAAATTGTTCCACGGAATAATAACCCACAGAAATTATTTTTTTTCTTTGTAAAAGGGTCACAGTATATTTATCACAAAGCAATATATAATAGTTAGATGAAATAGTTATCCTGGAAATAAGTAGACAGGGGATTGAGGTCACAGGTCATCTATTGTATCAACAAAAGTCTGGTGTGGCTACAGGCTTTTTGATTCCAGCCAAGCAGGAGCAGACGCCTTATAACTAATCAAAAAAGGTACAATGAAATCTGCCTCTGTTTTACTGGCATGAGACCCTGCAGCCACTCCCATTGGCCACCAATGGTATCTAATATCCTGCAGTTTGAGGAGTTCAAATGCTATGCTAATGTGCTGGGCTGGGTTAAAGCACCATTCTGTGAGAATTGGTATTTCTTGCTCCTTGGCTCCCCCTCTGGTCAGGAGGTGTAATTTGAGCTTTGAGCCACCAGTAGACACACTTTTCACAGCATATGTCGACAAGCTGATAAAGAACCGTCAATGAAAGTAAAACAAGCATGTGGACTGAGGTGGTAGAGTAATATTACTGGCTGTGCTGTCTGTTATATGTAGGTGAAGCATCAGCATGATTTTGAAGCTGTTATTTTAAGGTGAAAATGCTATTTAATGTTGCTCTTATGCTAACATTATTTTGCTTGCTAAGAAACTGCACCTGATCTATCCTAGCAGTAACCTTTTAAATGCATAGAAAAACTAATATATTACATTTATAATGCTACAGCTAACAATGCAGTTTTTTCAATGTTCTGTAAAGCTTATTAGACAGCATGAAATAGACTCCTAGCAGAATTGTGGCTGTCGATGTTCTACAGTAGACAGCTTGACCCAATTACATAACACAGATATCATCTGCAAATGGAGGATGACCTATTCCAGGCCTCTCTGCTTTTCCTCGTGCTCTGTCCCGCTGGGAGCATTTCAAGGAAAGCCGGAGGTAATATGAACAGAAAGATAGATTGGGGCGATATAGTGATGACAGGATGTCCTGATGGTATCGACCTCATTAACAACCAACGAGACTTGGCTATCCGCAGGCTTCCTCACGTCACTGAGTGTTGTCTCACCGGCTACTGCAACAGGTGCGAGGCATGAGGACTGTGACCAGGATGAGCCTAAAGGCTTGGCCAGGTGATCTGCTACATGAAAGGATACATAGGGGAGTTACATGTGTGGTCTAAGTTTAGGTGGCTTGATCACAGCTCCACTGGAGCTGCATAAGAGTGTGTCAATGGTACATGCATTCCTGAGATTGAACTAATGACAGTGTGTCAGGTTGAGTAATTGTGTTTGTGCCAACAGTGAATCTGGCTATGGTCCATTTCAACACCTGTCTATTATGCAAGGCCTCCAGAATAAGAAATAAGGGCAAGGAAGGATGAGTGCTGGAAAATTAATCTTAGGGAGACTTGCTGTTAATTCTTTTTCCATGTTTCATTACTAGTAGCAATAGTAGGTTTTCTGAGAATTGAGCTCACACAAAATTACATATTAAGAATAACCATTGTAAAAATAACTACGGTAGTAGTTCTTTTTTTACTGTAGTCAGAGAGGGTGTAGTCAGGAATGGTGAGAATCGATATTGTGGTCCGATAACACTTTCCTGAAGACCAGTGTTCATAAAGCTACACCTTAGCACATATCTACACCTGTATCTACACATGCCTGGTATGTATGCTACCTGTAAGGTAATGAGTGATGAGAGATTGACTGTAAAACTCTGATTACTCTACTGCATGCATTTTAAACACCAGCCAACAGGCCTGAAAAACAAACAACAATTATTATAACACTATATTAACTCTCTAATATATATATATATATAGAGTAACAACAAATGCAACCACAAAACCAAACCAAGCTGCTATATGATAAATGATGCCAATGTTTGACCTATTAAAAAAATCAAGACATGCAGTAATAAAGGCGATGGCATTTTGATCATTTTTTCTGGATCTGGACGACCATATCTCATATCACATGTTCATGTTCTTAAGACAAAACACTAGATTATCAATCAAGCTAAAAATATTGCTGTACTGCTATACTGTACTGAACTTGGCATATGACAAAATTGAACAGAAAGATGAGACAATGAAATGAGATTCCTTCCTAAAGTTTATTCCACATTTCCCCATTGATTTGATTTCTAGCACCAGAAATGTTGAACTTGCAATGATCTATGGCTAGTGACATTAACCCTAATTACCATTTGGATTACCATTAAATCAGAATCAGAATCTCTTTATTTCACCAAGTATGTTACACATACAAGTAACCAAAGAACACAGATTATTTACAGTATTGAACTAAAGGAAAATTACACTAAACAATAAATAGGATAGGGAATAAATTTCAACCCACCATGCACTGAGCTGCTGGAACACCACTGTGAGTTTTATATATCCATGAACTGAGATGCTTCAAAATCAAGTCCTTCTAGCTTGACAAACGTTAGCATCTGATCATGTACAATGTACAAAGAAAAAGCCTTCTGGATGATCAGATGAGACAAAGATTACATTGTTTGCCCACAATTAATAATGTTTCGACAGTAAATGTGAGGCATTAAAGCAACAGTATGCAACATCATGTCACTTTTTAAAAAAAGTAAAAGCCTAAAATGATGTAAGAAAGAGAATAGCATCTCTATTCTTGTTATGTAACTTTGGAGAAGCATGAGAACTGCGTAACACTGTGTAGGCTGCATACTGGTATAAAATCCGGTAATAGTAGCGCTCCTCAACCACAGTGCACACTGTAAACCTCAAAACATACAACTGAACTGTACCAAACCGGACTGAACAGCTATTTGCACTCTGCTATTTGCACACCTGTACAGATGTTCTCTCTCTTTCTGTAAATATTCAGGTCATCTGTAACTTTCTATATATAATATTTTCTACTAAATCTGTTTTACATCTCTTAGCTTCTTCAGCTCTTGTTACCTTTAGTACTTTTTACTTTTAAAAATTTATCCCCTATCCTATTTATTGTTTAGTGTAATTTTCCTTTAGTTCAATACTGTAAATAATCTGTGTTCTGTGTTTTTGTTACTTGTCATACGTGTTGCTCTCACCAAGACAAATTCCTTGTATGTGTAACATACTTGGTGAATAAAGAGATTCTGATTCTGATTCTGACATTCTTCTTTCACTCTCATTGCCAGTTCTGTATTTCTCTACAGTGTGTCCTTCTCTATGGAGTGGATCAAAGTGTGAATTCCATTTCCTGACTGTAGGGGGAGCTCAGGAGCAAGAAATAACAATTCTCACATAATGCTGCTTTAACCTATAAGAACACTCGTTGAGAAGTATGGTGGTGATATCATCATGCTCTGGGGCTGTTCTGCTGCTAGTTGAACTGATACATTGCATGTTACATGTTATCTTTTATTTACTGTCTGGTTTTCTTGCACATTTCCAACACAATTTAATAATTAATTTTCTTCATTTTTTGAAATAATAACCACTAGGTGATATAATGATTAGTGATATAATGACTGTTGACTGGTGTTTAAGGGGTTAAGCCATTTGGGCATTTAGTGTACAGTGATATTTATGAGATTCTGTTCTTTTCAGATAATATGTCACACTGCTAACTGGGACAGTATCAAACTGTTATACACACCTTGGCCTCCAGCTCAAGTGGGTAAAAATATTCTTCAAAGTTAGCATATCAGCTTCAATTACCACAGTAAAGGAGTGTTGTGTGTCTGTGTGTGGTGAAGGTATCTGAGAAAGTGTAGCTTGTTGTCACAAGTCTGAGACCTCATAATGCGGCCCAGTCACACTGCACTGGCCCCATAAGGCAAAGTAGAGGACAGTATATTCCCAGAATGCATTTCACAGGGGTCAGCCTGCCAATTTTAGCAGCGCAGCCAATAGCGGCGCAGGAATCCCGCTCCACATCCACGAGGGCTAGCTTCGTGTTACGAGAGGGAGAGCCAGAGAAAGAGAGAGCATAAGTGAGAGAGCAGTCAAAAGCAGGCATGAAGTAGGAAGTACACAGCGTCCAATCAGCCTAAAATAAGCACATGTTTGAAAGTGAGAGGGGGAAACGCTCGGCTCGGCCGTCACTGTTCTGCGTCAACCTGCATGAAGCTTTACTCTTTAGGCCCTTAAGAGTCTCTATACTACTACATCTGCTAATGGCACGTACAGGTGTTAAAGTCCCTGTAGCTGCTGTGAGTAGTTTTATCCCCTAAACTGCAGCTTTTATTGATCTATTAATATTAAGACTCATTATCCATTATCATACTATAAATTACTTTGGTGACTAGTGTGAAAGAACAGTTTTATGGGCTAAGCCTGAGTTTTTATTTTTATTTGCAAATTTGGAAAAGTTGATTTGAAGTGTTTTTGAGGTTTAAATTAATGTAAAATCTGTTTTGTACAGCCTATTTATTTTATTTTGCATTGTTTCATTATATAAAAAATATTTATTTGGGGTCAGTAAAACCTGCTTTAGTATCTTACCTATTACAATTAAATAATTGGATTTGGGTTAAATTTTAAAAATGACAAAATATTCTTTACAGTATAATAATAATAATAATAATAATAATAAAACATTGGTCACATTTATCTGAGTTGAAAAAAAAAGCTAGCAAAGTCGTTTGTTACCACAAGTAAACAGTTTTAGTTTCAATGGATGAATGGTTATATACAATGTTATATGGTTATATACATGTTATAACTTGTATAAGACAGTAACAATAACAATGTGAACTGTATAAAAGGTCCATGAGTTAACCTAAAAAAATATTTGTTTATGTTCTTACAAGCAGACTAGTTTGACTAGTTTTATTCAACTAAAATAAATACTTAGATACTTAGATTAGATTTAGCTTAGCTAAATAGTTCAAATAAAACTTCAGAAATTCAAACCAGTTCAAACCTCATAAATACTTCATAAAATCAGCCTATATCTTGTTCCAATGTGTTTACAGTGTGATACAGTACACCAAACAAAAATAAATAATTTCAATTACTATAAGTAATAATCAAGAATTCGTCCACACACACACACACACACACACACACACACACACAAACACACACACACACACACACACACACACACACACACACACAATTAGGACCAGCAGGCTCTGCTTGGCAAATAGTAAAACAGTCAGTTATTATTTTGTGATCTCTATATATCTCTGATCTCTAAATATCATAGTTTATCCATCAAGATTTTAGAACTACAATTTTAATTACACAATGAGTTACATGGTTTCCTGCCTCATGTTTGAAACTTTAGTCTTTACTTGCTAACTTTAGATAGTAAACTTGATGTCAAAACAATGAATAAATACTAACAACACAACATATTTATGAAATTACAGACATACAAGCAGGAATGTGTGTAGTGTTTGCAGAATGTATGTAGAATCTGCCATTTTAGCAGAGCTTTGTGACTTTCAGTTTTTTTTTTTTGAGCTGCGATTGAGAAATAATGAATGTAACATGACTGGCTATCACCAGTTCTAACTGGAACTTCTAAGCGTTAGGGTGGCCCCTCTCTGGACTGTGCTGGGCGGCTGATGTTGGTGACAGGGTATGACCTCACATAACTGATGAGGAAGGGATACTGTGAGCTGACTGAGGCGATAAGCTTTCACAGCAACATGCAGGACCTTTGGAAGAGGATGAACTGTCCAGGGATACCAAAAGGTTCTAAGAGGGCAGGGGGGTGATCGTAGGTGGTAGTCTGAGACATGCCACAGAAAACCTGAGGAGGACAGTAAAACAAGTTTTAATTTAGTTTACCTTCTCTGCTGACAGTTTCAAGTCTTCTTCTGTCTTTATAGTTTGTTTCAGTGTTTCAGAAGTCCTCTACTTGTTTGAATGAACAGTGAATTAGATGATGAAACATGTTTTTGAGGCCATAATAAAGAAGTTGACGATACAGTACAAAAACTGGTTAGAGTAAATCCGAGTCAGGCGTCTTGCTCAAGGGCACTTTGGCAATTGTAGTGGCCTCTGGCCAGCATGCAGCGCGTGGTGGGAGCTATAGCCAAGTTCCCCGATCTATCACCACCCCACCAAAGTAACTCAGTGAATCACTCAAACATGCCAATGAACCTTGCAGGTAATTAAACAAACTGCTGATGTTGCAAGATATTGAGTATAAAAATAAAAAAATGATAATAATTACAATTATGTAATAATAAAAGCAACATTAATTGACATTACTGGGCAAATGACATTTTGCTACTTGTAAATTTGTATTATTGAGGACACAATTTTTTATTTTGGTTTTGAATCATTGTTATCAACAATTAACTCAACATCCTTACATTAAAAAAAATACATTTTTCATCACATTTTCTATTTATTTACTGAACTTAACATGGGAAAAAACACATTTTACATTAGTAAAATTACTAATGTGTGATTACTTTTGCCTATAGCTCATTTAATGTATTTCTTAATGTTTTTCTTTTCCTTGTTGAAAAAACAATTGTAATTAAGATTTACAACATACAAAAGTGTGTCTCTGCAGAGGATGTGTAACCTGTTGTGTAACTTGTCACTTTCTTAAAACCAAATACACATAATTTAATCAGGGGTACAGTTTATTAATAAACCTAAAAAACTAAAACTAAAAAAAATCTTTTACAGGGGTAAAAGTATCTTCGCTTCACTATTCAATGAAAATGATATATCTCCAAAATGGTGACTTTACAGTGGAAAGGGAAACATAACTCTGAATGGAAGTCATTTTTAGGTTTATTCCAAATAATTGAAAGCATTTCTGTTGTTTTATTCATCCAGATCATCATTCACAAAATGTTCAGAGCAGTTACAGGGTTCAAACCATGGAGATTTCATTCCAAATACATCACAGTATTAAACAAAAATTAAAATAAAATTTAAAAATACCTTTTCTAAAACTAATAACAGGGTATACCCACACACATCAAAGCACAAAGTGTTGTTTATTTATTCCAATGTTGTGTTTTTTCTGTCAGTCTTACTGCTCAGATCAATATCTAATATCAATATATACGGTATAAATGCATGAACAAATGCACTATTAATATAGATTCTAAAACACCCATGAAATGTGTATTCTTAATATCCTCTGAGGCATTTAGATGTTTACAAGCTACAATTGACTATGACCTACCAAGAGTGGGCCACTCTCCAATTGTGGCCTACTGTCAAATATTTTTTCAAATATTTTTCAAGCTGATATCAAATTTAATGTGTGAGCAAGTAGAGCTACAACTCACCGCGAGACAGCTTACATAACAGCACAGTCATTTCAGATGATGTTGACACACTGCAGATATACTTTCTGTGTGAGAGCTTTATTGCACAAACCTGGTGATGTTAGGAGACACATGAAGCCAGTAGAAAGAGCAATAATAAAAACAGATCCCATGCGCCCACATTATTTAGAGTCTAATTACAATTACCGTGAAAAAACAGGCAAGCATGAGACTGGTCGATGGATCATCAGGCTCCTCTCACGTGTCAAGTTGACCTTCGGTTGATGAAGTCATTCTGAATACCATTTACATAACAAAGATAGTTAGTGGTTTATTTAGCTGAAGCTACAAGCTGATGAAACCTGGCTAGGCTACATACAACCCACACAGCTATGATGATTGCTAGCTATTATCCAAACCATTCCCGAAGGTTCCCTAAGGACTGTCTTCATCCCCACCAGACCAACCATTCCAGACCATTCCAAAGAGTATTGTACTGCATACTTTTTAGCACACTGATGCTTCTCTGTACTGGATAGCAATTGCCATTGCTATCCAGGCTTGGCACACAACTAACTGTGAGAATTGTGTAATGCTGCCAAACCCAAGTCATATTTATGTAAAATCTTGACCACGTGGACATGCTTCTTTCACTTTTAGGGGTGGTTCTGTATCTCTCAGCATAGCTGATGTTAACTGATGTATAGCTGATGTTAACTGGTGGCTTATAGAGTTAATTACACTTCCTGATTGTAGGGGGGCCCCAAATCTCGAATAATGCTACTTTTAGTGTAGCATTGGCTTCCTACATAAATCTCTTACATCAGCAACTATCAAGGCCATTCTCAAAAAGCCCCCCTGAATTTGGTCATTTTAGACCAATATCAAATCTCTCCTTCTTAGTCAAAGTCCTAGAAAAAGCAGTGTTTCAGCAACTGTGCACCTACCTCCACAACAGTAGCCTTTACGAGGTCTTTCACTCTGGATTTAGACCCAACCACAGCACTGAAACAGCGTTACTAAGAGCCACAAATGACCTACTTGCTAGGGGCTGCACTACTATTTTTGTTCAGCTTCATCTTAGAGCTGCCTTTGACACCATAGATCATGCAATCGTATCTTACAGATCACCACCAATGTGTTTACTTAAATAATGAATACTCTCATTACACGAAAGTAAACTATGATGTTCCTCAAGGGTCAATTCTGGGTCCGGTACAATTTACTCTTTATATGCTGCCGCTGTTCAAAATAATCTGTAAACATGGCATTGACTTTCATTGCTATGCTGATGACACCCAGCTTTACTTGCTGGCCACCCAGCTTGACCTGCTGGAAGACTGCCCACTGAGGTCCCTTCTACCTGCGTCAAACCAGCTGCCACCTACCAGTCCAGCCAGCGGGCCCCCCCGCCCGCCACCCCCCGTGGCGCACCGGCGGCTCTCCTGCCTGCCGCTGCTGCCTGTTTGGTGGGCGTGTTGAAACCTAGATGGACTCGTGGCTGTCTGCCACTATTAATATCACCACTATTAACTTTCGGTTGTATCTGGTTTAGTAATTTTTATCATTCATGTTTAAATAGTTCTGACCAGAGGAGGATGGGTCCCCCTTGTGAGTCTTGGTTCCTCTCAAGGTTTCTTCCTCCAGCTTTGAGGGAGTGTTTCTTTGCCACTGTCGCCGTTGGCTTGCTCACGGGGGGTCTTTGATCCTTCATGTTATTTCTTCTTTCTTCTCTGTCTCTGTCCTTTATTAAGTACTAATTATGTAAAGCTGCTTTGTGACGACAAGTTGTAAAAAAAGCTATGCAAATAAATCTGGCTTGACTTGACTTGACTACTTATCAGCCAAATGTTACTTAATCCAGACAAGACAGATGTCTTACTTTTTGATCTCAATATGGATAAATCCAAAAATGCAAATATTGCTGTAAATCTAGATGGATTCTCAGTCATACCCAGTAGCACTGTAAAAATTCTAGGAGTTGTTTATGACTCTGTCCTCTCGTTTGATGCACACATCTGCCACACAGTTCAAACTGCCTTCTTCCATCTACTTAATATTGCCACACACTGAGAAGCTGGTTCCTACATATATAACATCAAGATTGGATTACAGTAATGGCCTTCTGGTTGGACCTTCTTGCAAATCATTAAATAAAAGCTCCAACTAGTTCAGAAAGCTTACTAGGGCTTGACAATTTGACCATATTAGTCCTATTCTCTAGTCCCTGCACTGGATACCAGTTAAAACACTCTTTCTGACTTACAAGTCACTCAACGGTTTGGCCCCTCAGTATCTTGGGGAACTTCTACAACCCTGCAGCCCGTCACATACACTTTGCAGGACGCTAGTCTTCTATCAGTTCCTCACTTTAGAAGAATCAATGCTGGGGGAAATATAATAGAAAATAAAGTCCCCCAACTCTGGAATAAACTTTCTATTGGTGTTTGGGACTCAGACACACTCTCAGTGTTTAATTCTAGATCAAAACCTCAAGCTTTCGGATAATGCACAAGTGTGCTGTACTTGTACTTGTTGTCATACTAACACTGTTCTTTACAGGTCTGATTACAGGTCTCTGATCAGTACTGCTGTCTCTCTAACCTATTATTTCTTTTACAGGCTGTACATCAGTCTGTTCTTACTCCTAAACACCTCACTGCATGGCTGTGCTTGTGATTGTTTATCTGCATGGACCTTCACATTTCATCACATTTTCATCTTTTATGGCTTGATGGCACATTTACCATTTTCTCTTAATTCAGTTTCCTTTTATTGTAGTTTTTTTCCTGTTTTGCTTTTTATTGTTCTATCCAGTGGCGACCAGAGGAGGATGGGTTCTCTTTTTGAGTTTTGGTTCCTCTCAAGGTTTCTTCCTCTCGATCTGAGGGAGTGTTTCCTTGCCATTGTTGCCAATGGCTTGCTCAAAAGAGGCTCGGACCCGGATCTCTGTAAAGCTGCTTTGTGACAACATTTGTTGTGAAAAGTGCTTTATAAATACATTTCAATTGGACTGAGTTGAATAACACGAGTGACCAGTCTGAATAATCTTACACACACTTACTGACACGCCTTACATAGTACTGGGTAGGGTCTCCTTATGCTCTGAAAACATGGATTCCACAAGTTATTCCACATCTTAAACACATATTGAGATTCTCCAGATTCCACCACATTGCAATGGTGTTCTACTGGATTCATATCTGTTTACTAGGAAGGCCACTGAAGAACACTGAACTCATCATCATGCTCATGAAACCAGACTGAGACGGCTTTTTTTTGCTTTTGTGGCTTTTATGACATTGTTACACCTCCACCAGTCTTCATTTCCTTCTAGTTTTGGTGAGCTTGTGCCCACTGCAGCCTCAGGTTTCTGTTCTTGGCTGACAGAAGAGGGACTTGACGTGGTCTTCTGCTGTTGTAGCCCATCTGCCTCAAGTGTTGTGCTTTCTGAAATGCTTTTCTGCTCACCACAATGTGTGTGTGAGTGTCTGGCACCATCGATAACACACTCAAAAACACTGGGAATACGTTTCTATTCCCCATTCTGATGGTTGGTGTGAAGATTACCTAGGCCTGTATCTACATGATCTAAGCTGCAGGCCTGTATCTACATGATTTTATGCACTGCGGTCACAAAATTAGCTAATTAGCTAAATATTGCGTGAATAAGTATGTATACATGTGTTATAGTGTTCATTGAATGTATGTTATCACTTACATTATCTATCTGTATATCTACACTATATGTCTTAATGTTTGTGGACACCCCTTCTAATGAATGCATTCAGCTACTTTAAGTTGGGATGAGGTGGGGTGGTGATCATAAAACATCCTGACCTCACTAACGCTCTTGTCGCTAAATGCAATCAAATCTTCATAGCAATGCTCCAAAATCTAGTAGAAAGCCTTCCCTGAACAGTTACTCCAACTAAGGCATGATTAACTTTTTTTTTTTTAAGTACGTTTGATTTCGGAAGAAGCACTGAATGAGCAGGTGTCTCAATAGTTTTGTCCATATAGTGCATGTATGGACATAATGTTAGATCTAGAAGAATTTTCTCATAAAGATATCATTGTTTGGCAGTATAACAACACAAGTAATTGGAATATGTGTATGTTTTGTTACAATATGACTTATGTTTCATTGTCAATGATATGCTACAAATAGTCCATCTCCACTCTCTATATTTCTTCTGTCCTGGCACTGAAGTGGTGGAATGACCTTTCCCACTAAATGTCTCTTGTCTTCGCCAACACACTGACTCACTCACTCACTCATTCACACCAATTCTTCTCTTGCTTATCTAACTTTAAAGTATACACTGATGTTTTTCAGTCCTCCCTCCCACTACAAGAGGAAAGCCATTTGTACAGCTCTTTCCTGAAGGTTTCGGCGAACACCCAAGTGGAGAAACCTCCCTCCAGGTTGAAGGGGAAAGGAAGCCGGCTAACTCACCACAGCCAAAACAAAAGAGGCAGAAATAAAGAGAGTCTTGATTTTTTGAAAACCCAAGATTTATTCCCAGCTTTACAAACAGTGTCACATCTCAACACCACGACTGGTGCGACCACTCATTCAACCCATATACAAAAATATCCCAACAGAATACCTAAGGAAATATACAGTGGTGGAGTATCGTCTTTGGCAGGCAGCTGGAGCTGGAGTGGAAGCAGAATAAATTAGCTGTGTAATTACAGAGCAGAGGGGTGCTGACTGAGGCTCTGATGGAGACGGGAGGGGGTCTACTCAGGGTCCTGTTCGCAGTGATTTAGCTGGACGTACTCCACAGCAGACTGGAGGAGATAAATGAAGGAAAGTCTCATTACCTGTACTCACCCTGCCTGCCATGACCACTTCATTAGATTGAGAGTAATTAGAGTTGTAATAATTGACATGTATGTATATATATATATATATTTTTTTTTTGTGTATACACATAAATACACTATATGGCCAAAAGAATGTGGACATCCCTCTTAATTATTAGTTCAGGTGTTTCAGCCACACCCTCTGCTACTCAAGCTCATAACCATGAAATCTCCAAAGACAAACACTGGCAGCAGACTGGGTAGCAGTAAAGAGCTTAGGGACGTTAAACATACTGTAAGACAGATTTGCTATGGTCAACTGCAAGTGATATTCTTGTGAAATGCAAAAATCACAGCACATAGCATGTAAGAATGTAGGAACACCTCTGCAAGTATGGTGCATCAGGTGCTTCTTGGCTGAGCAGCTGCATGCAAGCCTACAATCACAAAGAGTAATTCCAGACATCAGATAAAGTGATGTAAAGCACATCTAGAGCCACTTTAGAGCAGTGGAAACTGGGTTTGGTGAATGCCAGAAGAATGCTAGCTACCGGACTTCACAGTGCTAACAAAGAAGTTTGGTGGAGGAGGGATCATGGTCTGGGACTGTCTTTGAGTGTTTGGTCAAGCCCTCTTGGATCCAGTGAAGGGTAATGACAATGCTTTTGCAATGGGATGTCCAACAAGCTCATATAAGTGTGACGTTCACATGTCCACAAGCATTTGACCATTTAGTGTAGGGAGCAGTAAAGGAATTTAAAGTATGCATTACCAGAAAAATCGCCAACTAATATCAGTCAAGGATACACAGTGTAATTGATGTGAAGCATGTAACACTTTTTAAATACTAATAGTGCCCCTTGTGAAGAATCTTTAACCTTCTAAATGTGACTGTATGAGTGAGTAAATGAGTTACAAGACAGGTCCAAAAATATCCAGCCAGGAGTATCTGTGGTCATAAACTCAGCTAACTAACACACACTAACTAACCTTTCAGTGAGTGTTTCAGTGACTCTGTGTAGTGCTCAACTTACATCTGTGGTACCTTCATCTGGTGCACCTACAAAAACAAGGGCGAGAGAGTGAGCAGAGGGGGGTGGGCCTAAGCCAGAAGTTAAACGATCGATCTTACATCCCATTTGCAACACTTTTGCAGCCTACAGTCAACTCTGAAGGAGCTGGGCGTGGGCCACTCGCCTTGGCCTTGTTGTGCATTAGTGCCACGCTAATGTGTGTGTGCGTCCCTAATCTATTTTCCTTCAGATGCAGCCATTGTTCAATAATGTGACAGCGTGGTGCATAAGCCATTATTGTGTTACAACTGCAGCATTGTTTAACACACATACCACAACCATTAGTGACTGCTCAACCCATTAATCAGCAATGGAAAAATGGCCGTTGAGGGTTTATTTTTGCTAGGGAAACAATGGCGGAGCTTTCTGCTCTTGTGCCAATTGTGAAAACAGGAAGTTGCCACCCCCCCACCAGGACAGGAAATGGACACCTGGTGCCTCAACTATGTTAACAAAAACACTCTTATATTAACAATCCATGTCCTTATGCTGCAGGCATATGCCTGGCTGTAAAAATATGCTCCAGCCATAAGTGCTTTCTTCCCTTAAACAAGCTTTAAAGAATGCTACAGTAGAACGTAGCATGAATTATTCTTGCAAATGATATTTGTATTTTTTTCTGCTAATTAAATATGTCAGAATAGACAATTGATTTCCACCCTGCCACCCACCTACCCCGAATCATGCAGCCTGTTCCTGCAGCCCCCCTAGTGGCTATTCTGATGGAGTATTTTAAAATTAAGTCCCTGAGAGGCTGTTAGACTACAGCTTATGATAAGGGGTGTTTTTGTACTAATGAAATTAGCCCCACCCATCCAACATGATATGTTAATGCAACATTATGTAGCATTTCTATCTTAAAAAATCAGCTTTAAAGACCAATTTGCAAACAAAATGGCATTCAGTTTATTTGTGAGCGCATGTTATGGTCACATCAGGCAATTAGTATCCAGTATACCTCATTTAACACTGCAACAGTGGTTACAAAAGAATATATATGTGGGCAGGGCTTAAATAGGTTAATTGAGCGGCTCCATCAACTATATTTTGAATGTGTGTAATTCAGATGACTTCAACAAAAAAGCCCATCAGCTTGCTTTAGCAGGGTCACCAATATTGTGCCAATAGTGGGGAAAGCCCCCCTCTACGTGAAGAACTGTGCAAGCAGCAACCAGAATAAGCCAAAAAATTGTCAGATTTAATCAGTGATTTAAAACATGTTGTTGAAACTGTTTGACCTTCAGTTTTAAGTATTTTGGTCTGATCCAATTCAAAGAGACAGGAGCCTGGTCTTCTGTGACTGGAAGTACCTCACCTTGTGGGCAGTCTTGGACCTCACCATTCGCTGTGTCTGTGTCTTGCGTCATGGGGGCTATTGAGACATAGATGTTACAGTCACAAATACACACATTTACATGCATTCACACATAATCACCATCATCTTTTTATCTAAACACACTGATCACTGTTTTGCCAAGTGACTGCTGCCAAAGATATTCAAAGGCACAGATTTGCACCCAACTAGCTAGCCTTTGAAATAACCTCTGAAAACAGAGATGAAAAATAAAGTAATGGTATTTTGTTGCTTTACTTAAGTATTTACAATTACATTTCCAAGAGGAGAACACACATTTTACTTACATTTACTTAAATACATATTCATATTAGGCCCTACAATGTACAAATTATAAATCTTAAAGAGTCTAAAATTTTCTTTCTGAAGGCCTTAGAGAGCTCTTTGAACACTCCCTTCAACAATCCAGAACAAACCAAACAAAATGAATTAATAATATTAATATCATTAAATTAATATTATTAATTAAATATAATAGACTTCTCCAAATCTTCTTTAACCATGTTCTCATCATCTGCAGCTGATGTGGTGCACCTAATTCTAATTCTAGGCTTTTTAAGTAGAAATTAAGAGTTATTTCCCTCACTTGGAAAATTGCAATTTTTTGGTCACATTTTACAACATTCAGTTGAATGTGTGTTTAGTTGTGTGATCTTCAACCAACAGTACTTTTCAAATGAAGATCAAATGTTCATTTGTTTAAATATGTATTTTTTAAAAATTATTTCATAGGTTGCATTAGTTAGTGTCTTAACCTTTTCACATGTCTGTAAGTGCAAAGTGAGGAAATGTTAATCAAAATGAATTGTTTATATCAGTCTGTAACAGTAAATTCTATGGTGCCTTAATGGCACAAAGTGGAGTTCTGGGCCACAGTAACAGGTTGTAAAGTTAAGTGTAAAGTTCCAGAGGTCCGCTGCAGTTAAAGAGAGTTGCAGGTCTCCAAAGACCTTCATTACTATAGAGGTCAGGGTAATCATACTGTAGTCATTTAGTTCTGTAATGTTTGTTTTTTGGTATTGGGATGATGTTTGAGAACTTTGATAACATTCAGGTGGGGAACAGAGAAAGGCTACAATTATTTGTTGAAAATTGGTGCTAGCAGTAACACCAGTGCTTTACAGTGGATGGTAAGTCTCGCTTTTCTGTTTCCCACAGAGCTTTGCAACATCCTGTTCATTGATGAGGAGATAACAGAGGGCGGAGGTGAGAGAACTACTGTGGGGGAGGTGGGCTGAAGGTTGTCCTTTGCATTTTTAAACCTGCACTACAACTCATTCAGGTCAATGGTGAGCTGGCGTCCAATCTCCTGGAGGTCTTTTAAAGTGAAGTTGCGCCGTTAGCAACAATGTGGCTTTTTAAGTTTGTCTGAGTATTTCCTTTTTTGCTGCTTTAATCCCTTTTTGCATTTGGCGTCTTTGTAGAGAATTCTGTACCCATTTCTGAGAGCTGCCTCCTTTACCATTATCATACTTTCAGGAGTGAAGCATCTCTCCGCAGAAGCTGAATATAGTCATATAGTCCATCTGTTTCCTCCTCAAAAACAGCACTGGTCCACCGCTTCACTGTGTTGTGACAATAGGCCTGGTGGTTTTGAGCTTCTGGCTATATGCCAGAATGATGTGAATAAGACTGTGATCGGAATGTTAAAGAGTTGCTTGTGTGATGGAGCAGTAGGCATCTTCAGTAACAGTGTAGCCGTTTTTTTTTGTTGTTGCACAAGTGAAATGTTGCCTGTACTTGGGCATTTCCTTTGGAAAAGGTGCCAAAATGCATTTATTGGGTATTTTCAATTATTATTTGCAGTGTAAATATTAAGTATGTGACTCTGGTTGGGGCAAAAAGTCTATTTACCACCCTATTATGTTGATTTCCTTGATGTTTCCATGTACGGAACTTTTATTTCATATATTTATTTCTTATATTCCACTATTCAAAGGTATATCCATTTTTTTACATATATTTTCCACTTCAGGGCACACTGTAAACATTAAAAAAATGTGAGAAATCTGCCTCTCATGCGCCTTCTCATCAGACTGAGGAGGACTAAGAACAAACCTATTTTCTGGATAAAGCATACAGGGGATTCTACATGTGAAATGGATGGCATCAACTGTTCATTCTGCTACTTTAAATGTTTCAGTGCAACTTTCATTGTCTGACAAGATTACTAAAAAATTCCTGATACGACTGTGTTGCTAACAAAGCAGAAATACTGAAACAGCCAAGTGAATTCATTGACTTAAATCACAGAAAGCAAATTGATTATTAGTTTAATTACAGCCTTGTGATATCAGTGCTAAGAATTTGATGTAATATCACATACACTGATTAATATTAATTATTAATGTATTAATGACCCCACTGACTGTGTTGGCACTAATGGGAACAATAGAGCTAATCCACCGTGGAAAACACAGTTTAACCTAGACAGGTGTACATACTTTTACCTCTGGTAGTGAGAGAGCAGCAACCCACCTTCTTCAGCGTTCGCAGTCTGTTGGGGATGCACCTCAGTGTATTGCAGCTCCTGACATTCTGCCTCCTTACTCGGATCATCAGACTCTGCGACACACCAGAATCAGAATCAGAATCAGAATCTCTTTATTTCACCAAGTATGTTACACATACAAGGAATTTGTCTTGGTGAGAGCAACACGTATGACAAGTAACAAAAAACACAGAACACAGTCTTAAACTAAAGGAAAATGACACTAAACAATAAATAGGGTAGGGGATAAATTAAAAAAGTAAAAAGTACTGAAAGTAATAAAGAGCTGAAAATATATTTACAGAAAATAACATCTGTACAGGTGTGCAAAATAGTGCATGTTAATTAATCATCATAGCATCATAGAATGCCATTAAGTTGTATGAACAATGACCAGGCCTAACACAGCTTTTTCCTTTTCTTGACCAATATCTCATAGCAAGTGTGTGATTTTCTCAAACATATATACCAGTGATATTATATACTTTATATACTATTTACATACATATACTTTTTTAAATATAAATTTATAATCATTAATTGGACCCCGGTTATGAAGTCAATGACTGAAATGAAGTTTTGTCGTTTTTCATAGCCACCTAAAATACTAGGTTATTGAGTTTATGGGTTTATTTATGAACTATTAACTAGTTATGAATATCAAGCTGTTTTAATGATTAGGTTTCTATCATTCTAATTAATTATTGTTATTAGTGTTAATTATTGTTATGCCAGTAAGTGAATGATTATTGACTGATTCTTCATTTAACAATTCAATATGTATTTGCGCTTTAAAATCATTAACATACTAATAATACTAATACTAATAATACTAATAATAATGATCAGAGATTAATTTGCCCTTTTCAGGGCCTATTATTATTATGTTACTCAAATGTGCATCTTTTAACACAGAATATGAGAATATCTTTCTTTGTGTATGAAGTCTGCAGTATATCTGTGTGGTGCTTGTTTTCTTTATAGACAGCGTGGCTTTTAAAAAGAGAGTGAGCACTCTGTGAGACCTGAGTCAGAGCTCTTTACCTGAGTCAGACACGTGTTCACTCCACACATTCCTGCCCATCACACCTGGAGTCGCTGTGAGTAAAATATAGGCAGTGGTTTAAAAAAAGGCCTTTGAGATCAACTCACAGAGTAATGTAGTCTATCAATATCTATACTTTACTGTATCAGAAGGAAGCATTAATTGTCTGAGGCAATGGAAGCTACGTAGAGGAAGGTCTGATTTAAATAAATCGTTGTAGTATATAAACAAATTTGTTATACACCAACAAGAAAATTTCATGTACAGTGGAAACACTAAGCATCTTTTACAGTAAATACATATTTCTGTATGTGGTACTGTGAGCTTTTTTGCCAAAATGAATATTTAAGTTTCAGATGTATGTGTGAATGCGGAGGGACTATCCAAAAGTTTGGGCGTGATGATTTTCTTATCAGTGAAAAAATCCTTTACAAAAACCAAACATAACCTAAAGTTTGCACATTGCAGAAGACAATTTCATTCCTTCAGTATTTAACACATAGGGGAAAAATGTGAAACATATTTAATGTACATTCACTTTCGTACATACCACATTTCTATGTTCTTTTTTTATAGTATGTCAGATTGGGCTGTTAAACAGTAATTATGCTTTAGATCTTAGATTTTACTAAGAAAATCAATACATGTAATTTAAATGAGGTGCCTAAACATTTTAATAAGACTGTGCTGCATATACGCATACTGTAAGGCTTAATGAAAATAAACAAATAGGTAAATACGCAAATAACGAAATAAATGTGGGAAGTCGGCTGACGAATGTTAGTCAACAAAAAGCACTATAAATAGCCAACTAGTCTACTACTGGATGCAAGAGCTGGAGTGTAACTCCTTAACACTTTAAGGCTTATTACACACTAAAACAGATTATTTAGTAACTACAGGGACTTCTGTACAAACTGGTGGGGCTATTCTTTCGGAATAGATATTTATAACAACACTTTTGGCCCACCTGCGGCCCATAGGCTGTTTCAGCGGTTAAAAGCATTTTTTATTTTAATAATGGTTTAATGTTTCTTGTTTCCATGAAGAAGGGTTTTTAATGTTTGTAAGTGTATCAGTTATTAAAATGAATAACATCTTAGAGCAATGAGGCGACTTATTAGAAACACAGGTGGGCTTACGTGGTATAAGGGACCCCTTTCAGCCTGGTTTCAGGATTTAAAAAGCCTATGCTTTTATTATATGTGGTATCATTTAGATGTAGGTGTGATTTAGTGTTCAAGGAGTTATTAATTTATTATAAGAAGATTGAAAAAAATGGACGTGGATCACTGTATCTTTTTGACACAATTTGAATCTGACAGTTGCTCTTTTTTTGTGTCAAAACTTGGAATAAACTTTTTTTTACATTGACTTCCACTGAAAGCTAAAGAGGGTTTTGCCTTCTCCTGTAAGGTTGCCATTTATGGCATATAAGGTTTTTGTATGACAGTGACGATGTTCTTCTGCTTCTCAATGCACATGTAGGAGACATCAGCTGCCTTTATGTAAAAATGGGAAATGCAGAACCTACTGTTTACTGCCGTGTTGTCCTCAAAGTCAAGCGTGAGGCTCATCCTCATGGGGTCGTTCGATTTAGGACGCGCTGGCTTTCTGAAAAACCAAAAATGTTACATGAAGCAAATATTCATCAAACAGGACTGCTTATTCATTCACTGACACATGCTTTGCATTAATCCAGGAATGGGAGGGAAAAGGTACCTACACAGACAACTCCACTGCTCTTTTTCTTTTACGGGGGGCACGTGCCTTCTTCAGAAACAGGACAAGAATGGCGACAATGAGCACCAAAATGAAGATGCAAATGACAGCTATGATAGCCTTCTTCCAGCCTGCCAGGTTTACTGTGAAGGAAAGGTGTAGCAGATTTCACTGACTGAACTGCAACACTAATCAGAAAGGCAGTTCAGGCTCTCCTACTTGATGTTTCAGTTCAAACACTCAGTAACACTCTTGTTGCTGAATGCAATTGAATCGTCACAGCAATGCTCTAAAATCTAGCAGAAAGCCTTCCCTGGACATTAGAGACAGTTACTCCAATTAAAGCAGGATGAACAAATTTTTAAAACCCTTGATTTTGAAATAAAGAATGAATGAGCAAATGTCCCAATACTTTTGGTTTACATTTTGGTTTATTGGTCTATTTCTTTGATTTACTGTATTTACGTTTTTCTGAGCTTCATGTCAGTTTAAATCCCAGTGATGGGTTAGTGGTTCGAGCACTGGGTTATTGATCATAAGGTTGTGGGTATAAGACCCAGGTTTGGTATTGCTACTGTCTGCTCCAAAGGCATTTACAGCCAAGCTGGAACATGGTAAACGGAAGAATTTCCTTGTAAAGTTAAGTGTAAAGTATAATGACAACAAAGGTGTAATGTACTACCTGATAGCCTCACAAGCCCCTCGCAAAAACACAAGAGCAGAAGTATGGACGTTCGTGTGGACGTTTTGGAGGCTGGTGTCCCACAACACATTGATCTTTTTGTGTCCTGTTGGGAAGCTAGTTAGCTTTGCTCTTAATAGCATTAAATAGCCTGTTGGAATACATTATGACTGTAAACCATTTGATACAAGGCCAGAAATTCCAACACTCTTAAAACAAACTTATGGAAGTGGCTGTTGATAGACAAAACTAATTAGCGTGACGGGGTGGTAAGTCAGACTCAGGGATGCAGACAAATTAAATGAAACCTTGAGGTCTTTTTAACCCCAGTATGATGTAGTTTCCTCATGACAGAGCGCAGGTGTAGTAGTGTTAATTAGGACCAACTTAGACAACGGAGATTAAAACTGTACAGCCTCCTTCAGAACCAGATATTTGGCCTCCTTAGACATGTCTCCTGGGTAAATTCTAAGTAAAACTGGACCATTTCCTTTAAAAAGTAAGAACAAAAAACCCTGGGAGCCTACATTTCTGTTCAAATACATGATGTAACAGTAAGTCTTCTACTTACAGGCACTTTTCACAGGATTTCTACATGTGTTTTAAATACAAGTTTAAAATAATTAGACAGCCTGCATGTAACATTGTGTATACCGCTAAGGAGCCTACAAGGCTAAATGTAGAGAGTGAAGTCTGACCTCCAACAGTGATAGCTTCACTACGCTGGGTCCCGTTAGCATCATTGAAAGCCTCGCAGTAGTACTTTCCTCTGTGATCTCGGGTTATGGACCTAATGATGTGTTGTTCTTTAGTCCTGCTGAAGCGTGCAGTGAAGATCGGTTGGGTGATTCCAGTGCGGTACCAGCTGAAGGTCACTGGCACTGTACCCCGCTGGACACTACAGTAGAGGCTGACATCCATCCCTTCTGTGAAAGTGTGGCCCCTAGGGAACCCTAGAGATAGCTCTGGCTTGGACACGGGTTCTAATACAAAAAATATATACATATATATAAATATATATACATACATACAGTCATACCCAGAGATGTTGGAACCCTTGGACTTCTTTCAGAAAATGCACTACAGTTACTTTGTATTCATGTTATACATTTCTTGGGTTTGCACTGGAACAACACAGCAGAGATGAAAGTCAAAGATATGGACTGGATACAATTCTTTTTTGTGAAGACATTATAAATGATGTATGTATGCTTTACTATCCCACTGTACAATACATAGAATTACAATGTGGATGTAGACATGATAGGGCTGCTCTGCTTGTCCTGCACTGTTTAACCTGTTGTTTGAACCTCTGGCCCAAATTGTTAGACAGGGCCCAGTCTTAGAGGGCATCTACTGGGACCAGAGAGTATAAAGTGTGCCAATATGCAAATTATGTATTGGTTTCCATTAAAAAAAAAAAAACTAAATTAGTAGACGTCTCACCCAAGCAGTTTAGGAAATGGGATAAACAGCTATCCAGATTCCTTTGGAACAATAAAAGACCATGTGTAAAATATTCCATGCTGCAATATTAAAGGAAGAAAGGGGGAAACAACTCCGCTCCGCTGAAACCACATGTACACTGAAGTCAAGTGGAAGGAACTAGAATTGTCCTTAATGGATTCTTCCCTACAAGCTATACTGGGCCTTAGTAACAAAGAAAATAGTAAATAGAATAAAGTAAATAGTACAGTTACAGAATCCATGAGTTTGGCTTTCACTTACTGTCTGGATGGAAATACTGTAGTTAAGGAACTACAACTTTAGGGAGAAGTAAAGCTACTTAGTTGGCCAACTTAAGAGCCAGACGTATCCCAGGATCTCTAGATTGCAGATACAGACAGTGGGTTCATTGTGGTATAACTGTTCTATGTAGAATTGTAAATAATTGGGAACTTGATAGCTCCCAAACTTTTTTGCCAGGCATGTGGACTAGAAAGACAGGACTTTATAAGTACCTGCAGCTGTGCCGCTATTTTGAGAAAGAGGTAAAACGCTACAACCTAGAAGAACAAATGTTCATGAATGCATTAAAACTTTGGAAGCAACAAAGGCCATATAGGCAGATTACATTTAGCCATAAGAACTCAAAATAATAACTCAACCGAATATATAAAACAATGATGGGAGAGTGAATTAGGTATAGTATTGTCAGAGAAGACATGGTTAAGAGCCTGGGAAGCTTTGTCCAGCTCCACTAACTCCCTTGTTTTGAGGGACTTCTGCTGGACAAATCGGAGACATTTTTAATCTCAAATTGGATCCGTTAAAGAATGCTTGAGGGAATACGGGACAGGGCCAGCAGCTCATGCCCATATATTTTGGTTATGCCCTTGCATTCAGCTTTTTGGGAAAAGGTAGGACAAGTCATTTCTAAAATTTCCAACTTGGCTTTTGACTCTTTACAAAAAGACCTAAATAAATGTGACAAATATTAAGTTGAGGGTGCCAATAATTTTGTCCAGTCCATTTCTGCAGTTCTGTGTGGCATTACAAATGTGACTTTTTTTTGTTGTCGTTCCAGTGCAAACAAAATGAATGAACTTGTGAAAAGCAAAGCATTTGCAACACATTGCTAGGAGAGGTGGTGCATTTATTATATTTATTATTTATTTATCATTTATATATATATATATATAAAGAGAGAGAGAGACAGAGGGAGAATATTATCTACAGTTAATCAATTAGTGCTGCTTTTACCTATGACTGCTGCATTGAGAACTCCACTGGACTTTCTTTCGCCTCCTTCCTGGTTCTGGGCTTGGCAGATGAAGCTGTGAATTTCATCTATGTGATTAATGTAGGAGACATTGAACAGAGCACTGTGGAGAGGTCCAGTTACGGTCACTTTGCCCACCGATCTATTAAACCTCAGTAAGGTGTAGGTGATTGGCAGTGTTCCCAGTTTACTTTCGCACAGAATCTGAAATGGCTTCCTGATTATCACCTGTCCAACTGCACGGATGACCGGGGGTGAGACAGGCACTGCAAAAGCAAAAAACATGGGACATTATGTACATTATGTACATGGGAAAGACATGGGGTAATAGATCCTTTGTAAATACACAAGTAACAGAATTATGTCAGGCCACTTTACTGTAACTCATTTGTAGAAAGAAGTCTATTTATTTTTCGGTGATGTAGAAATGATGGGAGCAATGTTGCTATGCAGGGGATCTAGTGACTGCTTACCTTTAGCATTAATAGTCAGCTGATTGCTTTCTTTGGTGATGCCCTTAGCCGTAGCTCTACAGGTGTAATTGCCATTGCTGGCTTGGCTTGCTGTGAAGTTGAAGATGTGGCCTGCTTTTAGAAGATGCTGGTTTTTATACAGCGTGTACTTGACGTCTGCATCAGTGATTCTTTTTCTGAAGATCTTGGGAGACCTACAGCTCAGACTGAATATCTGCTCCAGAAACACCTGCTTTGGAGTCACACTCAGAACAGGCCTTGAAAACAACTCTAAGCAATAAAGATAAAAAACAGTGGAAAGAGTATTAGGAAGTAGTTACATTCACTTTCATTTGGGCACTTCTAGTTAATTGACAAATCCTGTGAATCCAGTAAAAATGCATTAATAAGTCTTCTAGAGAAAATGAGATAATTTCTATTGATATAAATATAAATATATACACATTTAATGTGACATTACTTATGCACTTTTTGGTTTTTACAATATGTTCATTTTAATGTGTGAAAGTTTGTCTCTCTAGAGGATGCAATTTGACCAGGGGTGCCCAAACATTTGCATAAGATTTGCATGTAGTTACTTAGGTATGGAATTGTACTTTTTCAGTGTTTGTTTTTACAGGAATACAGTTTATTAGACTCACAGCATTTGTAGCACTAAACAGTATGATATGATATGATATATGATATAATAATATTCGGGTCAGGTACCTGTTACAATCAGCTCAGCTGTGGAGGTCTTCTCTGCCTTGCCCTTTTCCACTTTACACACATACTTCCCAGAGTTATTGGCTCTCACTTCAAGACTGTATGTGAATGATTTGTTGCTGAAATGTAGAAGTTTCTCTTTGGTCAAGAAGACTTCGTGCCCACTTCTGCTGTAACCCGACACATTACATGTAATATGAATCCGGTCCCCCTCAACCACATCTGTATGAGGCTGAATATTTATTGAAGGTATGATATTAAGCTCTGTAAAAACAAAAAAAGAAGACAAAAATCAACATACAATTAACATTATTCAACCTCAGGAAAATTTTTATAAGTGTGTTTTAGGTCAACAGGTTTTGGTCAGGGGAAATATGACAAACAATTATGTGAAAATGGCCAAAATATTGTCCATTTCATGTGACATTATAATGAAGCTCTAAGGATGTTTCATTCTGTATTCAGACAATCTATGTGAATGGAATTGTTGAAATATGACATATTTTATAGTGTTCACATGTTATACTTCTAAAAAATGCAACTCTTTCAAACACATTCTACCTTTAATAACCTGGGCCAACTTCTTGCACGTATTTGATATGTAATAAACGAGATCTAAGAAGCCCAAATATTTCTAGTTGTTTGGTGCTACAAACAATAAACCAGTCCAAATTGCAAGGACAAAAACATAGTGTATCCAACAAGTATGAAAGTGTATCCATACACATTTAGGTTACAGCAGTGAAAACATGGGAGCACAAAGAAAGCTCAGATTCTACATGCTGACCCATTTTACTTTTTGTGGCATGAACATGCACACATTGCAACTCATCCAGTGGCAGATTTAAACCAACAAAAAATATCCCATTTCAATTTAGTCAATCCCCATACCACCAGAGAAACGACCACTAGGAGTCTGCAGAAAGAGGCTACAATGAAGCCACATAAATGTAAGGCTAACACTATTTATTGTCAATATTAGATGCTCAAACTACCAACACATATATGGAAACTTCCCTCAAAAAACAGCTCATCTAGGATTAATCATTTCTGTAATTACATTTACATACACTGTATGTCCACTGTATGTTTGTGGACCCCTTCTAATGAATGCATTCAACTCCTTTAAGTTGCATCCACTGCAAATGCACACAAACACCTTGTCTAGTCCCTGCAAACAGAATAGGCATCATGCTTAATGCCAGGAGTGTGCTAAAGGAGTGTAAAGCCCCTCAGCATTAAGCACTGAGGAATGCTGGTGCACCATCCGATCAGTTTGGGATTGATTAGGGAGATGGGGATGAGGTGGCGTGGTGATCATCCAACATCCTGACCTCACTAAGGCTCTTATCATTAAATGCAGTCAAATCCTACAATGCTTCAACATCTAGAAAGCCTTCTATGGACAGTAGAGACAATTACTCCAACAAAAGCAGGATCAAGTCTTTTTAATAATCTTGATGCCAGAAGAAACAATGTCTCAGTACTTTTGTCCATGTAGTGTATCCATCCATCTGTTTAGCATATAGCAGATTAGCTTCACCAATGTATGTTAAGCTTATGGAACATTTCAATTTGCAGCCTTGGTACAGTAACAAAAACAACAAATTTAATTTTAAGAGATAAAAAAGTTCACATTAAAAATGAATTGGATGTCTGTGGTGCATAAAACCACAGGAATGTAGGGGGAAAAAAAAAGAAAATACAAAAATTAGTGGAGAAATACACAGGACAAAACTAACGGCTTTGAAACCAGCCTTGCTTTTCCAAAATGCAATTCACATTCCTCATAGAGAAAATGGCTTAGACCTGGAGTTACTGGCATGACACGATGGTCTGTCACGGTTTATAGATCAGTTTGTGTTAGATACTTTGGAAAGGTTTAGAAGGCTTTACCTTTCACAGTGACTTTCACAGTGTTGCTGTTGTTGGAGATGTCTGGCAGCAGCATATGCTTGTAATTGCAGTACAGAAATGTTTCACCTAATTTCTGTAATTCCTTAGTAATAGTCGCAGAGTTGTTGTTGGAGGGGATGGACATGATGTTTTCAGTTTTCTCATAGAAGGAGAAATACAGGCCACCAATCTCCTCTGGAGCGCTGCATGTGACGGTAATCGCTTCACCCTCATATACCACGTCAGGCTGCACCCTCAACTGTGGAGTCTGCAGACCTGAGTTGGGAGAGACTCTGTGAGATGCAACCTTTTAAATATGGAAAGTCCAAAACTGGACCAAACAGGTAAACCTTTCCTTGTGATCTTTGTAAAAATAATAACAGAATAGGGTATTGTGATTTGGTAAAGAACCTGAAAGCCTCAGTTTTAATTTGATTTGGCGAATGTTGACCTATGTCAACACTTACCTTCTCAAACTGCTTTAAAACATATTAAAAAGTAAGTAGGTTTATGTTGAGAAAAATAATATAACATTTTTAAGTGGTGTTAATAATTTACTGTTTTAATAATAAGATTATAGACATCATATACATTTTATATGTACCCTTTGTGTCATCTTATCCCATTAATGCAGCCATATCTCTTGATCCTAGCTGAGAACTACACTTAGGGCCCTATTTTAGCATTCTTGGGTCAACCGTGCAGTGGTCAAAAGGCATGTCCTAAGTGTGTTTTGGTTGTAACATGCAGTAAACCAATCAGCGTTGACGTCTGCCTAGGTTATTTTCAGACAGTGGCGCACCTGTATTTTGCATTGCCAAGATAGCAATACACCACAAATTTACAAAAGTGTGCGCAGTTATCAAATTTACACAATTTCCTTAACTTTTTTCAGTTCACCACTGAACGATGAGGCTAATGAAGCTAACTAAGTACTAGAGGCTTATACCCCACCAAATAGCATTAATAAGCTCAGCATTGCTGTTAATAGCAATTTGGGAATAGCACATGACAGCTTGGGCAACACTTTATTTAAACACAACATTAACAAAACCACGCCATAGTTTGTTATGTCATAGGCTGCCATGCTTTGTCATGACAGATAGTAGCCATTAGTGTCATGGTACCATTACTATTATTGTACTATTAATGACATCATAATTAATTAACACAATCATTTTATCATGATGTCAGACAGCAGAGTAGCTGTAATGCCATTTACCAGTTGTGATAGCTTGTGACAGCATATGACATGTATCTGCAATGATAATGTTAATTCTCAAGTACTGTGAATTTAGCAAAGAATACAAATATTCAAATATAGAATTCTCTGTGTTACTGAATATCAGTTACTCAGCTATCACTCTGTTATCTAAATTATTGTCTAAAACAATCACTGGTTAGCCAAGCATTTGGGACAATATGAAAATTATATACATTTTGTTTTTGCACAAGACTTTGTCTTTGTATGCTGTTGCAAATGGACAAATAAACAAATTGCTGTCCACATAGTTTTGACTGACAGTACATAGTAAACTCCATGCAATTGGTACATCGTCATTCTGGTTTGTTGCTATGTTGTTGCTCTTGTTTACATACCTTTGACGGTAAGTATTTCCGTATTGCTGCTCTTTTTCTTCTTGTGGACCTGGATGTGGCATGTGTAAGAGCCTGTGTTGTAGGCTCTGGCTGGAGTGAAACTGTGTTCCACCATGGCTTCGCTGCTGTTCTTAGAGTAGATCACAGTGTTGTACTTCAGGAAGGCGAAAGTGTGTGTGAGTTGAGTAAAGCTGTGGCTGACCTTGGCCTTGCAGCGCAGGGTCACTTCGGTGCCACTCTCCACTGTGTTGCCTGGCAGGAGGGTCAGCTCCACCGAGTCAATGGTGAATGCTGGACACAAAGGTTGATTAGTCAAAAGACAAGAGTCAAAGGCATTTCTGTCACTTCAGTTGTCATGAAATCAGAATCAGACTCAAACTTTTTCCCCCCCTCAGATTTCCCACTTATTTTCACTAACACTGCACCAATACCCCACAAGTACGTGCATGGCGGCATTTTGGTGCTTGTTATGCTGCATAATTTGTTTAATATAATATTTATTCATTAGTATTTTATTTTAATGTATTTTTAAAAATGACAAATTTGGTTAATATTCTAAATATTGAAAAAAATACAGTGCTGAGCAAAATAGTGAAAGGACTAAATTCACCAAAACCTTCCAAATATGTATATTTAGATTTTATATTTAGATTTCCTCATAAACTGAACAAAATCCAAAAAAAGACACATTGCTGAATGTCCAATAGTCATGGAAATTGTATAAGTGGGTTTTACGGTGAACTTCCTTCCTAAGAATTCTGGTGAGGAAGGCCCATTGATAGACATTGCGAGGTGTAAAGAGAAGCTGTTCCTAGGTGATAATACCGGTACTCATTTAACATTTAATTCAATTAAAAGTGTCAATTGGGACAGAGCCAAAAATATATGATGTAATAGTCAAAAGTTATCGTAAATATTTAAATAAATGACTTAAATGACTTGTATGATGCAGTGACTGATCAGTGGTACTGATCCTTACAAATCAGTTAACAGGGTTTTTTTATACTTATGAATTTGGTTGGATGTTTTAATTTTAAAAATGAGTTCAAATACACACAAACTGAATGGCACAAACAAAAGAGACAAATCACCTGGTGTTCGAAATAAATTAGTATTTTGTCATGTCAAGTAATTTTGTCATGTCTCAATATAGCATATCACATAAAAAAACATAACTTTTGTTCTTGTCTCATTTTATGTTTTATTTTCCCTGATGTAGCAATTAATAAACAAACAGTAAAATTGTGAAAATGTGCAGAAGCATGTTCTTTATAGAGGATGTGAACGTATTGTCACTTAAAAAATCAGCACGATTTGACCTGAGGTGCCAAAATGGTTGCATACAAATTGCTTGGATTAGCTTCAGATACTGTAAAACCTGAACAATTCATAGTTCTCAATAAGTTGAAATATTACAATACATTCTATGTTATACAAACACAGCAGAGCACTTATAGCTGTCACATAAAAACATATCTGTAAAATGTAACTACAACAATTTAACAGTAATAAAAAACCATCTTAACGTTCAATATTTTAGCATTTCCATTGCTCTGTTTCCCAGGATAAAACAATCGAGAGAACAACTGCTCAATTTTAAGTAAGTCAAACAAATCATCATCAGCACACCAGTGTTCAGAATAGGACTGTGGCTACTCGTTGACATAATCACCGCCATTGATGACAAAATTGAAAAAGAAAATTGCATAACATGCAAAAGATGGCCACACTAGTAAAAACATCTGGAAATCTCTTAGATAGCAAGCTGTATGTAAAAAAAAAATACTCGCCCACAGGCCTCTAAGATCTGGTAGTATTTTGGACAGACCCGACAGTGTGATGCTCTGACGGCCTATCACAGCAGTACAGGTGCTATGCATAAGCATTTGAAGCGTAAGCATCTCGAAACTCGTGGTCAACATGGCAGCATAACTAGTGCTGAGTCTTCACCACCCATGTTCAGTGTAATTTCTGCACTGCTGCTGTTATGGTAAAGAAACGTTGCACCATGGGTTATCTAGCATTGTTATTCAGACGCTTTCTATTTTTCTGTTTACTTCAATAGTCATTTACAAGTGTGAGAATAGGTTAAAGTAATTAACCTATAAAAAAAGTAAAAAGTAAAGTCTGATGCCACAGCCTGTTGTTCTCACTTATTTTGTGCACTACACACAAAATACATCTGCCAGTGACTGGCTTAACTACATATTGCGCCAGAAATGAAGTAATACCACAATATAACTATATAAAGTTTTATATCTCGTGTTTAAGTGACAATACTGATACTCCATTTCAGTATTATGGTAAATTTAATTTTAATCAAGTTTACACACACAAACACACACACACACACACACACACACACACACACACACACACACACACACACACACACAAATACAACATTCTTTGGAACAATTGATAAATAAGCCATTAGATTAATTGACTAAAAAAATGAACATAAATCTTTCAGTTATAAATATAATGATTTATTGCTAAAAAATATTTAGGAGCAGCTCTAGTTTAAAATACAAAATATTAAATCTCCATTTGATACTTTTGCACATAAGTTTAAACTACTTTTTCATAGTATGAAAGCTTTAATGAATTGGACCAATAGAAATAGTCCTATAATTCTTGGTTAAAGTTCCATGAAGTATCATAAGTTACCACATTTCTTCAGAAATTGATGATATGCTGGTTTTAGGTTTTTTATTTGATCATTTTAATACAGTTTAGCATAGAAAATTGGAGTTGAAGAATGTTTTTATGAAAATTCAGAACGTGAAATGACTGTACATAGATTATTAGTATTTTCGTGAAAATTGAATAACTTATTGGTGAAAATTTTAACAAAACCTAAAATTCATGACCAAGGAACAAATCACTGCAGTGCACATGTACTTTTAGCTTTAAATATGCCCAGAAAATGTCTACAACTAAGATTAACAATGATGTCAAGAACTTCTTAATTTTAGTTCTTATTTTCACCCCCCCCCCCCCCACCTCCTATGTTATTTCACGTTTCCTATTTTTTCTCTCCATCGCCTTAACAATCAGAGTCATGCTGACAGTATAGGGAGTCCACAGGAAGGCCAGTCACAGATTGAAGGAGCCTGGCTTCTAAGCCAAGGGAGGAAGAAGGAAGGAAAGCAGACAAAAACATAAGAAACACCAAGTTCCCCAGCTGGTGATATCCAGCTATGGATTCTCACCCCAACCAGCAAACACAGCAGCTTACATCCATACTAAAGAAGAAAAGCACAATAGGCATGATACCCACAAACCACACAAAACCCATGGAGACAAACAACCCCTGTTCTTGTGGTTCACAGATAAGTGAGTTGTCTTGGCCTTTGAATTTGCTTTGCTCATTCAGTTTTTTCCCCTTCAATTAAATAAAGACTCAACAATCTGCCACAGTCCAAACAAAGCTTCTGCAAATACAGCCAATAAATCATTTGCCAAAAAAATATGTTGGATTATTGCAGTGTTTTGAAATCAAGAGGTCACCTTTTGTGTGTGATATAAAAATGTCCTTAAGCACGAGTCTGAACATGAGGTGCTTTGCTTTAATGTCCAATACAACCAACACCACTCATTCAACAGAAAAAAAGAGATACGCTTTAATGCCACTGGGACGGTACTACAAGGTTTCACTACCTTTAGTCTGAGAACTTAACTACCACATTCCTAAGGTGCTTAACCCCCACACACCCTGAATTGTAGGTCATACCTTTGAAGACACATTAATGTTGCTGGTTCATTGTTTGTACCTGCATAGTACCTCTTTTCTAGTATATCTAAGATTTATCGTCGCTGTCCAATGAAAACATGTATTTCCAAAATGGTGAAAAAATGTTCTTGAACGGAAGTCAATGTAAAATAATACTTAATTCCAAGTAATTTAGAGCTCTTCTACTGGTCTATTAATCCTGAATTATTTACACAGTGTACAGAGCAGCTACAATGATTAAAGGACAGACATAAATAGAGATACATTAATATCACTCGAATAAAGGATATTTCTATCTTTGCTGTTTTTGACCCTTCATATCTAGATATATATTTAGATTTTTTTACATTGACTTTCACTGCAAAGTTGACTTCTTACAAAGTTTCCATTTTGGAGATACAAGGTTTTTGATATACAGCTTGATTATTAAACACATTGCTTTTTTCTCATTGTAGCAGAAAAGTAAATAGTGACAAAAATGCTAATGCTAACCATATGGAAATATGAAAAGGAAATTGAACTCACCTGATTGTGTCCGACCGTCATGGCCTGCATGTAAGAAGAAGACATGGATGAATAAATGTAATAACGAGTTACAATAGGAAGAAGGTTAAAATGCTGAAACTGAAAGCAGTAGCGGTAGTACATTATGCATTCTTACACATGGTTAACATGCTAATAAGAACCAGAGTGAACCAAGGAGGCCAGAGCTCCATCGTCCCAGGTGAGTAATGACGATGTGTGTGGACGCTGGAGGCAAAATACGATGGAAATGGCTGTGGAACAGAAGCTGTTCTGTGCAAGCCCCTTTCTTTTGTTTTCGCCTTGACCAGGAAGCAAGTCTTGCTTCCTCAGGATGTGCGCAGTTTGGCACAAGTCCTATAGTCTTATGTAGTACAGGGAATGTACAAAGTAACGTAAATGTTACATGAAAGACACATCATCATTCACTGTTTAATCAGATATCTCATCCATGTAGGTGGAGTTACCTACAATTACCCACAAAAGTAACTGGACAATTGACTGATAAGCATTTTCATTGCTGGTTGTGGTCTGGTCCCCCATTAATTAATGACAGTTTAAGGACATAAAAAGTCCTTGGAATTGAGGTGCTGAATTTGCATTAGGTTGCTCAATATGTAGTCCAAAAGGGGGATGACAGGGAGCATCATTAGGCTAACAGAGTAAGCAGAAATGTTAGGAGTGGACAAATCAACAATTTCTTTAAAAAGAAGGAAAGCACCAGCAAGCTTAGCAACATCAAGGAATCTGGAAGACCATTAAAGTTTATGGGTTTTTCATCCCAGTATAATCCTACTTCCTAAACCTGACAAAATGGCGGTTACAGAGACCGGTGAGGGTTAAACACACTAATATAATTATTGGTTTAATAAAGAACAGTAGGGTTCATGTTAGTTTAAGATCACATACATACATTTTGTTAATGGTACATAATAACCTTAGTTACACCACACAGCAAGATAATATATGATGTTATGATGCTATGATTTAGAGGCAAATACATATGAATAATACCTATATATATATATATATATATATATATATATATATATATATATATATATATAAGAGAGAGAGAGAGAGAGAGGGAGAAATAGCCTGGGTGCTCAGAAAGATTCTACTACTTCTATTCTACTACTAAGATACTGTCCTTTTATCAAACTATTATCTTTACACAAGCATCGGTCGACCACCCAATTGAGAGACCCCCTACCCCCTTCAGGGCATTCTGAACCCTTTTAAGGTGGGGTCTATACAGAAAAGGAGGGCAGGATGCAAAGTTTAGATTACCACAGAATTCCTATTCTTTCTCAACATCTAGTCAAACCAGGAACACTCTTGAGGAAGTATGCATGTCATTGTCAAAGTCTACAACCAAGAGTCGTCTTCTTAGGCACAAATACTACAAAAAACTCCCAAGATGAACAACCATATCTAAAAAAGCTTGCCCACTTCAAGAATAACATTCTTTGGACAGATGAAACCAAGATTCTATTCACATCAACAAAGTGTACCAACAAGGTAGGCGAGTGTAAAGATGGATAATACATTCACTGTAAAAAAAATAAAATTAATAAAATTAAATTAATTAGCTACAATTAACTTTAGACAGAAAGTCAATTTTGTTTTCATGTAGCAATCTGACCGTAAGTCTTAGTTATCACACCTGAGTGGATGTGTGAAATCTGAATGTAGTGGCCAGCAGCCCCAATTAGCATGAAGATATATTGATATAAATAATGTGTGTTTATTCACTTTCCAATTCATTGTAGACAGCATTTTTTTTAGACTGGGGAATTCTGCTTAGAAATTAGCAATGCACTCAGCAGTACAGAAAGCATGGTGTATCTTAATGCTATTTAGAATTTGTAGCTCATTGTGTCAAAAGTACAGTTTCGAAACTTTCTAATCCCCCCAACCCAGATGACAGACGCCACTGTAGATGAAAATAATCAAGGTTTACACTGCACCGGTCATTAATGTCGGCTGGTCGGAGTATATTGAATTATTTTGTGGTTATTTATGAATTATGTGCAATTAAGGGTCAATTTGCAGTTATCTGTAAATAATCTCTAAATAATATATATTTTTTCCCTCCAAGTCTTTTTTACTTCTATTATTTATATTGTGTATATATTGGTAATTTATCTACGTTTTGCATCTGAGTGTCATGCTATCCCTTTGCTGCTTTGGCACTGTGAATTTCCCCACTTTGGGACTAATAAATGATTATCTTATCATATCAGAGAAAGGAAAATGTGATTTTCTATTTTCTATTTTTATCTATTTTCTATTTTTCTATTTATTTTGTATTTGCCAGTATCCAAAACCGATAGGCTAGACAGGGTTTTGGAATGAATTATGTAATGTAATCGTGTAAATCAAATGTATAGGAAAATCATCTGATAAGAAGATATGAATGTAAATCTGTGTTATCCAAGCAGTAAACTGTTTAATAATGATATAATTACATCATACACACAGTGTATGTACAGCATATCATCAGTAATAACTGTAGACGTCTTAGGGTTAGCATAAAACTCTTGTTACTTGTTGCTCTTTTTTTCTTCCTCTTTAATTTTGATAAAAAACAAGGCCTTTTTCCTATGAACACAAAGCTTGCATACAAGTTTGGATGAAGCAAAGTGTCTATGTCATGGCCAACTAATTTCAAATGCTCTTTGCCTGGATAAGCAGAGACGGTGCATCAATAGTTCAGCAGTAGCTGAAAGACCTCTCTGGCTATAGTCTCATCTTTACTGTATTTATCCTAACCAGCTAAAATCCTTAAGAACAGAATTCCCCCATCTTTATTTCAGCACAAACAAAAAGCCTGAGGCTAGTTTTATCCCAAAGAATGGTGCCAACAGTCAAAAGGCCCATTTCTTTTTTAGTCCACCAAAGAGTTTGGAAGAGCTGATTGCAGTGTTTCAGTAGGTACACTAGGGGCTGCTCTTGGTTCACAATGAGCTTCTGCATATGAATAATCATCTAGTTCCTGCACTTCTCAGCTCGTGGCACAGGCCGAAGCTGGACACAAGCACAAATATCTTTATTCTGCTCAGTTTAAGTTGAGATGAAGGAACAGAAACTAAGAGTAGGATCAGTATTAGGGACAATCCATCCAATTCCTTGTTTTTGTCTCCAGTTTCTTGCCCCATATAGGTTCAAAACTGATGCTGAAGCTTTGGACACAAGAACAGTGACCCCAGCCATCAGCTGCTGTCACACATTTTATGTCACATATTTTATGTCACATATTATGAAGAAGCATAATAAAACCTCATTTGCTAATTATTACTAGAGCTGTAGTAAGGTCTCTCATTTTAGAGTCCAAGACAAGTCCATGGCTAGACTTGACCAGCCCAGACAAGAGAACTTCTGAGAGCAAATAAAGTTTTTATTATTATTATTATTATTATTATTATTATTATTTAAGCAGTGTAAATGTATAAAATCAATATTGTTTATGTACAAAAAGTGAAAAATATATTTTAAGGTATAAATGTGTTGTATAACTATTCCTTCTGCCTCTCATTTTTGCATTCCACATGCTCAAGCACATAACAAACTGTGAACACTCAATAATGGGAAATCATTCTGAAGCCCTGCTTCACAACTTAATGAGTTTTGTCTTTTGTTGTACCCTTGTCACTACCTCTTAGTTCATGTTTGCCCAGTTCATGTATTCCCTGTTATACCGTTCAGAGCCCTCCCAGTCCCAGGTGTCTTACATTACCCAGACTGTGTTGTCAAGTTCTGTTTGTTGCTTTCACATTTTGACCCTTAGATTGCTGTACCTCTGATTATGCTGTTCGTGTTACTTTGAGTCCTTGTGTTCAGTTGATCATTAAAGTCTTGCATCGTTAAAGTCTTGCAGCGTTTTCCTGTGTTCTCACTGCCACGCCTGACCCGGCATGACACCTACTCCTACAGACCTACAGATCAAAAAGAAGATTTGTGGTATTGCCTGAGACCCAATAAAGTGTGTGTTGGTGACAGGTAAAAGAAAGAGAATACCACCTTACATTCATTTCCAAAATGGTCTCAAGACCAGAGACTAAAATTGAGACTGTCTTGGGACATTTTCTGCAGCTGTGCCTTATCTCAGGACTCAAGGCAAAACTGTGGTTTGCTAGACTCTTGAATTATCAACCCTAAAAGGTTCATGCCACACAGCGCGGCTTAATCCTTTGCATAATAAGCAGATGGGGAAGAAAGGTTTTTACCGTAAAAAGCAGCACGCCATCATGTTGACAGAGCTTCCCATGGCCCTCCGCAAACACAGGTGCACACACTCCCCTTGCACAAGAAAGAGATGAGATGACTCAGCACGGATTGGCTGACTAAAAAGCATACTTTCCTGATGACTTGGAACACTTGGAGCACTTGGAACTCATCCAATCAGAGATACAGACCAGAGATAGCAATTGAAATCTTTGGAACACAAATCTAATATGTTGATCATTGGGATATCAAGAAAACATTGGGCCTTATTCATCAGCCATTCTTAAGAAGGTTCTTATTAAAGCCTACTTACACAGTTTGCACAAAGATTCTAACATTTACCAGTGTTTTCATATTTGAGATTTGTTCGGTTTACGGTTAACTTTTTGTTAGGACTTTTCTCAAGATCAAATAGTACGATATTGGTGAATGAGGCTAATTCTATATAAATTCTATCTATATAATCTAGTATCCACACATGACCTGTACTTGGTATCCCTTTTCATTTCCCTTTCTAAAGAGCAATGAAGCAGATCCCCAGCAGGAGAAATGAGGAGGTCAGCATGAGTGCTTAACTGTGGGAAGTTCTGCAGAGAAATGATAAAAGCATGGAGTCTCTTTCTACTCTGGTCGACAGTAGCAGGATTTCTCAGTTGTAGAAGAAAGCCATAAAAGAATCAATAAAAGAGTTCTTACACTTTTCTGATGTGAATATGTTTATGAGGTGAGATCAGGCTGACCAAAAATCAGGCTGAACAGGCTGCTAATGACTGCACAAAGTCCTATTCACTTTCTCAATATACTCTGCAAATAGCAGTGAATACCTATAAAATCAATTCCTTTAACAAGAATCTTTAGCTATTACTCTCGTAATGCGTCTTTCTTTAAATCTAATTAAAATGACAAATTTGTCCTGTTGATTTTCTTCGCAGTGTAGGCTGCACAAATCACAATAAATAAATAAATTCTTTACAGACTGAGCCAATCTTGCAAATGAGTAAGATAATATGATTAACTGATGAGGGAGGAAATGTAGGACGGTAGCCTATGCTGCTTTAGTCTGATAGCCAGAGCCTACTTACAAATTCATCTCACATTGGTGAGTGCAAACGTGGTCACCACTATGCGTGTAAACAAAGGGCAATGAAATGTTTAGTGAGCTCATTTGCATGTCCTGTAAATGACAGCTTAAAGTCAGCTAAGATGCCCAAATATTTGTGTGAGGCCACTTTTAATTACAGCTTCCTTCACAGTGCAAGTAAAATAGTGAATGCATTTGAGAGACCTGGAAAACAACACAATTTTTTTTTCCTGGTTAGGCCCCAGTTTTAGGAACCGTGGTGAGTTCTGAGTAAACCTTCACACAACACAATGTACACTCCTAAACATTAATGTCCATAATATATAAATATATAAAGAATATAAGAATATAAGAATATACAAATAATAAAAGAAGACATAAAGCATCTATACCAAATAATGAATGTATGAGATGTATAGTAACTTACAAGGTAACTCATATTACAGAGGTGGGCCAATGTAGTGTAAGAGTCTTGCTCAAGGACTCTAATTGGTGTAGCACCACATAGTCACCCAGACTGGGAATCGAACCCTAGTCTCCAACATTGTATTGTAGCTCAGTGGCAGGTAGTGGTGTTATCTGTTGCGCCACACCAACCACCAACCACTACCACTTTCTTCAATAGTTCTTTAGCATGATTCTAAAAGAACATTATCAGAATCAGAATTTCTTTATTTTCCCAAGTATGTTACACATACAAGGAATTATACTTGGTGAGAGCAACACAAGTATGACATGTAGCAAACACACAAACTGTTGAAAAGTATTACACTGAGAGATAAAAATACACTAAACAATAAATAGAATAAGAATAATGTTAAAGTTAATAAAAAGTACTAAAAGTAATAAAGATGACACTTTTTGGAAGTATTTAATGTGTCCACTCTCACTGATTCCCGTTAACTCATTGCATGGCTTAAGGTATGTGGTTCTAAAGAGTTGCACATTCAAGAGACTGAAAAGACTGAAAAGGTGTGCATTATCGAATGTGGTGGGCAGATTTTTGGTGGGTGGGCAGTTTTTTGTCCCGGTCCGTCCCTGGATTTAATCACAAACATGAGTAAATCTGTCTCACTGTTCAGCCCTCTCTCTGGTTTACTCTCCTTTTTTTGGTTGCCTCCTTAAAAATGACCATTATGTTTGAGCTAGGGGTGAACAGTTGAACATTAAAGTTGGAGTGGAGACTTTCGTAACTGTGTTTGGTTGAATGGTAGGTGTATTTAGGAAAGGGCAGTAACTTCAGCCATTGCTAACCAAGAATGAAAGATTTGGGACACAGCTTTTATGGGTATATGCTTTATGTTTATGTGAATATGTTATGTCTTTATCCTTTGTTTTGTGTTTAAAGGTGAGGAATGCAGAGACTGTGTTTAATTGCTTTCTAATAATACACAGTGTTTTGTCAGACCACGGTAAGAACGGTAATGATTCATAAATGATTTGATCGATAATTGATGGGTGAAAGTGAATATGTTGTTGCATTTTACAGAGCTCAGTATGACAGCTACAGCAAGACTCTGCTTAACACCGTTCCACCAGTCTGTTCTACTGAACTCAGCCTAATTCATTTCTCATCTGCTGAGCTCTTCACTCTTAACAATTCGAGTAATTCTCTTTTTTTGGTTGGGACTCTTTGCTGAAGGAATCATGCATTGTTGGAGAGGATGCTATGTCTGAGGCCCACACTGAGGTATTGCATGAACAGTACAGGAAGACACAACCTGATTTGTTGATTGTGAAGGACCACACGAAGAAGACCTTTGTCTTATATATGAATAAATGTATCCTTAAAAAATATTTATGACTGTTCTATGTGTTTTATGCTTCACTACTGCCTTCATCTCTACACTTTATTGCAACATAATGAAGCTTTTGTGTATTTTCTGCTTTTGTCTTACAGTGTATGATGAGGTTGATGACATCCATCCTGTGATGGTGAACATTTGTCACCGCTTCAGCTGAAACAGTGCTGGGAGTTTTCCTCTAAAGGACTCCTAGGTGATCTTCAAGAGATGCTCAGCAAAAGTGTAAGCACACCATTTTCATCTCCACCATCAGACCTAGAGAAGACTCTTAAATTCAGTGATGCTCTCAGAGGTGTACAGGTTCAAGGGGAGGTGCTTCAGTGTGTATCTAATATTACACTAAATTATGTAGGTACTCCCTTGATGATGTTGGTGTAACGGGCCGTCTGTATACTAAAGTGATTCCATTGTTTTGGAAAGTCACATACTTACTAAACATAGACGCTGTGTGGGTTCTGTGTGGTAAAATGTAGCTTCTGGTTTCTGGTGGGTGTTTTTCTTTTTAATAAGGCTGATATTCTCTTACATAAGTGGAACCTACATTATGTACATTTTGCTGTGTCAGGATGAAATATGATTTTTTAAAGCTGGTATAATAAAACCTTTTTACTCATTGTTTTATTTGTCATATTGTAATGGTATGGAGTGCAGTTTCTTTTAATTTCATCTTCATAAACATTGTTAATGTCTTTCTATTTCTGTTGCTCTTTCAATTAATGCTAAAGTTCAATATATTTACTATTTATTTTCTATAAATAAACAGTATAGAAAGACATTTTGATCATGAGTGGATATTTCTGGTTCTCTTTAGTCACTATAGGGTCCAAAATGGCTTCTCACTGGGGTGGTACCTCTAAAAGCACATGCTGGTGCCTTTGGGAGAGGAGACACAGCTGTACCATAGTTTAAAGGTGCATTTTAGCCTCTTGGGGAACTTAATAGAACCTTAACTGGTACAAAAAAGTACTTGTGCTGAAAGGTTCTCTGTAGTATCTCAATAGGGTACAATAGTGTGCACTATATAAGGGAGAAGCCCTCAACTGACTACACAATAGAAACACCTATATCTGTATTCTGTTCATCGACTTTTCCTCCACCTTCAAAACAGTCATCCCCACCAGACCTGGAAATCAACACCTGCATTTGTAATTGGGTCTTGGGACATCCTAATAAAAAGACCCCAGTATGTGCAGTTGTGTAGTTCTGTGTCCTGCAGACTCTCTGTGTGACAGTGGAATACGGCAGCTCCACTGTGGCAGAATGAGGCTCTGCAATAGGTGGTGAGAAATGCTCAGGACATCTTATCTGGCACAAGGTCCCCTTCCATGAGAGACGTTCCTCACCAGCACTGTGTGTGGAAGGAGATTGCAGCTTCATTAGGGACACCTTTCACTCCAGCTACACACTGTATAACCACCTACCATCCAGGAGGAGATGAAGAAACCAGTGAGATGAGATGAGATGTTTGTGTTGTAATATTTCACATTAAAATCTAGGACAGTCAGTTCTCTCATTTCTTGGAAAAGTCCTCTTTATGAAAACTGGCAGTAGTTTAGTGTTTTGATGGACTTTAGTTTAGTTCATGAAGTAATGTGAAGGAAAGGACACTCTCCCTCTCTATGGAGTTCACTTTTATAAAGCAAAAACACACAACATCAGCTTCTGTACCCGAGAGTCTAATACAATGTCTTTAATATTCAGCCTCCAATCACTCACTATTAAGGGCACAGAAGCCGTTCACTCGAATAGAAGAGTGCACTTCTATATAGTGAGAAGGAATCCCTTTGGAATTGACCTCATGGATGGAGCTTGGATGTCACCGTGTGGTCAAACTGATAAACTACAAGAGTTAGAATGAGAGGCAGCTTCTCCTCATTCATGGCTGCTGCTTTGTACACCTTCAGCAGTTTTTAGGACCAGACCTTTAAGTAGTCTGATAAAAGAGAGGAAAAGGTCTGTGGTGATGACTCTCTTTAACTGTGTCCTGATCTGAGGAGACAAGGACAGACATGGGTGGGAAAGTGGAAATGGCCGGAAACGGGTGTGAAAAAAATGTCTGAAAACGGAAATGCCTGAATACGGGTAAAATATGGCCCAAATATTGGTGGAAATACTGAAGTGCCTGAAAGTTGTGAAAATGAAAATGCCCGAAAACAGGTGGGAAACCTGGTCATTCCACATAAATCAGTGTTTATTATATAAATATAGCGAGCTCTGGCTACAAACACGGGCATACAGGCATCTAAAACTGAGGAGTATTTTGGACAGAGACCCATTAATGTAGTTACCTGTAAGCTCTGCATAGTAGAAGATGGTAGTAACGGTAGTAATATATCTCAGTTACAGGAAAAACCTGTAGTTTAGTGTATTTTTTATATATATTAAAAATATATATAATAAACACTGATTTATGTGGCATGACTGCGGGTAAAATGAACTTGTCTCTTGGTACGGATCAGCTTTTGACATTTGACTACAGGAACTAAGGTTTTCACCACAATCTTGCTGTCTCCTTCGAGAACTCGTTGGCCACTCAACATGCAGAAGCACGAAGCCTTGGTATAGCTGTGGATGACTCGGTCATGCCGATTTATACTTCTTTAACATCTGAAGAATTCAACCTTTTCAACCTAGAGAAGCCACTCAGCTGCTCATTCAGTCTCTCGTCATCTCAAGACCTGACTGCTGCAACTGGCTGGTCTTCCTATGTGCACCATCAGACCCTCACAACTGATCCAGAACATGGCAGTACGACTTGTCTTCAATGTTCCCAGGTTCAGCCATGTTACTCCTGTTGTGTTCTTGTCACTGGCCTTGTGTAGTTGCTAGCATCTAGTTTATAACCCTGAACTTGGAGGTCAAGTCTTGAGATGACAGACAACTGAACAAAAAGGGTGAAAAGGTTGAATTCTTCAGATGTAATAGTCGAGAACGATAACCGATCATCCACACCAACTGATCAACTGCACCAAAGCTTTGTGCTTCTGCATATTGAGTGACCAGCAAGTTTTTCAAATTTGAAGATTATGGCAAGATTACAGTGAAGACCTGTAGTTCTGTATGTATATGGAAAGTTAACTATAGAAGAGCAGCTTTACAGGCCGTAAATCAGTCTATTCAAACTCCTAAGCCCATCATCATTTTCTCCTTTCTTTTCTCTCCCCATGTGCTGAGCTGCCCCCCTGCTGTCTGCTTGCTGCTGAGTCCTTTCATGCTATATTTCCTCTCCAGGTTTCTTCCTCATGACCGAGGGTGTTTTTCCTTGCCACTGTTGCCACTAGCTTCGCTCAAAAAAGCCTTGGACCTGGATCTCTGTAAAGCTGCTGTGTGACATTTGTTGTAAAAAAGCAATATATAAATAAAATATAACTGAATTAAACATCAAAGCCCTTTATAACAACACTATTTATTTTTAATTTATAAATAAAAACTAAATTCCAGATCTATTATTTGTTAATCATGAAGTAGGAGTTCATACGCGTCTTATGAAGTATTGTTAATATATTATTAAATGATAACCCAAGGTTTCTTCATCCAGCTCTGAGGGAGTTTCTCCTTGCCGCTGTCGCCATTGGCTTGCTCATTGGGGGTCTTAGATTTTTCATGTCTTTATGTTTATATGTTTGAGGGTTTTTTTGTGTCTCTTACTAATTACTGATTGTGTAAAGTTGTAAAAAGCACTATAGAAATAAATTTGATTTGATTAAAAGCTTATAAATGTTTTTAAACTAACGTTATTATAAAGTATTACCAAATGAACGTTGAAAAAACAAACACTAAGTCAACTATTTCTAAATCAAAATCTAAATACCATAAAATTGATTTCTTGTTTAATTTAAGGTGATTCAACATTGATTCAAGTCAGAAATAAACTTAGTATAAAACAATACCCACCTCCTAAAAAACACCCCACAGTTTAGTTATTATATCACTACACATTATTGCCTAAATATGAATATAATAAATGCATAACAATGATAGCAACAACAATAATTACCATAAAAACACTTTTACTTTCAGTCTTAATGGAAGATTGTAGGGCTGAGAATTGATCATGGAAGGAGGTGGGGAACTCTGCTGCTGTGCTGCACCTAGCAAACGAAGGGACCGATAACAATTGAAAAGCATAAAGCACATTAATATTTAATGTTTAAGTTTAATGTATTTGCAGTTTACTATACACTGCTTAACCAAACAGAAATATGTAGCATACCTGATATTTACCACCTTCTTGCTACTGCCTCATGAGTTTTTAGCCAGTTTAGTCTACAAATGCCAGCTAGCTGCTTCCAGTGATTCTGCTTTGGAGAACAGCTGAACCAAACAACATTCAGGGCATCAATCTGCACCATATATAACCCAGTGTTAACAGCTTAACTCTGTTTTAGGTCACGGCAACCATTTACCTGAAATGGATATAAATATTTTTACTTAAATACTACTTCAAATGATCATAATTATTTATTTCATCAATGTAGTGCAAGAAAAAAATCGTTGAAATGGTTTACATGCTGTAGCAACTGGCTGTAATGTAAGATGCTCTCTCACTATTCAAAACGCTCACAATGATATGAGACTTTTCATATGCCAAGTTCAGAGGGTTTGGGTTTAATAACAGTACAGTAATATTTCTTGTAATTCATTCTATTCAGTTTAATCTATTTTAATAAGCTGGTGTCATATTCAACAGACTATGTGATCATCTAGAATTAAGACTACTGAAAATGCTCATTCAGCGCAGAGCACCCATGGGTGTGCATGATAGTTTATTCAGAACAAACATGACTACAGTGGATATAGAAGAATTTTGGATGTATCAGGATTATGATATAGTACCCATTGGTGTTATTCCATCGTGTCAGAATTCATAGACTGTTGAGTCTAGAGTTAAAACTACTGGAAATAAACAGCAGAAAGAATTAGTTCTCATTCAGGCTTCTCATATGTGAAGTTCAGATGGTCAGAATAAAATGAAAGGTACAGTAATATTTCTAGCTTGTTTAATATTCTTGAGTTTGGTCTTCTGAACCTGCTCACAGTGTACAATCACTGGTGGTTGTGCATAAAGGCTGGTTTAGAATGAATTGGTCAGGTTCACTGTTTGCTGGGTGAGGTTTTCTTATAAACCTCACTTTTAATTGTCTTTTATTCGGAGGATCTTCATTTAGTGTGAGATCTGGTCGTCCGGATCCAGTTAACATGCTAAATATGCCATCTCACTTCTAAACACCTTGATTTTGCAAAGCTGTCAAATACTTACTACTAATACATCTACTGGTGGAATATTGATATTGCAATGTTTTAATGTGTACAGGAAAATCTGAAAAAGGACCTGACCATTAAGTAGCCAACCCGAGCCTCTTTTAGTGAATAGGGCAGAGAACACAGTGGGCAGCCACCTCAGCACCCGGGGAGCAGTTTTCTGGAACACGGTTGTCTGCCGTATGTAAGCGTCTGCCTATGCCAGCTGTGGGCCAGCGCCTTTTTTCTGAGTGAGACTCTGAGCCAAGGATGCCGTCTGGTTTGGGCCGGGTTTGGGCCAAAGTCTTTGGCTGTCTGGGTAGAATAACACTGATAAGATGAATTTAGGATTAGAATAGCACTCGGTCTCGTATAACTAATATTCCACATATTTGTGAACATCTTTTCTAATGAATGCATTCAGCTACTTCCAGTTGCATCCATTGCTCACACAGATATGCAGATTGCTCACAGAATAAGACTTTCTGGAACAGATAAACAGAAACATAAAACTCAGGGCAAAGGTATTAAAGCATGCAGTAAGAGCTGCAACATGGGTTTGAGGACCCAAACACTGCAGTCCGTCATTCAGAACTCCTGCTCTCTGTTCTCTCTTGCCAGTGAAAAAAAGAGGAAGCCTCCCCAGTCGTATTCTCTAGGGGGTCAAGCCCAAGCAGCATCCACCTGAAGATGTTTCTGAAGAGGAGGATGATGCTGCAGTAAGAGAGAGGAAGAAACAACTCTTGGAGGATCTGATGGAGAAATAACCCCTGACAGTAAAATAGTGACCCTAAGTCTGTGACTGGCGTATCCATGCTGGAGGTGATCCTGAACCTCATTTACAAAAATAATCTGGAGAGAAAAGTGTTTACTGTTTCTAACAATCATGCCCACAGTAGCCAAACCAAACTGTCTGCTATGGCTTTCTGCTCTATGCCTAAATACTTTTTTTATACTTTCTTTTGCAACAAAGTCTCTAAAACCTTTATATCTCCATATGTCTTGACATAATCTGCTTTGCACAGTGAAGATAAGTAAATAGATGACAAAAGGAATTAGGAACTGATGTTAAATTGCTGGGATTTCAATCTACTACACAGACTTGGTGTGTGTCTGGATGTGTCTAAATGATGACCTATGTCAATGTCAATGTGTTCAAATCTTTCTCCCGCTGGACACGCAGTCCGATATGCTTCTTTGGCTTAGGACGCCTTCGTTAACGGCTAGCTGTAAAGTACGTGCCAGCCCAAGCTAGCAACCCGGCTCTCCTCCATAGTCTGAGCCATATTACGAGCATTTTCTCTGATCACAACGTGCACCATTTCCTTCCTTATGTTCCACTTGCCAAGCATTTCTTCAAAAGCAGCGGAGACTGCTGTCGCTGCATGTGAAGTACAGAAGTCCACTGTACGGTTAAGCTCAGCATACTCATTGGACTAACATCCGAAGTGCACATGTCAGTGGTACAGCTAACGTCTCTGACATTAGCTCTGAGTAGGTTGTGTGAATGTGCGGCGACAACATCGTACAGAGCCGGCAGGGCAACATCTGAAAAATAATGATGACTCGGGAGAGCATAACCTGCCTCCAAATGCTCAAGCAGTCGACGAATCCCCGGTCCTCCACAACGGAGAACGGTTGGTGGTTAAGAGCCATAAACTGCATGATTTTGTCTGTTACGGCTTTGACTTATTTTTCTTTATTTGTTCATTTTATTTATTTGTTTTTTTTGGTTAATTTTATTTATTTGTTTATTAGTTAATTTTATTTTTTTTGTTTTGTTTTTTGTCAATTTTATTTTTTTGTTTATTTGTTAATTTTATTTATTTATTTAATTTTTTATAATTTAATTTATTTGTTTTTTGTTAATTTTATTTTTAATTTTTTGTTAATTTTATTAATTTAATTTTTTGTGTTAATTTTATTTATTTGTTTTTTGTTAATTTTATTTATTTATTTAATTTTTTATAATTTTATTTATTTGTTTTTTATTAATTTTATTTTTTATTTTTTGTTAATTTTATTTATTTAATTTTTTGTGTTAATTTTATTTATTTGTTTTTTGTTATTTTTATTTATTTGTTTTTGTTAATTGTATTTATTTGTTTATTTGTTAATTTTATTTATTTGTTTATTTGTTATTTTATTTATTATTATTTTTATTTTATTTTTTGTTTATTTGTTAATTTTATTTATTTGTTTATTTGTTTATTTTATTTATTAGTTTTTTGTTAATTTTATTTTTTTGTTTTTTGTTAATTTTATTTATTTGTTTTTTGTTAATTCTATTTATTTGTTTTTTGTTAATTTTTTTTTTTGTTGTTGATTTTATTTATTTAATTTTTTGTGTTAATTTTATTTATTTGTTTTTTGTTATTTTTATTTATTTGTTTTTTGTTAATTGTATTTATTTGTTTATTTGTTAATTTGTTTATTTGTTTATTTGTTAATTTTATTTATTAGTTTTTTGTTAATTTTATTTTTAGTTTTTTTGTTAATTTTATTTATTTGTTTATTGTTAATTTTATTTATTTGTTTATTTGTTAATTTTATAAATTAGTTTTTTGCTAGTTTTATTTATCTGTTTATTTGTTTATTTTATTTATTTGTTCTTTTTTTGTTAATTTTATTTATTTGTTTATTTGTTAATTTTATTTATTTGTTTTTTTTGTTAATTCTATTTATTTGTTTTTTGTTAATTTTATTTTTTATTTTTTGTTAATTTTATTAATTTAATTTTTGTGTTAATTTTATTTATTTATTTTTTGTTATTTTTATTTATTTGTTTATTTGTTAATTTTATTTATTTATTTTTTTTGTTAATTGTATTTATTTGTTTATTTGTTAATTTTATTTATTTGTTTATTTGTTAATTTTATTTATTAGTTTTTTTTATTTTATTTTATTGTTAATTTTATTTATTTGTTTATTTGTTAATTTAATGTATTAATTTTTTTTTAATTTTATTTTTTTGTTTTTTTTTTGTTAATTTTATTTATTTGTTTATTTGTTAATTTTATTTATTTGTTTTTTGTTAATTCTATTTTTTTTTGTTAATTTTATTTATTTGTTTTTTGTTAATTTTATTTATTTGTTTATTTGTTTATTTTATTTATTTGTTTTTTGATAATTTTATTTATTTGTTTATTTGTTAATTTTATTTATTTGTTTTTTGTATTTTTAATTTTTTGTTAATTTTATTTGTTTTTTGTTGATTTTATTTATTTGTTTTTTGTTAATTTGTTAATTTTATTCATTTGTTTTTTTGTTAATTTTATTTTTTATTTTTTGTTAATTTTATTTATTTGTTTTTTGTTAATTTTGTTGATATGTTTTTTTGTTAATTTTATTTATTTGTTTTTTGTTAATTTTATTGATTTGTTTTTTTGTTAATTTTATTGATTTGTTTTTTGTTAATCTTTTTTTGGTAATTTTATTCGTCTTGTGTTCATTTTATTTATTTGTTTTTTTGTTAATTTTATTTATTTGTTTTTTGAATAAACCAAAACAGCTGTTGGCAGAGTTCAGGAAGGAAGGCTTTGCCATTGTTTCGGTCAAACTGAGAGAAAGAGAGAGTCGCCAGATTAAAAAAGAAGTGAGGGAGGTGTTGGAAGGGAAAGAGAGACGGAAGAGGGCTGAGGAGGAAAGAGAAGAGTACATTACATGGGTACAGGCGAGATACGCCGAAAAGAAGCAGAGGGCCGCAGAAGAGCTGGTAGAAATGGAGGAGGCGCAGGGATGCTGTGCGTGGTTCTACCATTTGAAGGCCAGGATAGTTCGGCGTGCCCAAAGAAAAAAAGCCAGAAGGGAGCAGAAGGCTGAGGAGACGGCGCAGCGGAAAGAGCGTGAAAGAGCAGAAAGGCTGGAGGAGAATAAGAGGGAGTGCGAACTGATCCAGAAAATGGAGATATTTATGCAAGAATGTACGTGGGCTCTGGCAACTCCTCAGATACAGTAGAGCCTTCAAAGTCCTACCAGAGCCGGGGCTGGAAACAGACTGAGGAGTGGAGAGCAGGGTGGAAACAGACTGAGGAGTGGAGAGCAGGGTGGAAACAAACTGAGGAGTGGAGAGCGAGGCGGAAACAGACTGAGGAGTGGAGAGCAGGGTGGAAACAGACTGAGGAGTGGAGAGCGAGGCGGAAACAGACTGAGGAGTGGAGAGCAGGGTGGAAACAGACTGAGGAGTGGAGAGCAAGGTGGAAACAGACTGAGGAGTGGAGAGCAGGGTGGAGAGCGAGGCAGAAACAGACTGAGGAGTGGAGAGCAGGGTGGAGAGCGAGGCAGAAACAGACTGAGGAGTGGAGAGCAGGGTGGAAACAGACTGAGGGGTGGAGAGCGAGGCAGAAACAGACTGAGGAGTGGAGAGCGAGGCGGAAACAGACTGAGGAGTGGAGAGCGAGGCGGAAACAGACTGAGGAGTGGAGAGCAGGGTGGAGAGCGAGGCAGAAACAGACTGAGGAGTGGAGAGCAGGGTGGAGAGCGAGGCAGAAACAGACTGAGGAGTGGAGAGCAGGGTGGAAACAGACTGAGGAGTGGAGAGCAGGGTGGAAACAGACTGAGGGGTGGAGAGCGAGGCAGAAACAGACTGAGAAGTGGAGAGCAGGGTGGAAACAGACTGAGGAGTGGAGAGCAGGGTGGAAACAGACTGAGGAGTGGAGAGCGAGGCAGAAACAGACTGAGGAGTGGAGAGCAGGGTGGAAACAGACTGAGGAGTGGAGAGCAGGGTGGAGAGCGAGGCAGAAACAGACTGAGGAGTGGAGAGCAGGGTGGAGAGCGAGGCAGAAACAGACTGAGGAGTGGAGAGCAGGGTGGAGAGCGAGGCAGAAACAGACTGAGGAGTGGAGAGCAGGGTGGAAACAGACTGAGGAGTGGAGAGTGAGGCAGAAACAGACTGAGGAGTGGAGAGCAGGGTGGAAACAGACTGAGGAGTGGAGAGCAGGGTGGAGAGCGAGGTGGAAACAGATTGAGGAGTGGAGAGCAGGGTGGAGAGCGAGGCAGAAACAGACTGAGGAGTGGAGAGCGAGGCGGAAACAGACTGAGGAGTGGAGAGCGAGGCGGAAACAGACTGAGGAGTGGAGAGCAGGGTGGAGAGCGAGGCAGAAACAGACTGAGGAGTGGAGAGCAGGGTGGAAACAGACTGAGGAGTGGAGAGCAGGGCGGAAACAGACTGAGGAGTGGAGAGCAGGGTGGAGAGCGAGGCAGAAACAGACTGAGGAGTGGAGAGCGAGGCGGAAACAGACTGAGGAGTGGAGAGCGAGGCGGAAACAGACTGAGGAGTGGAGAGCAGGGTGGAGAGCGAGGCAGAAACAGACTGAGGAGTGGAGAGCAGGGTGGAGAGCGAGGCAGAAACAGACTGAGGAGTGGAGAGCAGGGTGGAAACAGACTGAGGAGTGGAGAGCAGGGTGGAAACAGACTGAGGGGTGGAGAGCGAGGCAGAAACAGACTGAGGAGTGGAGAGCAGGGTGGAAAGAGACTGAGGGGTGGAGAGCAGGGCGGAAACAGACTGAGGAGTGGAGAGCGAGGTGGAAACAGACTGAGGAGTGTATGTGAGCTCATTGCTGTGGAACAGAGAAGTGCGTCGCATAAAAACAACTCAGCACAAGAAGGAAACACGTATGTGAACCGTGCCTCACCAAAAAGAGTTTTCAGAGGATCTACGGTCAACAGTTGTTGATTTTACATAAAGCTGGAAAAGGGTCACAAAGTGATTTCAAAGACTCTACAAATTCATCAGTCTACAGTGAGGCAAACGATCTACAAATGGAGACAATTTGGGACTGTGCCTACTCTGCCAAGAAGAGGGCGCCCAGTCAAAATGACCCCAAGAGCACAACGGAGACTCATCAATGAGGTAAAGAAACAACCCAGAGTGACAGCCAAAGATTTGAAGGCGTCATTGGTACAGGCTAACACCTGTGTTCATGAGTCTACAGTCCATAAAACCTTGAACAAGCAGGGTGTCTGTGGCAGGACACCACGAAGGAAGCTGCTGCTTACTAAAAAGAACATTGCTGCATGCTTGAAGTTTGTGAAAGAGCACACTGACACTCCACAGCGCTACTGGCCAAATGTTTTGGAAGCTCAGACTTACTGCAGGAGGAACTACACTGATCTGGTGAGCATCAGAGATCAGAACCAGAATGAAGCAGTGAAGATAAAAACGATGACCAGCAGCACTTCCTTCTGGATCGGCCTGCTGCCTGATGACTAGGAGTGGAGTGATGGAGGACCCTCTGCTTACAGAACTGGGGGGTTTTTCAACCCAAAGAAAAAAAGCCAGAAGGGAGCAGAAGGCTGAGGAGACGGCGCAGCGGAAAGAGAGTGAAAGAGCAGAAAGGCTGGAGGAGAATAAGAGGGACTGCGAACTGATCCAGAAAATGGAGATATTTATGCAAGAATGTACGTGGGATCTGGCAACTCCTCAGATACAATAGAGCCTTCAAAGTCCTACCAGAGCCGGGGCTGGAAACAGACTGAGGAGTGGAGAGCAGGGCGGAAACAGACTGAGGAGTGGAGAGCAGGGTGGAAACAGACTGAGGAGTGGAGAGCAGGGTGGAAACAGACTGAGGAGTGGAGAGCAGGGCGGAAACAGACTGAGGAGTGGAGAGCAGGGTGGAAACAGACTGAGGAGTGGAGAGCGAGGCAAAAAGAGACTGAGGGGTGGAGAGCAGGGTGGAAACAGATTGAGGGGTGGAGAGCGAGGCGGAAACAGACTGAGGAGTGGAGAGCAGGGTGGAAACAGACTGAGGGGTGGAGAGCGAGGCGGAAACAGACTGAGGAGTGGAGAGCGAGGCGGAAACAGACTGAGAAGTGGTTGCTATGACAATTCTATATGGTTGCAAAGATGTAAAGTTGTTACTGTGGTTTTCCAGGTGGTTGCTATGACATTGCTATATGGTCTGGTATGTGGTGGATGCCATGGTGTTGCTAAATGGTTGTTATCATCATCAGGTGGTTGTTGTGGTGTTGCTAAGTGGTTACAAGCTGGTTGTTGTGGTGTTGCGAGGTAGTCTCTTTGGTATCCCAGGTGGTTGCTATGGCATCCCAGGTGGTTGATATGGTGCTGCTAAATTGTTGCTGTGCTTGATGTGGTATCTTAAGTGATTGCTACGGCATTGCTAAGTAGTTGCAAGCTGGTTGCTATTGTGTTGCTAAGTGGTTGCAAGCTGGTTGGTATGGTGTTAATAGGTGGTCTCTGGTATCACAGGTGGTTGGTATGGTGGTGCTAGGTGGTTGGTATGGTCTCCCAGGTGGTTGGTATGGTGTTGCTAATTGGTTTCAGTTGTATCCCTGTTGGTTGGTAAACATTGCTAATTGGTTGCTAGGTGGTTGCTATGGAGTTGCTAATTGGTTGCTGGGATATTTCTATCTAGTTGCTATGATGTCCTTGGTGGTTACTAGGGTGTGGCTAAGTGGACAGTAGATGATTGTTTTAAAATTTCAGGCTTTTGCCATGATTGCAAGGTGCTTGCTAGAGAGTTGCCATTTTATACAAGGTGGTTGTTGTGCTGTCTCAGGTACTGCTCAGATGTTGTCAAGTTGTTGCTAAGCAAGTTACTATGGTAAATCAGATGGTTGCTATTATGGTACCATATCTTGATGGTTGGGTGTTACAGGTGTAATTGTATCATCGTTACATTTTCCAAAACATTTTCCATTCATTCCATTAAAATTCAGCAACAATCTGCTGCTGTGAGGAAACTGTACATCTGCTCAAAAAGCTGCAGCCAAGTCTGCATCTCACAATAGAACTGAACAGTGAAGCAGTGAAGATAAAGGGATGAACAGCTGCACTTCCTTCTGGATCGGCCTGCTGCGTGATGACTGGGAGTGGACTGATGGAGGACCCTCTGCTTACAGAAACTGGTTGGGTGGTCAGCCTGGGCCTTTCCCATCAGACTGTGTAAACCTAGTATTAGGCCGTGCAGTAATACTGGACCTGCTCTGTGCTACAGCCGTAAGTAGTGACACTCTTCACACACACACTCTACCTCTCTCAGTTCAGCATCATCAATATAACCCATCTAAAGTAAATCAGAGTCTCTAATTTCAGTCTAAAACCTGCTGTTCTGTTTGTATTTCTGTCTCTATCAGCGTCCGTTCATGTCAGTGATGACCGAATGAGCTGGGGAGCGCTCTGGACTACTGTAAGAAAGAGAACAGGAATGGTCTTCTGCGCATGGAGTCTGATCAGGAGCAGAAACTGTTGGAGTCTGAGCTCAGGAGGAGGCTGTCTCTGGGCTGATGTGGGTGGGGCTGAGACAGAAGCAAATACCTGAGTTGTTGAAGTTGTCCAGTAGACTTGCTTTGGGTCCCTGGACCAAGTGGATTGGAGTGTGTCCACTGTCCCCCAGCTGCGGTGCCACAGACACTGGAGAAATCCTTCAGGGTGAAGACGGACGTTTCTGAACTCCGAGCCGTCTGTGAACTTAAACACCAGTAAGAGTTTAGTGTTCCTCTGACTCTCCTGCTCCTTTCAGTAAGAGCTTCATCATTCACTGCTGAGCTGAATCAGGTGACTGAACAGATAAACACTAAAGTTATATTATACACACTTCAGTTACACACTTTCCAAAACGCTCTGAGCTTTTTTGGGCTGATAAGGTTTCTGATATAAATGGTGATTTTTATAAAGTAACATTTCTATAGATATTTACATCTATATTCTACATTATTATTATTATTATGTTAAAATCTTGTTGAATTGTGTAATTTCTGAAAATGGACATTTACTATCACTAAAAAGAATGTTTTATTTGTGTGTGGTGTAAAATGTACAGAATTGTTTACTCTTATGTTTTAACATCTAATAGAAAGATTTTACAGTCTTTTTAAAGCTCAGCTTCTAGATTATCAGTAACTGATTAACCACAGATGTGTTCAGAAAGAAACAAATGACTGACAAGCAGTCTGACTGCGCCCCCTGGTGGTAGAAAAGGAGCGATGCGCACACAGTGATGGGTAGATCATTTACACCTGTGCCATTGAAGCTCCACCTGAGCTTGTTCATTTCTCTAGTCATATTAAGCACTGTGCATCCCATAATATCATCTAAAAGACTAAATCCTTGTTTTCCTGTGATCTTCCACTAATGCCCAAACCCGGCCTACTTTTTCCATGGTGTAGGAATTGGAATAAATGAAACTGCAGCTAGCTCTTACAATGCCTTGTTTTGGGTGTAAGAGAGAAATGCAGTGTACCCCCACATGGGCCAGTATCAATGCTGAGCTCATCTTAGGTCTGTTTCAATGCCTCTGTGAGGTACTTGCCTTTGCCTTTGGGTTTTTCAGTCCAACACAGCAACCAACCGCTCATGAATGGCATCTGTTTGATCTTCAGATGATAGAAACATCATGAGTAGTATCATTCTGAACTGAAAACACGTCTGCCTCTCTAACCTCATCTGCGATTGTGCTCTTTATCACCTTGTTGAGAACATCCACAACTTTGTTGACTGTCTTTCCATATAAGAATCACAAGAGGACCCATACCTTTTGGCCCAGTCATGATGTATCTAACTGCTAATGTGCTGCTGAAGGCACAGATTATACTGGCTCAGAACAATGAACACCTCTAAAACATTCTGTGGGCGGCTGTGGATGAGAACTGAAAACATCTGTAGATCCCATCTTTGAGGATGAGCAACAGAATCAGACTCAGTCTCCTCATCTACACGAGTAGCTGCCTGAGTTTCTGGCCTCTCCTGCTGCACTGCTCATTGGACCCTGTCTCTTCCCTCAGCATCTAACTCCCCTGTATTATACTGCATTAGACTAGAAGGGCATATGCACTGTGAAGTCATGGACAGAGATCATTATTGATTAAACAATGTTTACCTATTTCATTTTCAGCATTCTGAATATCTTCTATATTTTTAAAGTTCATTTTTATCCTCTCTACCTGTTGACTCTGTAGTCCTGTCTTTTCATGCCTAGTCGGTTCACCAGCAGAATCAGACTGGCTAATCTGCTGCTCTGAGGCTAAAAACATTGAATTAAAGGTTAATCTATTATGCTGAATAACATAACATGTTCAAAGTGGGTTTTTTTAAATTATTATTATTTTTACACAGTTTAGTCTATATTGTGATTGAATTAGTTAAAATGACTTTGTAATGTAAAACTCTTAAATAACTAACTATCCTCTACCTGTCCCTTCAGTAGTCATGGCGTCGGAAGAGGTTTGCTGCTCCGACACTACAAAAACATTCCATTAATGAGGCTATTTAATATATTACACTTCTAAATGATGTTTATTGTTTTCAGCTTGAAACGGGATGTTTGGGATTAATGGTTTTTTGGGCTCTACTAAATAAACTAAGCTAAGCTGACATTGCAAACGTTGAGCAATGGTTAGTTCTCCATATCTCTCTTTACCGGCTGCAGCTTGGGTCTGACCTCTGGAAAACAGATCTGTTCATTCTGCACATTTGGCAGCATCTTCTTCCAATGCCTTTCTTTTTTAACCTGGCCTTTCCAACTCCACCTGGCCTCTTCCTTTTTTAACGCTTCCCGCTATTCTGTTGTTATCAGATGGTAATGATGTAATTGATGTGATAAGAAATATTTTTTTACTCTTATTATGAGGCTGAATTTGGCTTCTTTTTTGATCTTAACTGGTGTAGCAGTTATTTGAACTGCTCGCTCACTTCTGTTAATGTCTGTTAGCAGGTATTTGCTGATAGACACTGACAGAAGTGAGAACCCAGAAATGTGAAAAGGGTCCATCCACAAAGTGCAGGGTGCAGTGTGTGTTTGTATGGTGTGGAGGTGTGATGAGTGAGAGAACCTGATGAGAGAACTTGTGAACTTGTGAACTTGTGACTGGTACACTGCGCTGCTGTCTGTTCAGGAGTCTAATTGCTTGGGGAGTAGAAGCTGTCTCTGCTGGTTCTGGTCTTCATGCCTCTGGGCAGTGGCTTGCGTGGGTGGCAGTGGCGGTTCTAGACCATTTTAACTGTGGTGGGGGGGCAGTCTAGGGTCAGTGGTTATGTTAGAGGGGTTGATTGCTTTCTAGCGTATGGTGCTTTACAGGCATTAAGAAACAAATATCTGCAACACTAAACAGGCACTCAGATGCAAAATGTAGGTAAATTACACTATATACACAATATAAGTAATAGAAGTAAAAAGCAATAACAATATTATTTACAGATTATTTTACAGGTAATTGCAAATGACTCTTAATTGCACATGTGGGGGAGGGGGGAGGGGGGGTTATTGCACATTGTATTTTTAGCAAGACCCTAGCAAGACCCTTCACCCTCTCTGCTCCCCGGGCTCTGGAGTTGGCTGCCCACCGCTCTGTGTGTGTGCTCCCTGCCCCTTGTTCACTAGTGTGTGTGTTCACTACCACAGATGGGTCAAATTTGGACACAAAATGGGACACATTTCGCTGTACAGAGTACAGTGACAAATACTTGCACCTTTACCTTAATTTAAATGATACAGTAATTTCATGTATATATATATATATATATATATATATATATATATATATATATATATATACACACACACATGCACACACATGCACGCATGCTGCCTCTTTATGAATGACCTCTTTTTGCGATTCATAGCATTTATTTAAAAATAACTCATCTGTATTACTGATTATACACAACAGGTCAGAACAACACATAATATTCTCTTAAATAGGGGAGAAGAAATACTACCAACGTCCTTATAGACATTGAAACCCTTTATAACGTCACTTATAATGTGTCTGATAATTCTCTCAGGCTTGGCTGAAAACTGAAAAGTTGGGAATTTAGACTATTGATTTGGTTTGACTTTGATTACACTGATAAGCGATATAGCATCATCTCCACCAATGTTTACCGTCAACACTGCTCCAGTGCCTACAATCTAGAACACAGCATTTCCTTTACACTGCACACTGCTAGGGGGTGCACATCTAAAACTACAACGCACCTGGTCTCAAACTGCTGGTCTAAAACTGTGGTTGGCTCTCCGCCTCTGCAGATGGATGCATCTTTAATTACTTACTTTTTCACTGTAACAGATTGCAGTTATTGTTTTTTTTACTGCAGTAAAGTTGGCTTCATATTCGCATATTTGGATTTCTTCATTCAATAGCTTTGGAACGGTGCTGGCAAAAGGGTCAATACTTGTAAATTATCGTCGTTAACATCCAAAACAAGCAGATTTCTGTGGGCCATTGTGACTAGAGCTAAGATCCAGGTGACGAACAGTGGGAGAAAAGCTCTTCACACTTTATTATATGCAAATTGAGCCTTGAGCCTTGGTCCTAGCAGATTACAAACCACGAGAAGTCATTGTAATTATTGTTCTGCTTAAAACAATAATCAATACCTAAATCGTTGATGCATATTCTGTGATATGTAAGGTTTACAGCGGGAAATGTATCACTAGAGTAAAAGACTAGCCTGGTCACAGTGAGGCCTCTAGTGGTAAATGTATCACTAGAGTAAAAGACTAGCCTGGTCATAGTGAGGCCTCTAGTGGTAAATGTATCACTAGAGTAAAAGACTAGCCTGGTCATAGTGAGGCCTCTAGTGGTAAATGTATCACTAGAGTAACAAGAGTGAAAGAGTAGGCTGCTCATAGTGAAGCCTCTATTGATAGACGTGTCATTAGAGCAATAGGTCCGGACCGTGGGAAGGAGTGCTAATAGTTTTAGGTACAGGGTACCAAATATAGAATAAGTTGGTAAAGGGAGGTGAGACGTGGTTGTTGGGGCTAAATTACTCTGAGTCGCTAAATCAAGTGAGAGAACAAGATGGGATCCCAGTTAGCTTAGGAATTACATTTAACCCAAAGGTTCACACTGCGGCTCTCTTTAGTCAGGTGAGCCAGGATTATGGCACTGATAGTGTAATGTATGTCCCATTGTGGATAAAATATTTAGGATTTCCGACTACTGGGAGCCTCAGTGTGAAATATCTGTATGAGTTTAAGAATAGAGTGAGACAAGCAGTGATTAAAACACTGTACAAAACATAAAGCAAGTATGTAATGGGCGACTGGATTTTGGATAGAAGAAGCAGCGTGCAGGCAGACAGAGAGAGAAAAGAGGGAGGGGGTAAAACTAAACTAATGTCTCAGTGTGTCTCAGTTGCTGCCGATCCTGACCTCAATGCCGCCCTGCCAAGAAGACCAGCAGAAAACCAGAACCAGCCTGAAGCAGCACCTGAACCAGCGGCTTCTCCTCCTCATCCTCCTCCTCCTCCTCCTCCTCCTCCTCCATACATCGCACCACCCCCAACACCGGGTCCCTACGCTGGCACTCAGCGAGAGCTAATTGCTGGCCAAGGGGCGCCTGGCCCACTCACATAGTAGCCTCCCATACCAGAAGCCGTGATCCAGAAAGAGAACCTAGCTTCAGCACACCCTTCAAGGGTCCACCTGACTGAGGGGAAGTTTTCACTGCAGTTCAAGCTCTAAGTGGCTCTTTCCTTATGGTAGAGGTGTCTGGACCAGAGGGTCCCCTCTTAGTACATCGATATTGGACGGAAAAGGACTTGATAGAAGCTGCCTCTAGTCTATCCGAACCCTGACAAGTAGGACGTCGATGGTACAGCAAGTTTCAGCCCTCCCCAATAACGCTTCATGTCAGGGAGGCAAAGGAAGAGGACAAGGGAGGGGTCGAGGACGAGGCAGAGGCAGAGGAAGAGGATTTGCAGGCAATAGGCCAGTTTTCCAGCCAAACCAACCAAATGTGGGTCAGGGTGAATTATGGGTGAATCAATGCTACAATTGTGGCAAGAATGGACATTTCGCCAGGGATTGTTCCGAGCAGTGCACCAGCAGCAGCGCTTCAGGAGCAGTGACGGGCGGCGGAGGGGCAGGACGGGGAACGGGACCCACTGATACAGCAAAAAGGGAAGTACCTTTTTCTTCCCCCTATCTTTCATTAGTGCAAGAGCTTACAACATGCCCATCAAGTATGCCGAAATTGACTTTGATCAAGGGAAGAGTTTGGAATTTTTGGTAGATAGTGGGGCGGGCCACTCAGTGATTAGGACTAATGACATACAAAAGGGAAAATCCCAAGCATTAATAGGGGTAGGGGGAGAAGTGGTCAGAGAAAAGGTGTCTGTGCCCCTCCAATGTTTCCTAGATGGGAAAACTTTTTCGCATTGTTTTTTGATGTCTTCTGTTTGTCCTGTAAATTTACTGGCCAGAGATTTGATGTGTAAACTAGGGTGTACCCTAATCAGCTCCCCTGAGGGATTTTTCAGAACAACCATGCATGGTACAAGTAGCGTCAGGGGTTCCGGGGTATGCTTATATGTGGTGCAGTGTTGATGAGCAGGGGGAGATTGTCAGACACTTTCTATCAGAGGCAGAGAGGGTGGTGACTAATCCCTTGCAGTGGAAGAAGAGTGATCTACACTGCACTTCACATATTAGCCAAGGCCCTGATCATGATTATGAAAAACACTTCTTCAAACCAGAGGTAGAGCCTTTGTCGACCACATCACTGATATGGAATGATAAGATGGCAGCTGCCCTAGTCTCACTATCAAAACAGCAGGATGCGTTGTTCACAGTGGGAAATTCCTACCCCCACCTCTCCCTGGCCAGATTTAAACACACCCTCCCGTGACGAGATATCGGGCCATGGGCCTTGAGGGTGGCCAGGGCTAATGATTGGGCCAATACCGAGCGCCCCAATGTGCAGTATAGCGCTTCCACAAAGACGTGGAAGTGCCCCTTTCAGTACAGGCTGAGAGCAGAGTGAACAGTGGAGTTGTTTGGCTCGCCTCCACTGATTCAGGCTGCCACACTCACAGAAGAGGAGGAATTGGAGCTAGCTTCGCTTCCCCCTCGGCTGTGGGCTTCTAGTAAATATGATGTGGGATTGATTAAAGACTGTGAAGCAGTATCCATTACACCAAAATCCACATATAGACCCAGACAAGCTCAGAACACCTTAAAACCTGAAGCAGTTGATGGTATTAGACCCGTGTTTCAAGCTTTGCTTGAGGCAGGGGTCATAGTGCCATGTCCAGATTCACCAGTTAGGACACCAATTTTTCCAGTTAAGAAACCCGGCCAGGATGAGTGGAGGTTTGTTCAGGACCTGCAGGCAGTAAATGCTGCAGTTCAGGCTCGAGCACCTGAAGTACCAAACCCCCACACTATTTTGTTTCAGATTACCACAGATTGCAGTTGTTAAATGTGCAGCGCACACCTCAGCAGATGATCCTGTCAGCAAGGGAACACCTTTGCAGACCATGTGGCCAAATGCACAGCTCGCGCAGTGCCTGTCGCCACCACACAACTTTCTGTAACAGACCAAGAGATACTTAGGGATATACATGAGAAAACACTGTAGCTATCATCCTGCAAGTGTAGGAGCAGTTGAAAGGGTTAATGGAACCATTAAAAATGGTCTTGCAAAAATGATACAACAAATTGGGTTAAGTGCCTCCCCCTGGTTCTCTGGCAAAGTAGAACCAGGCCACAAAAAAGAACTGGTCTCAGTGCCTATGAAATAGTGTTTGTCAGGCCTCCCAATACGGGATTAGGTCCACCCCCACTGGACAATAAGTTATTTAATCATTCTCTCACAGAATATTCTGTCTGTTGAGAGAAAATATGGTCTTTTCTAACATTACTTTCATGTGGTTTCAACTTGTTATCAAATGGTTATCTTAATCCTTTGTCTCACCTTTTGTTACCCTTCGTCTGCCGGCCTAAAGTGGTCACTCTCTCTTTGTATACCATCAACCCCCCCCTCAACTTCACCCACCTCCTACCCCTCTTTAAAGTGATAACTATCACCCCCTATTGTTGATACTCCCAGTGACCTATCCTTCATCCCCCTCCTACCCCTCCTTAAACTCCTCTTCATCAACCTTTCTCCTCCCACAATTTCCAATGTATATAAGGCCCTCTCAAAATACCCCTAATCAGACTGGGTTGACCGTGACCGATCGAGTTGTACATCTCTGTGTGTACCAATAAACTCATCAACACTGAAGATCCAGTCTCCTGACTCCTGAATCTGTCTCCTGGACGCCGGATTTCTAACACTGTGTTTAAACAGGTGAAAGCAGTGCTGCCGCAACCAGCTGACCAGCCCTTCCATGACCACAAGCCAGGCGATTGGGTGCTAATACGGGACCTCCGCAGACGAAGGTGGAAACAACCAAAGTGGACTGGACCCCACCAGGTGCTCCTAGTGACTCACACAGCCGTAAAAGTGGAAGGACGAGGGACTTATGTACATCACACTCACTGCAAGAAGGCAAGAGACAGCAGCATGAGGATGATCAACCCCAAAGGGCTAGTAATGACCACAGCAGGATTGGGCTGTCTGCTGGCCATCATAGGGACACTGTATATCCTAACTGCTAAATATGATTCTGATGGCTCTGACGAAGTTTACTTAGACACCCAGGGAAGAATGTCTTTTGGCAGTATGTAAATTTCACAGCCCATACATCAGGTGTGAATAATACTGGTTATGCTTGTGCTTTAATGCCACACGCCTCAGTTGATCCATTTGTTTTTAAAATACATCAAGACTCATATGAGACAGTGAATAGCACTTGGCTTAACCATACCTATGTGAGTGCAAGTGAGATCTACCAGTTCCTTAAAGGGAAAGGGGCCACCCGGATGCAGATATTCAGCTCAGAATAAGTGAAAATAGAGTGTTTCCAATCTGCTTCAAACGCTCAGACGCCTCAGGTGACAACCCAGATTCGGAGTCATCTAACGAGTGCAAGGAATTACCGGAAGGAGGTGAGGAGTGTATCAGACTCCCGGGTAACCACACTAGCAGTTGGCAAAGGGGTTTAAACCCTATCCAATGCAATAGTACCATGAACCTAGCCTCTAACTCTGGGGGCCTGGTCACCCATAGTACAGACATAAATATTTGGATACCTGATTGGTACTGGCACTGTGGCCATAGGCTAATGCTGTATTTGCCCAAACTGCAGCAGGGCTGCTGTGCTTTGGTGCATTTGAGTGCACATATAACTCTGTATTCCATTCATCCTTATCTTCGTACTCGCCGTAATGCACAAAAGAACCTATCTGTACCCGACGAGCATAAATTAACCACTGAAGGAGAATGATTTGCTGAAATTATGGTTTGAATATATGGGGTAGGGGCCTTACGTAGAGACCTCAATAGAGTTCACTATAGATTAGCTACATTTGTAAACCAGACCATTGAAGGGATGGAAGGAGTAAGGTTCGAACTAACAGCACTGAGATTGATGACTACACAGAATCGCATGGCACTTGATTTACTTCTAGCAAAGGAGGGGGGGGGGTGTAGCATGATTGGTAAACACCGCTGCACGTATATTCCTCCTAATGATGCTCAGGAGGGTAACATCAGCCAACATTTTGCCATAAGTGCCTTATGCCCACTGTAGCTGCTCAACTCAGAAATAAAGAACAAGGAGCTGATCCAGCTTGGAGTTGGGGATCTATTCTAGCTAACTTACGCAGTGTATTCCTCATGATATTGCCCATCCTCGTGTTATTGGTGCTTCTGCTTTGCTGTGGACCCTTACTGTGTAACTGCATCATTGAAACTCTTGTTTTGCCGGATCCAAGCACGACATCAACTTCTTCAGTTCACGTTTGAGCCAGAAGAACCAGGAGAAGAGCTGGGACTGAAGAAACTGTTTGCAGACGAAACTAATGTTTGAGTGTTGATTAAGAATCAAAGGGGGGAAATGTAATGGAAGTTATTGATGATTCATAATCAATACCTAAATCGTTGATGCATATTCTGTGATATGTAAAGTGACCTTGGTCACCTCTTGCAATGTATTATTTATCTATGTTGTACCAGGGTCTGTCCACACTGTTATTGTCTGTCTCTGCCTATCTTTGTCAGGGTGCGACTGCTTTCTTGGGAAAGTTCTCATGCAAGTTACAGATAAATGTATAGCCTGTTTAAACCATATAAGGCTATCTGGTCAGTCATTGCTGAGCGGGTGAGGGTAAAGCCCAGCGATGATAAAGGCTCCTGCAGACCATGCAGAGCTCAGAGCAGACAGGCAGAAACTAAGGTTTTGCTTTGTACTTCTCTCAATAAATTTGTTACTCACTTCGATACTGACTCAGAGACTCAGTGCTTCTTCTGTCACAAGTTTTCCACCACAATTGTAACGATGATGTCACAATAGTGTTATAGTGATGTCACAGTTGTGTGATTGTGATGTCACAGTAGTCACAGTGATGTCACAGTAGTGTAATTGTGATGTCACAGTAGTGTAACTGTGATGTCACAGTGATGTCACAGTAGTGTCATAGTGATGTCACAGTAGTGCAACTGTGATGCCATAGTGATGTCACAGTAGTGTAATTGTGATGTCACAGTAGTGCCACTGTGATGTCACAGTAGTGTCACTGTGATGTCACAGTAGTGTCACTGTGATGTCATAGTGATGTCACAGTAGTGTAATTGTGATGTCACAGTAGTGTCACTGTGATGTCACAGTAGTGCCACTGTGATGTCACAGTAGTGTCATAGTAATGTCACAGTAGTGTAATTGTGATGTCACAGTAGTGTAACTGTGATGCCATAGTGATGTCACAGTAGTGCAACTGTGATGCCATAGTGACGTCACAGTAGTGCCACTGTGATGTCACAGTAGTGCCACTGTGATGTGACAGTAGTGTCATAGTAATGTCACAGTAGTGTAATTGTGATGTCACAGTAGTGTAACTGTGATGCCATAGTGATGTCACAGTAGTGTCATAGTGATGTCACAGTAGTGCAACTGTGATGCCATAGTGACGTCACAGTAGTGTAATTGTGATGTCAGTAGTGTAATTGTGATGTCACAGTTGTGTCACTGTGATGTCATAGTGATGTCACAGTAGTGTAATTGTGATGCCATAGTGACGTCACAGTAGTGTAATTGTGATGTCACAGTAGTGCCACTGTGATGTCAAAGTAGTGTCATAGTAATGCCACAGTAGTGTATCAGTGATGTCACAGTAGTGTCACTGTAGTGTAATTGTGATGTCACAGTAGTGTCACTGTGATGTCACAGAAGTGTAATTGTGATGTCACAGTAGTGTCATAGTGATGTCACAGTAGTGTAATTGTGATGTTACAGTATTGTCATAGTGATGTCATAGTAGTGTAATTGTGATGTCACAGTAGTGTCATAGTGATGTCACAGTAGTGTAATTGTGATGTCACAGTAATGTCACAGTAGTGTCACTGTAGTGTAATTGTGATGTCACAGTAGTGCAATTGTGATGTCACAGTAGTGTCATAGTGATGTCACAGTAGTGTAATTGTGATGTTACAGTATTGTCATAGTGATGTCACAGTAGTGTAATTGTGATGTCACAGTAGTGTCATAGTGATGTCACAGTAGTGTAATTGTGATGTCACAGTAGTGTCACTGTGATGCCATAGTGATGTCACAGTAGTGTAATTGTGATGTCACTGTAGTGTCATAGTGATGTCACAGTAGTGTCATAGTGATGTCACAGTAGTGTCACAGTGATGTCACAGTAGTGCAATTGTGAGGTATTATGCTTAACAAATCTACTACAAAAGTCCATTCTGATTAACCACATACAAACTTAAAATATACCCCAATGCACCATGGGAGCACTACTGTGCCCTAATACAGTGTCACAGTTTATGTCAATTAAAGTCTCGACATGTAAACTTTGACCATCAGAAGTTTCCCACCTCTCAACCTCTCCATTTGAGCAAGTAGCTGGAGTTAAAGATTCAGCAGTGCTGAGCTGTCATGCATGTAGAAGTGGACTAGATTTGAATAGCAGATAAAACTCGGGAATGAACTGATTCTACAGGTAGAAGAAGAAAACGCCTGAAAACAGGTGCAGAAAAAAATGTCTGAAAACGAGTGAGAAACAAAAATGTGGATTTGGGTCTACACCTGTAACAACCTTTCCAAAAGAAAACATCAACACAGGTGAGCTCTATCTTTTAGCACACTACTACACATTTCATCTGACCTATCCAAAGTGCCTCACAACACTCCTGTCACTACTTCAGACAGAAGTTCTGCAGGATGCCATTCATGATCGGGATGCAGCTTCATCCTACAAAAAAGCTTTGTCAGCGTGGAGAAAGATCATTGGTGAGTAGTGAAAAGTGCCCAGTGGTCAAGCAGCAGTGGCTATCATTGTCAGCAGGGGTGTAACAAATTCTAACAGTTACAGAGCTGGTTGTTCACTAAGTTTGGTGTTTCAGAAATTCAGCTGTGTTAGATATCTTATTTAATAAAACTACTCTTAGAGGTTTGAACAAACCAGACAGTCCAGTTCAGAGTCCGGCTGCATTCACTCCTGCACAGATAAGTGGTGCCTGATGAATTTCGTGAATCAGCTGGGCCTTAAGCTTCCAAACCAGAAGTGAACTAGAGGCCCTGAAACCACCTTCAGCTGTAGAGGAGACTAGTCAGAGTGAGTCTAGAAAAGTCAGAGAAAGCCTGAGGAAAGTCAAAAGAAAGTAAGAGAAAGTCAGAGGCCAGTAACAGATAAGACAATAGAGGTCAGGAGAAATTCAGAGAAAGTCAGAGGAAAGTCAAATGAATGTTAAAGGGAATTCAGAGAAAGTAAAAGGAAGCCGTGAGAGTCAACAGAAATAGAAACAGTCTGATGAAGCTCAGAGAAAATCAGAGGCCAGTCAAAGGAACGTCTGAGGAACTGAGAGGAAATACAGAAGAAGGTCAGAGGAAGTTAGACACAGTCTCCAGATCAGTGTGCAGGCATTGTTGGTCCACCTGTGACTTAAAGCTCCTCTGCCTCTGATCCAGACTCTGAGAGTTGCCTCCCATACCTCCTCTGCATAGCAAACCACACCTCAACAGAGCGCTCAGCTCTAAACTCAGGATGAGGCTTGAGACGTTGTGCTGGTTCAGCTTCCTGTGAGGCTATAGTTGCTGTCTGGCTAACAAGACTCAGGTGTGCTAAGTGGATCTGGAGCCAGTGACACAGAGCACTGTAGAGTGGTTGGTGTGACACAACAGATAACACCATGTGGGAGACTGGGGTTCGATTCCCAGTCTGGGTGACTATGCTGTGCTACACCAATAAGAGTCCTTGGGCAAGACTCCTAACACTACATTGGCCCACCTCTATAATACGAGTTACCTTTTAAGTTGCTCTGGATAAGAGTGTCAGCTAAATGCCACAAATGTAAATGTAGAGTGGGAGGGGCATAGCCAGAGGGGGCGGACCATTCTTTCTCCTAATTGGATGTACTGTGTTCTTGTTTTGGATCCGGTGTCGACCAGAGGAGGATGGGTTCCCCTTCTGAGTCTTGGTTCCTCTAAAGGTTTCTTCCTCCTGCTCTGAGGGAGTTTTTCTTGCCACTGTTGCCCTCGGCTTTCTCAAAAGAGGCTCGGACACGGATTTCTGTAGAAATACAGTACTGCACCGGCTCATTACTGTTCACTAACAGCTAATAAACAGCTCATGTTTATTCATGTGCTTCCAGTGTTGATGATTTCAGATGCTTCAATAATTGTTAATATTGTTAATCTGAAGTTTTGCTTCACTGTTTTTCCTTCATTGTTTTGGTTTGTTGTTTTTTGCTGCTTCCAGGTTTCTGTTCATTGTTTTTTCAAAACCTCGTCTGTGTTCTTTCTCCTGGCCCAAGCTCCGTCTAGTGTTCTGCTTTTGTTTGAGGTGTTTCTGGTTTTCCTGAATACTGCTCAGCTTCCTCCCAGTCCCAGCTGTGTTACTGTGTCCAGTTTGAGTTTCTCAGGTTTTGATTTTGTTTCTGGTTCTGTCCAGTAGATTGCTGTTCCCCCGGTTGTGCTTTGCTTTGTTGTGTCTGTTTACTTTTGCCCAGGTTACATTAAAGTCTTGCATCGTCCATCCCTGCAAGTGTTTCCTTGTGTTCACTGCCACGTCTGACCAGGCATGACAGTAACTAATAATTGATATTAACAATAATAACAATGGTAATATTTACATATTTAATGTGATGAGATAATTAGCCTCGTTAATAAGTGAGGAAATGATCGTTGGCTTCTTCTCAGTCTATGACTGGAGCTGCTGCTGCAGATATGATATCTGACCTGTAGGTGGCGCTGCTGTGTCGCTCTTCATCCTGAATCTGTGGAATCTCTGTGAAACTGCACCGAATTGTCTACTTGTGTCTCTTTACCCTGAACTGTCTCCGTTTTGTTGTGCTAATAACCACAGTATGAGGAGGCCTGGAGAAAATGACCTTAACGTGGTTTCAGACTGACCTAAAGTGACCTTCACCTTTACAAGTTCCATAATGAGTGTGAAAAGTCCTCATTTCCCAACGAGAATCCAGATCCAGATCAAAGGATAAGGAGTTAAAACACACTGACTTCCTAAAGCATTTTTAAACTTCATTAACATGAAGGAAAACACCAGAAAAAGACAGATGTGGAGAACATGTGGAAAAAGACAAAGATATAGAATTTAATCTGAAATATGATAAATGACAATTTCCTGAATTTCATTTTAAAATCTAGATTTTAGAAACTATGAACTGAAACTCCATCACAGCATTTGAAGATCATTAATACGCAACATTATGGGCTGTTTAATTCAGACGTCTAATAGACTGTTGTGTCTAAATGATCAACTCCAGCATATATTAAATATAACAGCAGTTCTAAAATGCAGTTTATTAGTTCTTATCTCCTGATCTCCAGAACCCTCACCTCACTTGACCTTGGAGAGACGATCTCCCTGCACCCTCCCATGAGCCTCTGCAAGGTCTAGGCCACAGAGAGCAGCTAGAGAGTTAATTTCTTTAGTTCCAGTGCATTTAAACATACACTTCAAGTGAGGAGTCTACAGATTTATCAATTCTTCTGTTTACAGACCGTCATTCTCCCTTTTCATGACTGTCATGAACTGAACTACATCCAGCTTTCTCACATATTTTTGTTTTGAGATCTGGTTCTTCTCCTCCCACCTTCGACCTTGGAGTCGATTTCCAAGTATTTTAAAGCTTACTTTAGAGGTTTTCCAAAATCATCAGTTAATAGATGCTCTAAATTCAGTTCAGGATGAGATTAGAGAGAGGATATAAACACAAGATAAGGAGTAAAGATAAATTTACCATAGCAGTGTAAGTAAATGTGTTCCCCTTTTACTCCCATGCTGAATTATATATAGTCAACTGAAGAAAATAATAATTAATATACTGGCCTTTAGCCTGAATAAGATCTTCCTGTTGTGAGTATTCCATCAGAAACCTCTAATCAACATTAGTGAACAGTTCAGGTTTAATTTTCTTCTACATAGTCTGGCATACAAGAGACTAACTCTATAACCACCAGCCTACTATAATAACACACATAGAATGATTTACAGTAAAGTATCAGCAAATGTTAAATGTATTATTAATATTATAAGTGGAAAATAAGGGATTAAAGACTGCACACACTGCTTTCAGAATATAGAAGGGTATATATGATATACAAGCTTAAACAGCCCCAGTTTCTCTAAAGCAAGAAAGGTACAAGCAGTTGGCGTAATCACTCCGCTATATGTTCAAAGAGTCCACAAGTAATAAATATTAAAAAAGGGAGTGATATTAAAACATTGGCAAAACTAAGTTGATAGAAGGAAAAAAAAAAAGGCATAAAAAATTAATTCAAGTTTATTAATAAAACACTTTTCACAACGAGTCACAAAGCAGCTTTACAGAGATCTGGGTCAGAGCCTCTCTTGAGCAAGCCAGTGGCAAGAAAAACTTGAGGAAAAAAAAAAGAACTGAGAGGAATCAAGATCCAGAAGAGAAACCCATCCTCCTCTGGTCACCAGACAGCAAAATAAAAAGCAAAGCAGGAATAAAAACAGTAAATCAATACTGAATTCAGAGAATATGGAAATGCGCCGTCAAGCCATAAAAGATGAAAACGTGAGTGAAATGTTGAAGTCCAGGCAGGTGAGGATGAATCAACACAAGGCTCCAGAGCAGGACAGTGGGCAGTAGGGAGCCAGGTCTGGTGGTACTGGGATGGAACAGCTGGAACTGGGCATCTCAATACATGGAAAATAGAGACAGGGAGAGAGAGAAAACAGAAAGAAGGGAAAAACAAGGGGTTAGGAGATCCAATAGGTAGGGTGGCAATCAGATCACAGCAAGCTGAAGAAAAAACAAAACAAAACACAAAACAAAAAATAAACACATCTTAGATAAAACAAGGTCTTGGTTAATAAGAAAGACTACATAAACATACTCAAAGGATTGGATACAATAAAAATGTCCTTCCCTAAACACAGGTCTCTTTTGGCACAGGACTTACTGTACAAATGACACGGGTAGATTCATCAAGGTCATTACAGTAGAGACAGAATTGTGGACAAAACACATTTTCAAAGAAACAGACATATCTACCACTCAGAATAAGACCTCGAATGCACAGGATAATACAGCAGACACTGAGCACAAGCACTGCAATCCATATGATCAGCACAGAGACCATAAACATTTTCCATTTACCAAACATGGATTTCTATCACCCCATAAGACTGGTGTCCTCACCCCTTATTTTAGTCCTGAAGCACTGTGGCTGTAAAAGCTACATAGAACAACCACATGCTGTCATTTCCTAAAGTAGTGCTGGTGAGAGTCTTGAACGGGAGAACAGCTCAGCCAGTTTGGATGCAGCACTGTTTTGAACACAGAAACTCACAAGAGACATCGGTATGATTGACCAACAAAACATTAGGTGCTGCATTGTCCTTGTGTGTGAAAAGGATAGGAACCAGATTCCTGGGGGCCTGAAAGGAGGTCAAGGGTGCACAATGTTCTGGGCCATTTTACTCAGAAAGTGTTCTAAATATTCCAGAGTTCAATCCTGTTCTGGGTGCATTCCCAACCTACAAATCCACTTCTGTTCCACCGCTACTGAAACAAAGCGTCCTGGGTCAGATCTTGTAGGTGGTGGGAAGCGAGCAATACAATCAGTGCAATGCGGTTGTTTAAAGGGTGCTGAGTCAGGAATTCTCCTGTCACAGTCTTTGTCCTTCAGAGCTAAAAGTTTAAGTGTGGCGTGTCAGCATCATCGCAGGCAGCCAAGGCGGCGCTAGGCTCACACCTTAGGCTGTGTTGTCAACGTAGGATGGAGTCAGGATGACTGTTTGCCAGCCGTTGCCATTGACTCTTCAGATGGTCATATCTGATCACATGCACCTTAAAATCCCAACAATGAAAATGTCACTCAGGTCATTTGAAGTAAGAGAACTGTACAGAATACACTGATTATTGATCAAGTGCATACAGTAGAAGTTACATACAGTCAAGCTGGAAAGTCTGCACACCCCTTCTCCATGCTTTCTTTTATGTTATAGACTTATTCTACAGTAGAATGAATTCTACACAATGACAATGTGAAAGCAGGGTTTTTAGACATTTGTGGTAATAAAAAAAAAATATAAAAAATTATAATAATATAAAATCTCATATGTACACAAGTTGAAGCGAAAAACCCTGAAAGGAACCAAAAGTCAAAAGTAGTCAACACCGGATAGCACAACACAACAGAACAAGAATAAAAATCAACAAAAGAAACAGTAATGAATTTTAAGAGCTGCTGCAAATGTGACATCAAGCCATAAATTATGAAAATGTGTGTGCAGGTAAACGGTCATATGCAGAGAGGCGATAATCACTCAATAATAAGACGCAGAGCGAGAGAGAGAGAGCGTGAGAGAGAGTGTGAGTTGAAGGCTGAAGTGGGAAACTGATAGTAGTCCAGAATCCTGCAAAAGAAATGTACGTTACCGGTTGTAGGGTTTAAGAAGTTCTCCAAGATGCTGTGGGGACAAACAATCGAGAGAATCAAGTCAGAAGGAGTGTTCAATAATCAACGAGGAATTTAACTGGAATCCAGTGCAGGGATGAGAAAATAGACAGATGTGGTCACAATTTTAAGCTCAAGCTCTAGTTTTAAAAAAAAAAAAAAAAAAAAATTTCTTTGACTTGTTGCATAAATTCAGTATCACTGGAACTTACCTGGAAGTATTCGGCTGTGTGCTTGTGGTGAATCGTCCTTTGCATCTGCTTGAAGCCACACTACCACATCACAGCCAACCAGAGCTGCAGGTGGACAGACTGCGAGCTACAGACTTGTAGATGGGTAAAATAAAACGAGTTGCAGATGGACAGAAAAACAACTACAGAGCTGCAAATTTAAAGACAGACACAGTTGCAGACAGTCAGAGACGCAGAAGGATAGAAAGGCAGCCAGCCACAAAGATGCACATGGATAAACAGCCAGAGCAGCACACAGCCACAGAAATGCAGACGCATAGTCAGAAAGACAGCCATCATTGCACCAAACAGTCAGCCAAACACAGATGCAGAGGAATTCTCATAAAGACGGATAGTCAGTTTCACATGGATAGAAAGCCAGTCAGAGTAGCTGCCAGAGTCCAAACAGAATAAACTGCAGATTTATAGACATCCAGAGAGTGTTGTTGATGGACAGAGTTACACAGTTCAACATGGTTGCAGATGCAGTCAGAAAGACTGCCAGAGTTGCACATGGCCAAGCAGACAGCCAGTTGCAGATGAAGACAGCCAGAGTTTTAAATGGAGAAACAGCCAGATATACAAAAGAACAGGCAGCCAACCAGAGATACACACTGACAGCCAGGCAGCGAGCGCTGCACATGGACATGTATGCATGGACATACAGCCACATACAGTTGCAGATGGCCGACCAGAATTGCACATGGACTGACAACCAGCCAGCCAGAGTTAGAGATGGACAGTGTGATGCAGTCCTGATAGCGGACCCCTCACCCCTTAGATCCCTAGAGTGGGTCTTCTAGGAGCCAACATGATCCACAGTTAACCTATAGTGTGGGGGGAGACAAAAAAACAAACAAAAAAAAAAACAAAAAAAAAAAACACCAAAACACACCAGTAACATTAGGATACAGCAATTAATTACCAGTATACATCAACAAGCCCATGTAATCAAGATATGTAAATAATGTTGTATTGTCATTTTAGAATGTGATGACCACCCCTATAGTGGACACTTGGTTTACTCCAGGCTAAGCAAAGGATGAACACCTGGCTTAGAAGGATTGTGCAGAAAGAAATATGGGGTCAGTTGGTTCAGATTAAGCTGACATCATGGTAGATGTGAGGCTTCGCAGCCCTCAGAGGAAGGCCACTGAGGTTTTATGTAAAGAGTGAGTGACTTGGCTCTTTTGTGTTCCGTTTTCACTTTGTCTTTACTTTCCTTTGACTTTTGGTTAAGGTCATTCTGGTGAGGCCACACAACCACATCACAGAGACAGTCAGCCAGAGTTGCAGATGGACAGACAACGAGCTACAGTCTTGTAGACAGGTAAAACCGAACAGTTGCAGATGGACTGAAGAACAACTACAGAGCAGCAGATTTATAGACAGACACAGTTGCAGACAGACATTTAGAATTGCAGAAGGACAGACCGACAGCATTGCAGAGAGTCTAAACAGAATAAATTACAGATTTATAGCCAGAGAGGCATCGATTGACAGACAGCCAAAGATGCATAAGTTCAGAAAGCCATCCAGCCACAGAGATGCAGACGCATAGTTATTGCACCTGACAGCCAGTCAAAACACAGTTGCAGATGGATTATCATAAAGTTGCAGACAGTCAGTTTTACATTGATAGAGAGCCAGTCAGAGTTGCTGCCAGATTCAACACTGCAATTCATTCTGATGCCAGACAGAGTTGCAAAGGGACACCCAGTCAAACCTGGTTGCAGACGCATAGTCAGAAAGACTGCCAGAGCTGCACATGGACTGACAGCCAGCCACTGAATTGCACACACATGGCCAAGCAGACAGTCACACAGTTTTAAATGAAAAGTCAACCAGAGTTTTAAATGGAGAGACAACCAGAGATGCAGTAGTTCAGAAAGCCAACCAGAGAGCGTGGCACATGGGCATGCAGATAGCCACGCACAGCTGCACATGGACTGACAGCCAGCCAACCAGCCAGGCAGGCAGAGTTGCAGATGGACAGTGTGAGTTGCGGAACAAATACAGAGCAATCGATTTATAGACAGTTGCAGACAGAGAATCAGACAGTTTCACATAGACAGACAGACAGAGTTGCAGCCAGTCTAAACAGAACGAATTGCAGATGAACAGGCAGCCAGAAAAAGGGGTACATGGACAGCCAGAGATGCAGAGGGACATACACACAGCCAAACACAGTTGCAGATACGGTTGTGAAAACAGCCACGGAGAACTGCACATGGAAAGACAGCCAGCCAGAGTTGCACACTGAAAGACAGTTATCCACTGAATTGCACACGCATATGGACATGCAGACAATGCAGAAAACGAATTGCAGAGTTTTAGATGGAGACAGACAGAGATGCAGAACGGTAAGCAGCCAGCGAGCCAGCCAGAGTTGCACACGGACAGCCAGTCCAGCCACAGAATTACACATGGAAAGAAAGCCAGCCAGCCAGCCAAAAGTTGCATGTGGACATGCAGACAGCGCCACACATGGTTGCAGACAGACACAGTTTAAAATGGACAACTACCCAGTCAACCAGTTGCAGATGAAAGGATAGACAGCCAGTCAGAGTTGAAGCCAGAATCTAAACCAAATGAATTGCAGATATAAACAGCCAGTATTGTAGATGGACAGACAGCCAGTCGCAGATCAACAAACACTGCCAAACCTAGTCAGAAACACACAGTCAGAAAGACAGCCAGTCATAGAGTTGCACATGCATGGACAAGCAGACAGTCATACAGTGGCAGACGGATTGTCAGACACAGTTGCACATGGATTGATAGCCAGGGTTGCTGCCAGAGCCTTAGCAGAACAAATTGCAGAGTTTTTGATGGAGACAGACAGTGATGCAGAATGTTAAGCAGGCAGTGAGCCAGCCAGAGTAGCACACGGACAGCCAGTCCAGCAACAGAATTACACATTGAAAGAAAGAAAGCCAGCCAGCCACAAAGTTGCACCGTCACACAGTATTTAAAGACACTGTTGAAAAGGACAGCCACCCACTCAACCAGTTGCAGATGGAGAAATAGCCAGTCAGTTGTTTTCAGAGTCTAAACAAAACAAACTGCAGATTTATAAACAACCAGAGTGTTGTAGATGAACAGACAGCCAGAGTTGCAGAGCGACATACACACTGCAGTCAGTAACAGTCACACAGTCAGAAAGACAGCCAGTCATAGAGTTGCACATGGTTAGACAGCAAGCCACTGAATTGCACATGCACGGACATGCACATAGTGGCAGACGGATCACACAGTTTCACATGGATATAGAGCCAGTCATCAGAGTTCAAACAAAACAAATTGTAGATTAATAGACAGACAGAGTGTTGATGGACAGACAAGCCAGAGAGTGTTAAAGGACATACACACAGCCAAATATAGTTGCAGTCGCACACTCAGAAAGACAGCCCCACATAGCCAGATGAAGCCTTTCTTTGCAGAAGGGGATCGGACGTCAAACCGGCATCCAGCAGCGGACTGTGAGGATTCGGCTGAACGGCTTGCTCCCTCTTCAGTAGGCGGACATGGGGCTAGAGATGACCGTCCTGGCAGCTGTCTTCTTCCACATGGTGTCCACCATATTCCATGAGTAAACAAAGGGGTTAGTAAGTTATTAACATAAAATAATGTAAAGTAACACACAGCAGATAACAAAAGGATTAAAACTGGCTAAGAAACAAGCCAATGCTAATATTAAAGAAAAAGAAATAACTAGGAGCAACATGATAGCTAGCAAACAGTAGGTGGGCAAGTTAAGACCACCTGCATATCACCTGGGATAGATAGACAAGAAAAACACACTAAACTGAGTTAACATGGCTGTGCCTATTATCACCCCCTGTACTTATTTCTCCACTTTATAGACAGACAGTTCCAGAATTAGACAGTTTCACATAGACAGCCAAACAGCGTTGCATATGGACTGACAGCAAGTCAGAGCTGCAGCAAGCCTAAACAGAATGAATTGCAGATGAACAGGCAGCCAGAGAAAGTTGTTGACAGCTAGCCAGAGTTGCACATTGAAAGAAAGTTAGCCACTAAATTGCACACGCATATGGACATGCAGACACACACACAGTTGCAGCCAGATTGTCAGACACTATTGCAGATGAATGACTATCCATCTGCTACTTTGACTGGTTGTAGACAGTTTCACATGGATAGACAGCGTTGCACATGGACAGGAAGCCAAAGTTGGTGCCAGAGCCTTAGCAGAACAAACTGCAGAGTTTTAGCTGGAGAGAGACAATGATGTAGAACGGTAAGAAGCCAGTCAGCCAGCCAGAGAATTACACATGGAAAGAATGCCAGCAAGCCACAAAGTTGCACATGGACATGCAGACCGCACCACACACAGTTGCAGACAGACAAAGTTAAAATGGACAGCCACCCAGTCAACCAGTTGCAGATGGTCAGTCAGTCAGAGTCTAAACAGAACGACAGACAGCCAGAGTTGCAGATTGACATACACACTGCCAAACAGTCAGAAACAGTCACACAGTCAGAAAGACAGACAGCCATTGCACATGACAGACCATGGTTAGCCCGATCCCTCTTCAGGGATAGGAGTCAGGGAGTCATGAAGCCCTGTGTGGCAAAGAAGAAAGTTAATACATGTACAGAAACTGAATGATCACCTACCTGTTACACAGTTGCAAACAAATTGTCAGCCTCACACAGATGCAGATGGACACACAGACAGAAGCAGATGGATAGTTATCCAGTCAGTTTGCCAGACAGCCAGAGTCAGGGAGTCATGAGGACCTGTGTGGCAAAAAAGAAAGTTAATACAGGTATTGAAACTGAACAATCACCTACCTGCTACGCAGTTGCGTATGCATTGTCAACATCACAGTTGCAGATGGACAGTTAGCCAGAGTCAGGGAGTCATGTGGACCTGTGTGGTAAAGAAGATGTTAATACATGTTAATACATGTATTAAAACTGAATGATTACCTACCTGTTTCACAGTTGCAAACAAATTGTCAGCCTCACACAGATGCAGATGGACACACAGACAGAAGCAGATGGATAGTTAGCCAGACAGTTAGCCAGTCGGCCAGAGTAAGGGAGTCATGAGGACCTGTGTGGAAAAAAAAGTTAATACATGTATAGAAACTGAATGATCACCTACCTGCTACACAGTTGCGTATGCATAGTCAACATCACAGTAGCAGATGTACAGTTAGCCAGACAGCCAGAGCCAGTGAGTCATGAGGACCTGTTTGGCAAAAAAAAAAAAAAAAAAGTTAATACATGTATTGAAACTGAATGACCACCTACCTGTTACACAGTTGAAAACAAATTGTCAGCCTATCACAGACGCAGATGGACATGCAGATGGATAGACCATGGTTAGCTCGACCCATATTCAGGGATAGGAGTCAGGGAGTCATCAGGACCTGTGTGGCAATAAAAGAAAGTTAATACATGTATAGAATCCAGTGCAGGGATGAGAGAATAAGACAGATGTGGTCACAATTTCAAGCTGAACAGTCAAGCCGCTGCATTCTTAACTTATTTAATGATTTGTATAAACTTCCTACCAAAGCGGCATTACATTAATTCAATCTTGGTTATAAATCTGTATAAATTTAATAGCGTATGTGACTTAGCGCTTTTGTGTTCTATTCTTTTTTTTTTTTTTTTTTATACATTTTACATTTTCCTTTGACTTGTTGCATAAATTCCAGTGATATTGAACTTACCTGGAAGTATTCGGCTGTGTGCTTGTGGTGAATCGTCCTTTGCATCTGCTTGAAGCCACACTACCACATCACAGCCAGCCAGAGCTGCAGGTGGACAGACTGCAAGCTACAGACTTGTAGATGGGTAAAACAGAACGAGTTGCAGATGGACAGTATAAGAACTACAGAGCTGCAAATTTAAAGACAGACACAGTTGCAGACAGTCAGAGATGCAGAAGGATAGAAAGGCAGCCAACCACAAAGATGCACATGGATAAACAGCCAGAGCAGCACACATCCACAGAAATGCAGACGCATAGTCAGAAAGACAGCCATCATTGCACCAAACAGCCAGCCAAACACAGATGCAGAGGAATTCTCATAAAGACGGATCGTCAGTTTCACATGGATAGAAAGCCAGTCAGAGTAGCTGCCAGAGTCCAAACAGAATAAACTGCAGATTTATAGACATCCAGGGAGTGTTGATGGACAGATTTGCAGAGGAACATACACACAGTTCAACATGTATGCAGATGCAGTCAGAAAGACTGCCCGAGTTGCACATGACCAAGCAGACAGCCAGTTGCAGATGAAAAGACAAGCAGAGTTTTAAATGGAGAAACAGTCAGAGATGCAAAAGAACAGGCAGCCAACCAGATATACACATGGACAGCCCGGCAGCGAGCGCTACACATGGACATGCATGCATGGACATACAGCCACATATGGCCGGCCAGAATTGCACATGGACAGTGTGATGCAGTCCTGATAGCTGACCCCTCACCCCTTAGATCCCTAGAGTGGGTCTTTTAGGAGCCGGCAGGATCCAGAGTTAACCCACACCAGTAACATTAGGATACGGCAATTAATTACATGTAGCTTAACTTACCAGTATACATCAACAAGTCCATGTAATCAAGACTGCACGGTTATTTCAGGATGTGATGACCACCCCTATAGTGGACACTTGGTTCACTCCAGGCTAAGCAAAGGATGAGCACCTGGCTTAGAAGGACTGTGTAGAAAGAATAGTGGGTTAGTTGGTGCAGATTAAACTGAAATCATGGTAGATGTGAGGCTTTGCAGCCCTCAGAGGAAGGCTACTGAGGCCTTATTATGTAAAGAGCGTGTGACTTGGCTCTTTTGTGTTCCGTTTTCACTTTGTCTTTACTTTCCTTTGACTTTTTTTGCACAAATTCTATAATTATCACTGGAAAGTTTCTGGAAGTATTCAGCTGTGTCCTTCTGGTAAAGCCACACTACCACATCACAGAGACAGACAGCCAGAGCCGCAGATGGACAGACAGCAAGCTACAGTCTTTTAGACAGGTTAAACAGAACAAGTTGCAAATAGACTACAGAATAAATACAGCAGCAGATTTATAGACAGACAGTTGCAGTTGGAGAATCAGACAATTTCACATAGACAGACAGCCGGACAGCGTTGCATATGGACTGACAGCCAGTCAGAGAAGGATGTAGAGGAACATACACACAGCCAAACACAGTTGCAGATGCATAGTCGTGAAAACAGCCAGCCAGCCAGAACTGTACACTGAAAAGCAGCCAGTCACAGAGTTGCACACAAAGTTAACCACTGAATTTCACAAGCATAAGGACATGCTGACAGCCACACAGTTGCAGATAGACACAACCAGCCAGAGCTGCATATGGACAGCCAGTCCAGCCAACAGCAGATGGACAGACAGCGAGCTACAGACTTGTAGATGGGTAAAATAAAACGAGTTGCAAATGAAGAGAAAAACAACCACAGAGCTGCAGACAGACATTTAGAGTTGCAGAAGGACAGACAGCCAGCATTGCAGAGAGTCTAAACAGAATGAATAACAGATTTATAGCCAGAGACGCAGAAGTTCAGAAAGCCATCCAGCCACAGAGATGCACATGGATAAACGGCCACAGAGGCACACAGCCACAGAGATGCAGACGCATAGTCCGAAAAACACCAATCATTCAGCAATCAACCAAAACACAGTTGCAGACAGATTATCATACAGTTGCAGACAGATTTTCAGTTTCCCATGTATAGACAGCCAGTCAGAATTGCTGCCAAATTTAAAACAGAATGTATTGCAGTGTTGATGCCAGACAGAGTTACAAAGGGACATACACACAGTCAAACATGGTTGCAGACGCATAGTCAGAAGTTGCACATGCACTTTCACATAGACAGACAGCTTTGCATATGGACTGACAGCCAGTCAGAGTTGCAGCCGGTCTAAACAGAATGAAGTGCAGATGAACAGGCAGCCAGAAAAAGGTGTACATGGACAGCCAGAGTTGCAGATGCATAGTCAGAAAAACAGCCAGCCAGCAAACCAGAACTGCACATGAAAAGACAGCCAGCCAGAGTTATACACTGAAAGAAAGTTAGCCACTGAATTGCACACGCATATGGACATGCAGAAAATGCAGAGAACAAATTGCAGAGATTTAGATGGAGACAGACAGTGATGCAGAATGGTGAGCAGCCAGCCAGAGTTGCACACGGACAGCCAGACCAGTCACAGAATTACACATTGAAAGAAAGCAAGCCAGCCAGCCACAAAGTTGCACAGTCACAGTGTTTAAAGACATGGTTTAAAACGGACAGCCACCCACTCAACCAGTTGCAGATGGAGAAATAGCCAGTCAGTCGTTTCCAGAGTCTAAACAAACTGCAGATTTATAAACAGATGAACAGACAGCCAGAGTTGCAGATCGACATACACACTGCAGTCAGAAACAGTCACACAGTCAGAAGGATAGCCAGCCATCAGTTGCACATGGTTAGACAGCAAGCCACTGAATTGCACATGCATGGACATGCACATAGTGGCAGACGGATTATCATACAGTTTCACATGGATATACAGCCAGCCATCAAACAGAGTTTGAACAGAACTAATTGTAGATTTATAGACAGACAGTGTTGGACAGACAAGCCAGAGAGTGTTAATGGACATACACACAGCCAAATATAGCTGCAGACGCACAGTCAGAAAGACAGCCCCACATAGCACAGATGAAGCCTTTCTTTGCAGAAGGGGATCGGACGTCAAACTTGCAGCCAGCAGTGGACTGTGAAAAGTCGGCTGAAGTGGACTTCAGTAGGTGGACATGGGGCTAGAGATGACAGTCCTGGCAGCTGTCTTCTTCCACAAGGTGTCTGGAAGCATCCACCATATTCCATCAGTAAACAAAGGGGTTACTAAGTTATTAATGCAAAATAACACAGCAGATAACAAAAGGATCAAAACTGGCTAAGAAACAAGCCAATGCTAATATCAAAGGAAAAGAAATAACTAGGAGTAACAAGCAACATGATAGCTAGCAAACAGCAGGGGGGCAAATGAAGACCACCTGCATATCACCTGGGAAAGATGGACCATAAAAACACACTAAACTCAGTTAACATGGCTGTGCCTAATATCACCCCCTGTACTTATTTCACCACTTTCCCCGGTGGTATTTCCTCATATTTCCAAGACTAGGAGAAGCTGCATTTGAAGGAACAAATATCATACAACAGAACTAGCATTACAGTATTACATCTGTACATATTAATAACCAGCTTTTAGAGTCTACTCAGTAAACTAAACATTAGCGGAGTTAATCCAAGCACAATTTCACTCGAATTTGGGAAGCTTATATTAGAAAAATATTAGAACAATTGTGTACTGCTCACTAGCGCAGGGCTGAACAGGGCTTTAATTGTCTGTGGTCACTCCCTTATTTACATGTAGACCCATTAACCCATTCCCAATCACACTGTAACAATCATGGCTTTGTAGCTCATCTTCAGCTAAAAGAGAAAGAGTGAGAAGAGAACCATTCAGTTATTTGGTTTACTTCACCACAAACCCCCCAAACCCAATCAAAAACCTAACATTCAAACAAACATCCACCAGTTCTTTTAAATGGCACATACCTGAAGTCCATAGGGAGAGTCCAAAACAGTCTGGAGTCAGACAGCAAACAAACAAAAACAAACGAGAACCCCTCTGAAAAAGAACAGTATTATGAATCTGAACACACACACACGTTAAATGACTTACCTGCCAACTATCCAATTTACTAAGCATGAACGACGGACCCAAGGCGGTCTTTTTCCAAAAGGTGTCCAGATGTGTGCGGCAGTGCTCCTTCAGGGCCTCGCTGAGTCAGGTGGAGAACGATGATGCTGAAGGAGTCACGCTGCCAAAGCACCAATGGAAGCCTGGCGACATTCAGGACACGGGCACCTAGAAAACAGGAGACCGTGGCATTACTCTTTGGGCCCAAGATTGAAGTGTTTTACAGTAGAAACTCCAACAATGAGAACACAACGGAGACGACGACTCTCTGGTATTTTGAAGAACATGTTGGAGGCGTCCCGGACTGCCTCTGGCCTCGTCTTCCATCTGTGGAGTTCGTCTCTATAATAGCAACTAGATCTGCCGTTCAAGCAGGACGAGCTCCATGCAGAGCGTCTGGAGATCTTATTCCTCCGCGGTCGCCATGTTCCTCGAGAGCGTAAACACAGAGACAGAAATGCAAACGTCAGTTAGTGAGAAAAAGTACTGTACAGTAACACAGGTAGCAGATAGCACAGGGATTACAAGATAAATAAGACAAAGCTAATATTAAGACTATGAAGTAGGGACAGTTGCTCGACTCTCTGGGTTCAATTACATCACAAGCTTTCAAAGCAGAACTGCATCAAAACAGCCATTTGAAGTCTCGCTCAAAATACCACCTGATCCTATAGATCCAGTGTGCAAAAGAGGGTTGTAGATACACACTCTGGTGAGAGCTATCCAACTCCTGTTTTTGGATTGTTTCAATAGACAAAGTATGAAAGAACCGTTAAAAGAACTGGTGGATGTTTATGTTCTGTTGTGTTTTCAGAGGGTTTGTGGTGCAGCAAACAAAATAACACTTAGTGGATGATTCTCTCTGCATTCCTTACTTTTTAGTTTCAAGAAGACTTACAAAGCTGTAACTGTTACGTGTACAAGACCTGATCCAAGTTGTACAGTCAGTAAATTGTCACTGTTCATTTGGCTCAGACAAGTACAACACTGGACTGCAGTCAAGCATGTAATGAGATACTTAAAGGCTTCAACTGATCATAAACTGTGTTACCAGAAGAGTGGGGAGAAACTGAAACTTGAGGAACACCGTGATGCAGATTCAGCATCAAATACAGAAGACAGACGAAGCACAACAGACTCCAGTTTTAATCCAACTAAAGACAGTTCTCTTACTCTCTGCTCGGTCTACATGTAAAGGAGAATATATGGCACTGTCTGCAATTATATAGGAAAGCTTGCACCTCACACACCTCACAAATGCCATGAACAGTGATCACCAATATGCACCTGTAAAAAATACTGGAAGACAGCCAAGAAGCAATGGCACATCCACATTAGACACCACTCCATTCGACCAGCGATCCATGAGTATAAAATAACTGAACACTGACCCACAGCAGATATGGTTATGAGAAAGGGAATCTTTGTAGGGTACGACAAGAACAGTCCATCATACCTAGTCTACTATCCAGACACAGAGAAAGTCCTTAAGCACAGGCTTGGGGGAATTTTTTACGGAGTGTGTTACAGAACACCAAACCCAGACTGACCAGTCAATGGCAGCTGATTATTTCCATAAGGAGAGATGTGTACAAGGTTCAAGAATTCAACCTGATGTTTAAGATGGCGTTCGAACAGTGGGAGACAGACGTAGCACACACCATCCAAAGAGAAATAGGACAGCACCTCAGTATTTAGCTGACTGTGTCAGATATTAAAGACCAGATAATCACAGATACTGACTTTTGTTTTGGGTTGATGCAGCACAGAATGACCTTCAGCTCCAGATAGACGTTACAACAGCTACACGCACAGATTGATTGTGAGATGTATATGGGGCAACCAGAGGGATTTGAAGGGAGATCAAAACCACAGATGAAAAAGTTGTCTGTAAACTGAATAAATCCTTGTATGCTCTTGACAGTGACTTAAGATTATATAGAGATTATATAGAGGCCTATAGATTATATATTTAACAGCCCAAATTCAATGTGAGACTTAAAAGATGTGAGCATTTGAATCAGTATTCTACACTTAAATTGTTAAAGGGAATCTTTGTAGGGTATGACCAGAACAGTCCATCATACCTAGTCTACTATCCAGACACAGGGAATGTCCATAAACATAGACTGGTGAAATTTCTTACAGTGTTTGTTACAGAACACCAAACCCAGACTGACTAGGTAATGGCAGCTGATTTCCATGGGGACATGTGTTCCCCTGATGCTCAAACTGATCATGATCATGGATCACTGCTCATGGTGCTTAACAGAGGGAGACAGACATGGTACACACTATCCAAAGAAAGACAGAAAAGCATCTCATTTAGCGGACTGTGTGTCAGAGGCAAGGAGTTCAACAAAATCACAGTTTTGAGTTGATGCAGATGACAGCACAGTATGACCTTCAGCTCCCCCAGATGGACGTTACACTACTACTTGCACGCACCGATTGATGGAGAGATGTGTATAGAGCAACCAGAGGGATTTAAAGGAAAGACAAATACAGGTGAAAAGGTTGTCTGTAAACTGAATAAGTCACTGTATACTCTCAAACAGTCTGGAAGAACCTGTAACATGATTATCCAGACAAAAATGGCTTTACACAGAACCCAGCTGACCATTGTGTCTACAAACACCCTGAAAACAGGAGGATGATACTGATAATCTGGGTTGATCATCATTGCCGCCAAAGACAATGACTTACTCATGGAGGTGAAAAAGAGGTCAACAACATTCAAGATGCAGAATCTAGGAACACAGATCCATTTTCTAGGTACTGATTTTGATCAAAGTCAAGGAGCAGTAAAGAGGTTATGGTTCGAATACTCATAGCAAGTTTTTCATGGATCCATTTTTTTATATATTCAGCCAAGTTGTGTGTAGGTTTTATTCCTAACAATTAACTTGCTCCCCATATGGATATTGGGATAAACTTTACACACAGAGGACTCAGTGGGACAAAGGCAGCATTCCTGAATAGAACTAAAACCAAGGACTTCCCTGGTTAAGACTTTTTCACATAGAAAAAACAAACAGGATTCATAAACTGTCTTCAGAAAGAAGGACATCTGAAGTACAAACACCTCAGTGAGAGCTATTCAACGCCTCTGTTTCAGTTGTTCCAATGGACACCAAGTACAAAAGAACCATTGAAAGAACTGGTGGATGTTTGTATTCTTTGTGTTGTCAGCTTGAAGCACACAGTGATGCAGATTTGGCATCAAATGCAGAAGATAAGCAAAACACAACAGTCTCCAGTTTAAGTCTAACTAAAGACGGCCCTCTTACTCTCTGCTTGGTCTACATGTGAAGCAGAATATATGGAACTGGCTGCAACTTCTTAGGAAAGCTTACACCTCACACAGCTACTAAATGCCATGGACAGTGATCACCAATAAGCATCTGTAAAAATATTGGAAGACAACAATCAAGCAATTGCTCTTTCAAAGAACCCTGTATGTCCATAAAGATGGGAAGGTGTATGTCCCAGCATATGACCCTGTCTTGTGAAATTTTGAACCAAAGGGAGGTCCCATATAAAAAGGTCCCTTTATTTCACAATCAACAAAAAACAAACCGAAAGCAAACTTGGCAGAACGCTTTCAGTTTCGCATGAGACTCGCCGTTACTCCACCACTCACTGGACCGGGAGAGCCCTTTCGCTCCTGGTAAGAGACAGCCGTCTCAGCAAACCGCCGAGCTGGACCTGCAGTTCCACTCAGCCGACTCTCACCAGAAAAAAGGGGGTCCCGTCTCTTATATCTTTTAACAAAATGAGGAACTATGCGTGGGCGAGAGTGGGGGCCAACCGCTCCCGCCAGGCACAGCCTTCCACTATCACTTGTACATTCCAGTGGTTTCGCAACTGCATCCTCATGAAAAACAAGATATAATTGATTATATAAACGTGAGTTTGCAGTACAACATAACCTGTAACTTAATGTAATAATATAAAAGACCTGTATTAACATATTACCAATACATTATGACCAGCAAGCATACCTTTAATATAAAGTGAACATGGACGCATTATATCCTTATATTCCGATATGAAGACCAAATTAGCATGGCTCCGCAGTGCACTTGCACCACTTCATAACGCCTTTCATAGTACAAACACCCTTGCAGCCTAGCCAAAGGAGTAGGCCTTTTCCTAGTGGTTACATCCCATAACCGAACAGTAAGTTGTTCATATGATACAGTGTGTATTAATTGCATGGAGTGCACCCTAGGCCGGCGCCTAGGTATCAGCAGGGCAGAATTCATTCTTATTACAGACCCTTACAAACATGACAGATAGAAGCTAGACTCAAAATGAGAAAGGGAATCTTTGTAGGATATGAAAAGAACAGTCCATCATACCTAGTCTACCATCAAGACACAGAGAAAGTCCTTAAACACAGACTGGTGAAATTTCATAGTGTTACAAAACACCAAACCCAGACTGAACAGGTAATGGCAGCCAATTATTTCCATGGGGAGAGATGTGTACCCCCCCTTGCAAACAGCTAACAGTGTTGATCAGATTCCAGATTCAGATTACACACTATTCAAAGAGATAAAGCACCTCAGTATTTAGCTGACGGTGTCAGATATAAAAGACCAGACACTGATCAACACTGACTACTGTTACAGGGTCTGTAATGTACCACAGAGCTTCAAAGAGGAGTTCAACAAAATCACAGTACTGGGTTGATGCAGATGACCTTGAGCTCCACCAGATAAATGTTACAACAGCCTACTTGCAAGTACAGATTGCAGGAGATGTATATGGAGCAACCAGAGGGAATTAAAAAAAGACAAATTCAGGTGAAAAGGTTTTTGGGTTGTTCCAATAGACAAAGTATGAAAGAACCGTTAAAAGAACTGGTGGATGTTTGTATGTTCTGTTGTGTTTTCAGAGGGTTTGTGGTGCAAGTAAACAAAATAACACTTAGTGGATGATTCTCTCTGCATTCCTTTCTATTTGATTTAAATATGACTTACAAAGCTGACAAAGACTTACAAAACGTGAACAAGACCTGACCCAAGTTGTACAGTTAGTGAATTGTCACAGTTCAATTGGCTCAGACAAGTACAACACTGGACTGCAGTCAAGCATGTAATGAGGTACTTAAAGGCTTCAACAGATCATAGACTGTGTTACCAGAAGAGTGGAGAGAAACTGAAACTTGAGGAACACAGTGATGCAGATTCAGCATCAAATACAGAAGACCGATGAAGCACAACAGGTTCAGGTTTTAGTCCAACTAAAGACAGTTCTCTTACGCTCTGCTCGGTCTACATGTGAAGGAGAATTAATGGCAGCAACCATTTAGGAAAGCTTGTACTTCACACAGATACTAAATGCCATAAACAGTGATAACCAATTTGCACCTGTGAAAAAATACTTAAAGATAGAACACGTCCACATTAGACAGCACTTCATTCGATCAGCGCTCCATGAGTGTAAAATAACTACAGCAGATATGGTTGCAGATGTTATGACAACACCTGCAACTAAGCTCAAGCTGGAGAAAGTTAAGTGCTTTGTGTTTGGGATGTAAACGGGTAAGTGTTGTGCTGTGGAATGCCATGTACAGTGAGAGAGCAAGTGAGACTCGAATCAACCGATGGGTTACACACCAACCATTTTACACAGCAATTTACCTACAGAACTCTTCACAACAGGAGCTTAAATAGCTGTTTGAAACCTCCATACGACATGCTGACAGAGAGAAAGCCTAACCTAGACTCAAAGTGTTAAAGGGAATCTTTGTAGGTACGACAAGAACAGTCCATCATACCTAGTCTACGATCCAGACACAGAGAAAGTCCTTAAGCACAGGCTTGGGGGAATTTTTTACGGAGTGTGTTACAGAACACCAAACCCAGACTGACCAGTCAATAGCAGATGACCACCATGAAGAGAGGCGTGTACCCCCATGCTAACAGCTAACCATGTTGATCAGACTCCAATAGAGGTTCAAGAGTCTCAAACTGATGTTCAAGATGACTTTTAAACAGAAGGAGACAGACATAGCACAAACCATCCAAAGAGAGACAGGAAAGTCAGCAAAATACTGAAGTCCTGGGTCAGATATTAGTGACCAGACACTGACCAACACTGACTACTGTTACAGGGTCTGTAATGTACCACAGAGCTTCAAGGAGGAGTTCAACAAAATCACAGTTTTGAGTTGATGCAGATGACAGCACACCATGACCTTCAGCTCCACCAGATGGACGCTACAACAGCCTACTTGAATGCTTTAATGAATTGTGAGATGTATATGGAGCAACCAGAGGGATTTGAAGGGAAATCAAATACGGGTGAAAAGGTTTTCTGTAAACTGAATAAATCACTGTATGCTCTCAAACAGTCTGGAAGAACCTGGAACAACATGTTGCCTGATTATCCAGATGAAAATGGCTTTACACAGAAGCTAGATGACCATTTGGTCTACAACAAACCCCCTGAACACAGGGTTAGATGTTCCTTCATTAAGTACAGTAAGCTAGCTGTGATGCTGTTGGTTATCATGATCACAGGTGTGTATTTATTGTCTCAGGAACAGACTGGCTCTTTTACGAGTGTGTTGCTACAGTCTCTGTACATAAAGGCTCTATATAACATGACATTGAGGTCAGAAGTCCATCATGAACGCTAAAAGCCTCAACTTCCAGAGGGAGCGATTCTATGTCCCCCACCAATGTGAAAATCCCTCCTAGGCCCTTGATTCAGAGCTCTGTATTCACTAGGTTTTGATCAAGTTTCACAGAGACATCGTGAACTAAGGAGCTCATCAGTCAGAACTTCACTGACCGTGACTTCTTTAGGGGCTAGAGATCCTATATTTAACAGCCCAGATTCAATACAGGAGCTGCTTGTACTCGGAAAGCTGAATGAATCTGGATCAATTCTAATAAAGTTGATAAAGAGGATTTTCTGATGTTACGATTATAAATCATGCAGGGACACAGACACAGTCTCCATACTGCAGGTTAGTCTGAAACACTGAGTGACACTGATATATTACTTTAATACAAGCAGAGAAATCACAGAATTAATGCTGATAAAATGGAGGAAATCCTCTTAAACTAACCTGACTGGTGGGACTGGGAAGGGCCAGTCAGTCCTGGAGTAGCAGCTTCTCGATGTTCCCGGAGAGAACGACGGACCCCAGGCCGCTCGGGTGAACCTCTCTGCGGAAGAGGACCTGCCGCTCCCCAAAGATCTCCTGTCCGGCAGCCAGCAGTGGAGCACGAAGAGCCGGTAAACGCTCTCTTACTCGTCGGTAGGTGAGCAGGGGGCCGAAGACGATGATCCAGGAGTCTGTCTTTTTCCAAACGGAGCCGAAGCCGCCACGCTGCCGCCGAGAGGAAGCCGCCACGCTGCCGCCGAGAGGAAGCCGCCACGCTGCCGCCGAGAGGAGCCAACTACCGACGTCCAGGACACGGGCACCTGGAAAACAGGAGACCGTGGCGTTGCTCTTTGGCTCCGATACTCTGAAGTGTTTTACAGTCTCCAACAATGAGAGCACCGCCCTGAGGAGCTGTACTCGGTGCCGGAGCAGGTGAAGGAGAAGTCGGAGAGCTGTGGTGGTGGAGGAGCCGTCGACTTTTCCGACCACGCCGACGCCCCCAGACCCTCTCCGGTGCGGGAGTGGATGTGACGAACCTCGGGGTCTTCCGCTCCGGTAGCGCTGGAACTGAGACCGCCGCGTTGGAGACGTCGCGGGCTGCCTCTGGCCTCGTCTTCCGTCGGTGGAACTCGGACTGCCGGTCCAGCTGGACGAGCTCCAAGCTGAGCGTCTGGAGAGCTCGTTCCTCCGCGGTCTCCATGTTCCTCTCTGAGTCGACTCACGTCTCGAACAGCGGTTCAGAGTCTCGCTCAAAATACCGGAGATCACGTGATCCGAACCGAAGCTTCGTTACGTCACTTCCCGTCCCGCTGTAGACCTGAGCGCAACGAGCTGAATATAAACTGAAATATGAACTTAAATAAAATATTAATGTATAAAATCAGTGAATTTAGTTGACTTTCATTTTAAGAGAAAACTAAACATGAACATAGTTTTTATTTGAACATCAGGTTTTGTTTCCAAAACAACAAAAGAGATAAAAGTCCTTGACAAACCTCCGTATTCGAGGGTTTTTACCTGGAGACGACGTGAAATTACCTCTAATAAAACATTAAAAGGAACAATAAGGACTAAATGACAGCAATCGTTTAAAATGTCTCCCGCAGTCCAATTTCCAAACACTGGAGAGAGGGGTCTGCCCCGCCCCCTCAACCCCAGACCCGCAGCTCGAGCGGGTTGCCAGGTTGAGGACACTGAACCTGCAGGAACGAGCGCGAGACGAGATCAATAACTTTTACAATCACAAGCGACGACGAGTCATATTCTGTAAGATGATCAGTAAATATACTCGCTTGATCTGTTTTTATTGTCTGTTCATTATAAACCAGCTCATGAGGATTTTATACAACTCTGTCAACTGTTAGCGAGCTGGATGCAGCGCTGCCGGCTTTATCCAGAGCCAAGCTCGTTCTCCTGAACACAAAAGCCCACTGCTCCTAAAATCCACTCTGGAGCTGGAATTCCTCATTTACACATCCTGACAACATACTGCTCAGTTTAACAGATCATATACACACTTTTCTCCGAGTAGTAGCTGCTGTAGACCTCAGTTATGAAGGACCCTCACTGGAGCTTCACCACACAAACCTTCTGGACGCAGGAACATCATCAGGGCTTCCAGCTCTTCAGCTTTCATTGATCACCAGCTCCCTCCATTTCATGTAGTTACTGTTACACATTACTTTATTTCACATTGTCTTTACCCTGATTTACCTTTATAACATTGCTGTTTGTTGTTCAAATAAAGTCAAATTATTAATGAACAAAGCTGCTGTAACAACAAAGTATGACTTATGAGTTGATGAAAAAGACCAGATGAAAATGAACCATTTTATTAAACAGTTGTGTGCATTTCCTATTTACAGAGTAATAAGGGTTTATAAGGGTAAGTAAGTAACAAAATGGTAATCAGATTGTTTAAAATGGTTATGATCAACATGATTTACAGTATTGATAAGTGAACATTTCATATTACATCATTAATAAAACCAGAAATGCTGAGATCAGTATACAAACTCCAATCAGTGCAACGACCTTATTATAAAAATAATGCAAAACAAGGTATAGCAACAAATATGAATAAATATAGTACAGAAAAATATATCAAATGGACTTTAAAGGGACTTGAGAGATGTGCAGCTCTTCCTCCAGTGGGAACTGCTGCTCATTAGTCTGTCTGGAACGCTGCACTGTGGAGAAGAACTGAAGTTATTACACTAAAAATGGAGTTATTGTTTTGTGGGCTAGTTCTTCAGCACAGTGTGATGTAGAAAAGAAAGGATAGTTTATAGCTGTGGAGCATACGGTCAAGCCTGGGTTTGCTTGAGTTCCTCTATGGTTGGTGCCGGGACAGGTAGAAGCAGGCCAAACCTTCTGGGGTCATCAGGGTGAAGCGACCTTAGTCTGGGTCTTCCCCTGCAGTCATGAAGCAGCAGCTGTAAGAATCAAATTATAACAAACTGTTTACAAAGACGAGGAGCATATTCCCCATCTGGACTGTCATCACCTTTTCCTTTTCTTCCTGATCATCTGTTCCCCAATCAAAACTGTGAAATGTGAGATGAGTAAATACTAGGAATCACACTACAAGTACATTTACTTCTACATTACTACTCAAACAATAATCACAACTTCCTGAGCTCACTGATCTCATCTTCATTCATGTTCAGGTTTTGGTTGTCTTGGACTCTCCTATTCTGAAGACAATATGATAAAGAATTACACACTGTCAGCATAGGTGTGGACTGCAGCTACTATTTTCTCTGTGTCATGTTTAGTAATAAACTATAGTTACCTCTTCTCCAAAGCTTCAGAGACATCCATGCTGCTCTCCAGAGCTTCAGTCCCTTCTTCTAGAAGTGGTAGATCTTCTCTATAGAGATCAAATTGTTCTGTTTGTGAAAATGTAGACCACCAATAATACTGTACTTCTGTACTGATATTAGGATCTATAATTCACAATGTGGTCTGAAATCATATTAGTTCAGATCCTGAATACTGACCGGTCTGAAAGTGCTCCACTTGATGGACACCCAATACTGGACAGGGGCATCAAATGCTGCTTCTTCTACTGCCTCTTACTAGGGGTGGAGGTGCTTGAACATTCAAAGCTAAAAAGAAAATCCCATAATCAACTTATTTACACAGAAAAGTGAAGATCATTTCACCACAATATCAAACCTGAGTGATCTCTACTAAAAAGGGCTTTATGGACTCTATTAGATACGACGGATAAACAGCTAACGTCTGATAGACACTGTGCACACGATTAAAACATTATTTTCAACCATTCTGAACAAACGAGCACAATTTAAACGATGGAATAAACAATAAGATGTAGATGTGATTATATAATACACTTCAATCAAGAACTAACATTAAAAACACAGTAAAACATTAGAAACACCAAGTTATCTGACTGCACTGATGAAATGCAGAAAGTCCAGGTAGGATGAAATTATGGGCGAACCGCCAATCACAGAAATGTTCCTCAAGCTAAAAAGCCTCGGCATTCGTCTAAAAAGCTCCATGAGCAGAGACGGAGTAAAAGCAGAGGAAATATTGGCGATGCGTTTGCATTAATATTGAGCTGGCAGCTCTAGTCTGGAGCACTTTAGCTACCTAGCTCTCTCAAACACGCGCTGCCTTCATAACCCAGCTGCACTCGGACCACTGGCTAGAAATGAAGCCCTCCAATGTTTAAAGCACTGAAAAAGCCCATCTCTACTAGTGGCTGTAAGAAATGATCTAGATGAGGTTAGCTAAACTTAGCTGAAGCTCAGTGCTCACCTGTTCAGGAGAAAATCAGCCAGTTCGGTCCGTTTTGAGTCCTTCTGGGCTCTAAGCTGTCTCCATCTATCAAACGCATCTCCAGTATTTCCTCTGCTTTTACTCCGTCTCTGGTCATGGAGCTTTTTAGACGAATGCCGAGGCTTTTTAGGTTGTGGAACATCTAATGATCCAGGTCCAGGTCGCTTCCTCGCCTCCATGGCTGCAGCACGCTGTGTTTCCTTGCTGTTGTTTTTCCAGATCTGGCAACCCGGGGTGTGGCAGTAGGACTGGGGGGTGGGGGAGTGGGGCAATGGGCGGGATAGGAAGCTACAGCACAACCAGAGATCCGCTCCGTACCTGACCCCTCAAAGACCACCATACAGGTAGAAGCACTGCGGTCAAGAAACGCTGGAGCTGAAACCTGTATGTTTCTTTAATATCTGGAGACACATCCTGATCATTTTATCAGTTAGTACAGAAAATGTAAGACTTAATGACCTTTAACTGATCAAATGGAGGTTTGTGATTTCTACTAGAGTTTAGAAGTCGTCAGCCCTTAAACTCAGGTCTCTAAATGAGTTTAATGAAGTGGACATTTGGAGTCAGATGAACTTCACACTGTGAGGTATGGCTGTGTCTAACAGTCCGACTGTGTGTCTCTGTATTAATGCGCCACAGGAGGAGCGCTTTTTTAGGAGACAACAAATGAGTAATATATTGATCCTTTCTGGTAAAATACATCATCTTACAGATATTCCACAAACAATACTAATTAATAATATAGAGAACTCTGAGTGATTTTAGATGGTATAATAAAAGCTTTTTAGCTAGATTATCTAGCTAGGTTAGCTGATGTGTTTAGTGAATGTGTAGCTGCTGTTAACTGTGAAGTGAGCTAGATAACTAGTTACTGAACCTAACGCAGCTCACTAATATCACATGTGCTTGTAAGCTCTGCTACTTTTGTGAGCTAAAAGTAAGATATGGGACTTTTTCTAGGACAGCCTGGAAACGTGAGCTACATATCTGGATAAATCTCCCTCAGATATCAGTTATGGAGAAACTGGAAGTAATATCAGCGGCTACTTTACAAGATAAATATTATTAAAGTTAAAATGTGCTGCTGCCCGTTACTGTAAATAGTGTGGTGGTAAATGACTGTGGTATTTTTTTAATATTCAAAGTTGTGCAGGTGTGTATATCATATTTTACTAAAATGAATATACATGCTAATGCTTACAGTAAACCTATTTTTGCATGATAATTGTTTTTCTGTCTTATGATTAATATGAATTAAATATTCTTCGCTGCCGATTAGTGAGGAACACCGTGACCAACATGGTGTCCATCATCAGAGCAAGTGATACTGAATTTATGTTTCCCTCGAAAAATGAGGTCCAGGCCATGGCAAAGCGGCTTGTGGAGTATTATCCAGTGCTTCGTGATAACACAGTGAACTGCACACACACTTGGGTAAGTGTTTGTACCATTTGTAAACCAACTTTTCATTAATGTCACATAAGCCAGTTTTAAGTTCCAGTGATGGAAAACCCCATCCATGATCAATCATGAAAACTAAACAATAAGTTCATATTTATAGAACTATTGGATAAAGTGTAAATGTGGGCTTTCCAGCAGGTAAAGTATTTATTATTTTGATTTAGTGCTGAGCAGTAAAAATGACTGAAAAACTTTTTGGTCATTCTTTTTCATTTTAAAAACATCAAAAATTAAAGATTGATGATTATTTCATTTTCATTTCATATTCTAACTTCCATAGAACATAAAAAACTAATTATATATATATATATAGCTCTATCTTTTAGCACACTACTGCACATTTCATCTGACCTATCCAAAGTGCCTCACAACACTCCTGTCACTACTTCAGACAGAAGTTCTGCAGGATGCCATTCATGATCGGGATGCAGCTTCATCCTACAAAAAAGCTTTGTCAGCGTGGAGAAAGATCATTGGTGAGTAGTGAAAAGTGCCCTGTGGTCAAGCAGCAGTGGCTATCATTGTCAGCAGGGGTGTAACAAATTCTAACAGTTACAGAGCTGGTTGTTTACTAAGTTTGGTGTTTCAAAAATTCAGCTGTGTTAGATATCTTATTCAATAAAACTACTCTTAGAGGTTTGATTGTTAAAAATAAAACAGTGTAACACATTCAGGAACATGGAGTTATTTAGTTTAACTAAGCTAAAAGTGAAATGTTACTTTTTGTTGAAGTTTAAAAACAGGTTGACTCACCAGCACCATGTATAATGCATACATGTCTTTCATTAAGTGCTATGTAGCAGCATTTCTACCTATTAAATGTCTCTGGAGTTTGTACCATACTGGATGTGGTTGTTTTTACTGTTCCTCATGTTGAGTACAACATTATGAAATATGAAATCATTATTATAAAATTACAGTCTTAAATTAGAATGACTTAGAAGTAATTTTTGTTTATTTAAACTCCATATTGAGTGTAAAGCGCATTAAATGATTCTAATTTTATTTTTTTTAACAAATGAGCTTCTATAAAAAAGCTTAAAACAAGATTAGTTTTCTAGTTTTGTCACTTTATGGATGACGTTTATGATTTGCTAATTTGCTAAATTGACTTTTATGACTTTTATGGTCGCTAAACCTAGTCATAATGCCTTATAATGATTTATTTTTACTGTTTTTTGAGATTACAAGATAATTTACAGTGCAGTTTTCTCACTATATTGGCAGATAATTTTGCTTGATTCAATCATTTCTTTTCTTATTTTGCTTTTATTCATCTTAGTTTTTGACACTGATGTTTTGCAGTGCATTGGTGCTGTGGGGACAGTGGAAATGTAGTGTAGACTATAGACATATGAAACAGTAGTAAGATAAATATACTGTAAGATAAATATATTGTGAGGGGAACAGGCAGTTTTACTAGTGTTCTTTAAAGCTTGTCCACCATAGCAACAGTTACTAATGACAGAACAAAGGGCATGGACAGGTGAATTATGACATCACAGGGTTGGAAGTGTATAAATGGCAGGAGCATCTTCACTCGGCTCATTCACAGCTTTCTGCTGTTGGAGATCAGCTGCTCCTTTAAACATGAGCTTTGAGTACATCCCCCCATCCTGGCAGTCAGCCAGCCAGAAAAAGCCAGGATACAGCTTCGATGTGAAAGATCCAGGCAACTTCGAAGCTCGATTGAGGGCAATGATAGCGGCTCAGGCCAACGACAGTGAGACGAGTGAGAGAGAGAGACAGACAGTGAGAAGAGCAAGAAGAGAAGGAGAGAGACAGACAGTGAGGAGAGCAAGAAGAGAAGAAGAGAGACAGACAGTGAGGAGAGCAAGAAGAGAAGGAGAGAGACAGACAGTGAGGAGAGCAAGAAGAGAAGGAGAGAGACAGACAGTGAGAGGAAGGTGAAAAAGAGGAGAGAAGGAGGAGAACAGAGCTCAGGGCGATCTGTCTGCAGAGACACTACTCCTGCTGAGGAGAGCCAGTCCAGTCTAAAGACCACACCCAAACAGAGACTGGTTCACAGACTGAATCAGAAAGTCCAGGTCCTCCACAAACTCGGCCCCAGAACTGCTGAAGTCTGTTCAGCAAATAAAAAAACTAAAGATCTGCTGAAGTTAGAACTACAGCCAAGTCAGGAGCACAAACTAACCAGACAGTCCAGTTCAGAGTCCGGCTGCATTCACTCCTGCACAGATAAGTGGTGCCTGATGAATTTCGTGAATCAGCTGGGCCTTAAGCTTCCAACCCGGAAGTGAACTAGAGGCCCTCAAACCACCTGCAGCTGTAGAGGAGACTAGAGGAAAGTCAACAGAAACAGAAACAGTCTGATGAAGCTCAGAGAAAATCAGAGGACAGTCAAAGGGAGTCAGAGAAGTGAGGGTGTCAGAGGAAGGCCAAAGGAAACTGTAGAATGTAATAGAGAGTCAGAGGACAGACCGAGGAAGCTCATTGAAAGTTAGAGGAAGTCAGAGGCCAGTCAAAGGAACGTCTGAGGAAATGAGAGGAAAGTCAGAAAAAGTCAGAGGAAGTGAGAGGAAATACAGAAGAAGGTCAGAGGAAGTTAGACACAGCCTCCAGATCAGTGTGCACAGATCATTGTTGGTCCACCTGTGACTTAAACCTCCTCTGCCTCTGATCCAGACTCTGAGAGTTGCCTCCCATACCTCCTCTGCATAGCAAACCACACCTCAACAGAGCGCTCAGCTCTAAACTCAGGATGAGGCTTGAGACGTTGTGCTGGTTCAGCTTCCTGTGAGGCTATAGTTGCTGTCTGGCTAACAAGACTCAGGTGTGCTAAGTGGATCTGGAGCCAGTGACACAGAGCACTGTAGAGTGGGAGGGGCATAGCCAGAGGGGGCAGACCATTCTTTCTCCTAATTGGATTTACTATGTTCTTGTTTAGGATCCGGTGTCGACCAGAGGAGGATGGGTTCCCCTTTTGAGTCTTGGTTCCTCTCATGGTTTCTTCCTCCTGCTCTGAGGGAGTTTTCTCTTTCCACTGTTGCCCTCGGCTTTCTCAAAAGAGGCTCGGACACAGATTTCTTTAGAAGTTGCTTATGAAAAAAAGGCTTAAACTTAATATATAATCAAACTTGACTTGATGAGCGGACAAGAAGCCGTTACTGGCTAAAGGAAATATCTTAATGGTTGTATTGACTGGAGAGTAAATCAGTAAAAGGTGATCTCTGACTTACACAGTACTGCACCGGCTCATTACTGTTCACTAACAGCTAATAAACAGCTCATGTTTATTCATGTGCTTCCAGTGTTGATGATTTCAGATGCTTCAATAATTGTTAATATTGTTAATCTGAAGTTTTTCTTAATTGATATTAACAATAATAGCAATGGTAATATTTACATATTTAATGTGATGAGACAATTAGCCTCGTTAAAGGTGCACGTATTTGTCACTGTACAGTGTACAGCGAAATGTGTCCTCCACATTTAACCCATCTGGTAGTGAACACACACTCACATGCACACATGTGTTAGGGGCAGTGAGTACACACACACACCCAGAGCGGTGGGCAGCCAACTCCAGCGCCCTGGGAGCAGAGAGGGTAAAGGGCCTTGCTCAAGGGCCCAACAGTGGCAGCTTGGCGAGCCCGGGAATCGAACCCACAACCCTGTTATCGATATCCTGGCGCTCTAACCGCTGAGCCACCACTGCCCATACTAAGTGAGGAAATGATCGTTGGCTTCTTCTCAGTCTATGACTGGAGCTGCTGCTGCAGGTATGATATCTGACCTGTAGGTGGCGCTGCTGTGTCGCTTTTCTTCATTAATCTGTGTAATCTCTGTGAAACTGTGAGCAGGCAGCATGTACCGTCAGCCACCAGCAGGGGGCTCGGCCAGCAAAGAATGAAAGCTGGTGGGGTTGGAGCAAAGAACTCCAAGCCCCAGAATCCCCAGCTGTAATCAACGCTGACCAGACCCACCTGTGTGGCACAGTATAAATACACCCAGCCAAACACAATTCCCCGTCGCACCTTTGTAGAGGGGTGAACAGTGAAGAGAAGCTGAAGTGAAAAGTGTTTGAGTTGTTGTCTTTTGTTTGAGTAAACATTTCAACTGTTTTTTCCTTTGTTTGAATTCCTGACGTTTTCTATGTTGCTTATGATCAGTGTTTATACTGCCACCTCTCACAGCTGTGACGGCGCAGTGGAAGTACACTGGGCTCCTATTACCAGGGTTGAGAGTTCAAGCTCAACTTGTGTCTTCAGCTACTTGTGTCTCTTTACCCTGAACTGTCTCCGTTTTGTTGTGCTAATAACCACAGTATGAGGAGGCCTGGAGAAAATGACCTTAACGTGGTTTCAGACTGACCTAAAGTGACCTTCACCTTTACAAGTTCCATAATGAGTGTAAACAGTCCTCATTTCCCAACGAGAATCCAGATCCAGATCAAAGGATAAGGAGTTAAAACACACTGACTTCCTAAACCATTCTTAAACTTCATTAACATGAAGGAAAACACCAGAAAAAGACAGATGTGGAGAACATGTGGAAAAAGACAAAGATATAGAATTTAATCTGAAATATGATAAATGACAATTTCCTGAATTTCATTTTAAAATCTAGATTTTAGAAACTATGAACTGAAACTCCATCACAGCATTTGAAGATCATTAATACGCAACATTATGGGCTGTTTAATTCAGACGTCTAATAGACTGTTGTGTCTAAATGATCAACTCCAGCATATATTAAATATAACAGCAGTTTTAAAATGCAGTTTATTAGTTCTTATCTCCTGATCTCCAGAACCCTCACCTCACTTGGCCTTGGAGAGACGATCTCCCTGCACCCTCCCATGAGCCTCTGCAAGGTCTAGGCCACAGAGAGCAGCTAGAGAGTTAATTTCTTTAGTTCCAGTGCATTTAAACATACACTTCAAGTGAGGATTCTACAGATTTATCAATTCTTCTGTTTACAGACCGTCATTCTCCCTTTTCATGACTGTCATGAACACAACTACATTTTTCACATATTTTTTGTTTAGAGATCTGGTTCTTCTCCTCCCACCTTCAACCTTGGAGTCGATTTCCAAGTATTTTAAAGCTTACTTTAGAGGTTTTCCAAAATCATCAGTTAATAGATGCTCTAAATTCAGTTCAGGATGAGATTAGAGAGAGGATATAACAAACACAGGATAAGGAGTAAAGATAAATTTGCCACAGCAGTGTAAGTAAATGTGTTCCCCTTTTACTCCCATATTGAATTATATATATATATAAAAAACCTCTAATCAGAATTAGTGAACAGTTCAGGTTTAATTTTCTTCTACAAAATCTGGCATACAAGAGTAAAAAAGTAGTGCTGGTAAGAGTCTTGAACGTGAGAACAGCTCAGCCAGTTTGGATGCAGCACTGTTTTGAACACAGAAACTCACAAGAGACATCGGTATGATTGACCAACAAAACATTAGGTGCTGCATTGTCCTTGTGTGTGAAAAGGATAGGAACCAGATTCCTGGGGGCCTGAAAGGAGGTCAAGGGTGCACAATGTTCTGGGCCATTTTACTCAGAAAGTGTTCTAAATAGTCCAGAGTTCAATCCTGTTCTGGGTGCATTCCCAACCTACAAATCCACTTCTGTTCCACCGCTACTGAAACAAAGCGTCCTGGGTCAGATCTTGTAGGTGGTGGGAAGCGAGCAATACAATCAGTGCAATGCGGTTGGTTAAAGGGTGCTGAGTCAGGAATTCTCCTGTCACAGTCTTTGTCCTTCAGAGCTAAATGTTTAAGTGTGGCGTGTCAGCGTCATCGCAGGCAGCCAAGGCGGCGCTAGGCTCACACCTTAGGCTGTGTTGTCAACGTAGGATGGAGTCAGGATGACTGTTTGCCAGCTGTTGCCATTGACTCTTCAGATGGTCATATCTGATCACATGCACCTTAAAATCCCAACAATGAAAATGTCACTCAGGTCATTTGAAGTAAGAGAACTGTACAGAATACACTGATTATTGATCAAGTGCATATAGTAGAAGTTACATACAGTCAAGCTGGAAAGTCTGCACACCCCTTCTCCATGCTTTATGTTATAGACTTATTCTACACTAGACTGAATTCTACACAATTGTACACAATGACAACGTGAAAGCAGGGTTTTAGACATTTGTGGTAATAAAAATAAATAATAATAATGTTAAATCTCATATGTACGCAAGTTAAAAAGAAAACCCTGAAAGGAACCTGAAAGGAAGACTCAAAAAGGTAACCCATCCTCCTAAAAATAGGGGGATTTACAGTGGGACAAGGCTGACCCAGAGGGTAGGTACCAGCACTCAACCACGAATGGACTCACGTCAGCAGCGAGCAGCTCAGCACGAGGAGAAAGGAGAAAATTAAGAAAGGGATTTAGGAGTTTGAGTGGACTGGTGTACAACCTGTAAACGTAGACTAGAAAGACAATCAGAACCTGTAATCAGAGCAGTACAGAACAGTGTTAGTATGAAAACAGACTAGAACAGCATGATTAGAATACTAAAAGTGTGTTCAGAACAGAAACAGGACGTTTATTCCAGAGTTGGAGGCTTAAGAAGAGAAAGCTCTTCCCCCAGAGTTGTTTCTTCTGAAGTGGGGAAACTGATAGTAGTCCAGAATAATGCAAAAGAAATGTACGTTACCGGTTGTAGGGTTTAAGAAGTTCTCCAAGATGCTGTGGGGACAAACAATCAAGAGACTCAAGTCAGAAGGAGTATTCTATAATCAACGAGGAATCCAGAGCAGGGATGAGAGAATAAGACTGATGTGGTCACAGTTTTAAGCTCTAGTGAGCGGTCAAGCCGCTGCATTCTGAACTTATTTAATGACCCTGAGCTTATTTCATGATTTGCATAAACTTCCTACCAGAGTGGCATTACATTAATTCAATCTTGAGTTTATAAATCCTTATAAATGTAATACATATCCTTTAAATATTCTTTTCATTTAAAAAATACTTTATGACATTAACAATACTGTAATTGCGTGTGTCAGTGACACCAGCAGATGGACAGCTTTGTATATACATTTTCCTTTGACTTGTTGCATAAATTCAATATCACTACAACTTATCTGGAAGTATTCGGCTGTGTCCTTGTGGTGAAGCGTCCTTCGCATCTGCTTGAAGCCACACTACCACATCACAGCCAGAGCTACAGACTTGTGGACGGGTAAACTAGAACGAGTTGCAGATGGACAGACAGTCAGACAGCATTGCAGCCAGAGTGAGTCTAAACAGAATTAATTGCAGATTCATAGCCAGAAAGATACAGCATTGCACATGGATAGGAAGCCAGAGTCACACGGACAGCCAGTTCAGCCACAGAATTACACATGGAAAGAAAGCCAGCCAGCTACAAAGTTGCACATGGACATGCAGACAGCGCCACACACAGTTGCAGACAGACACAATTTAAAATAGACAGTGTTGTAGATGGACAGACAGCCAGAGTTGCAGAGATTGACATGCACACTGCCAAACAGTCAGAAACAGTCTCACAGTCAGAAAGACAGACAGCCATTGCACATGGTTAGACCACTAACACTGCACTGAATTGCACATGCTTGGATCGTCAGACACAGTTGCAGATGGATACAGCCAGCCAGAGTTGCAGACAGAACAAATTGCAGATTTATAGACAGCCAAAGAGTGCTGGACATCAACAAAGCCAAATATAGTTGCAGACGCACAGTCAGAAAGACAGCCAGCCACAGAGTTGCAGGTGGATTGAGAGAAAGAGACTAGGCAAAACCTAAACCTAAAGTCCTTTTCAGTATCTGAAGCAGGTATGCTTTGGAGCTGGTGCACCATTCATTAACACAAACAGCTGTGGTTCGGGAGTGTGGTGCAAGCTAGATCATCTGTTACATAAATCAAATCTTTAGGGTTAGTTGATGGGGAGATTTTAGGCCTTCTTTGCAAAGAGAGCTACGTCTAAAAGTTGGACAGACGGACACACAAAGTTGCAGATGGACAAAGAAGAAGGATAGATAGACAGAAATGATAATAGATAAAATAAATAGATAAAAAGAATTAGCTTACAATAGATTGTGTCCTAATTTCCATATCTGGCAACCCGGGGTGTGGCAGTAGGACTGGGGGGTGGGGGAGTGGGGCAATGGGGCGGGATAGGAAGCTACAGCACAACCAGAGATCCGCTCCGTACCTGACCCCTCAAAGACCACCATACAGGTAGAAGCACTGCGGTCAAGAAACGCTGGAGCTGAAACCTGTATGTTTCTTTAATATCTGGAGACACATCCTGATCATTTTATCAGTTAGTACAGAAAATGTAACACTTAATGACCTTTAACTGATCAAATGGAGGTTTGTGATTTCTACTAGAGTTTAGAAGTCGTCAGCCCTTAAACTCAGGTCTCTAAATGAGTTTAATGAAGTGGACATTTGGAGTCAGATGAACTTCACACTGTGAGGTATGGCTGTGTCTAACAGTCCGACTGTGTGTGTAAGGGGTAGCTCTAGGGCAAGGCCTCCTCCTGCCTCCAGGGGGAGGCCCCGAGTCACCCCAGCCAGTGATTGAGCCCAATTCCCTACACCTGGGCAGTAGGCTATATAGGCACACAGATCCAGTTGCCCCACTGCTGGATCTTTTGATTCTGGTGGTGTGTGTATCTGTGTGCGTGTGTAGTCTCGAGGTGAAGGCTGAGTGTGTGTCACTCCCCTTCGTGTGTGTCCCTCCCGAGTCTGTTTCCCGGTGTCTGTGAAGTGTGTGTGTCTGTGTGTGCGTGTAGCACTCATACACTCGTGTACCAGAGGAAGGCAGGAGTGTCTGTCTTCCCTGGTGTGTGTGTCTGTGTGTGTGTGCGCGTAGCACACATACACTAGTGTTACAGAGGAAGGCAGGTGTCTGTCTTCCCTGTAACTTCTCAGTTTTCTGGTTTCTTTTGGGAGATCCTTTTTGCCCTCAGTTGTATTTCCCTCTAGAGTTAAAGAGGTAGCCAGTTCTCCCCTGGCGTCCTTCGTTTGTTTATTAAACCCATCTCTTTTTAAGTCTCATTTGTTGGCCATTTTCATAATTGCCGCTTTGGTGAAGCGGCAGAGCGTCAGTCTCGCAACGCGGCGGCCTGGGTTCGAGTCCCGAGAAACTTTACTTTTCATTTCCGGTTTACCTGCTCTAAGATTGAAAGACTCTGCACTTGGGCCCGTTGGTCACGTGATCGTGGTAGCTCACTCAGTAGCATGTCGGCCCTCCAACACGGCGCCCTGGGTTCAAACCCTGTTGTAAGTGAGCACCACATTACAGAAAGACCCAGCAGAGATGTTCAATCTAGAGCAGGTAAAAGTCACTCTAGCTAGTCAGGGGGTGACTGTGGGGAGGCATGAGCAGGTCCTGCAGCAGATTCTTTCTCAGCTGCAGGGTCTGACAAATCTAGTAGCCCAGCACACTCCTGAACCTCCCCAGGAGGAGGCTGCCCCTGCCCGAGCAGCCGTGATTCCTTATGCTGAGCCCCCTCTACCAGCCCCAGAGCGCTATGCTGGTGAACCAGGAGGATGTAGAGGGTTCCTCCTTCAGTGTTCACTGGCTTTCGAGCTGCAACCATCCCACTTTTCTTCTGAGCGTGCTAAGGTGGCATACATCATCTCTCTCCTCACCGGTAGGGCATTAGCCTGGGCCACCCCGGTGTGGGAGCACCAACCCCACGTATGTGCCTCCACGGCCCAGTTTGCGGCTGCGCTGTCGCAGGCTTTCGACCTTCCGCTCCGTGGAGAAGAGGCAGGGTCCCGCCTCCTGCACCTGCGTCAGGGAAAAAGGTCGGTGGCTGAGTATGCCATCGAATTCTGCACGCTATCGACGGAGAGTGGATGGAATGCCAGCGCTCTCACCTCGGCTTTCCACCATGGTCTCGGTGAAGAGCTCAAGGATGAGCTGGCCTACCGTGACCCTCCCACCTCCCTCAATCGACTCATTGAGCTGGCCCAACGGGTTGATAACCGTCTCGATCAATTCTTCTGTTTACAGACCGTCATTCTCCCTTTTCATGACCGTCATGAACTGAACTACATCCAGTTATTTCACATATTTTTGTTATGAGATCTGGTTCTTCTCACTCAACCTTTGACCTTGGAGTCGATGTCCATGTATTTATAAGCTTACTTTAGAGGTTTTCCAAAATCATCAGTTAATAGATGCTCTAAATTCAGTTCAGGATGAGATTAGAGAGAGGATATAACAAACACAAGATAAGGAGTAAAGATAAATTTACCATAGCAGTGTAAGTAAATGTGTTCCCCTTTTACTCCCATACTGAATTATATATATTTTGTCAACTGAAGTAATTCATAATTAATATACTGGCCTTTAGCCTGAATGAGATCTACCTGTTGAGTATTCAATCAGAAACCTTTAATCAGCATTAGTGAACAGTTCAGGTTGAATTTTCTTCTACAAAGTCTGGCATACAAGAGACTAACTCTATAACCACTAGACTACTATAATAAAACACAGAATGATTTACAGTAAAGTATCAGCAAATGTTAAATGTATGTATTACATTATTAAATGTATTATTAATATTATTAGTGGAAAATAAGGGATTAAAGACTGCACACACTGCTTTCACAATATGGAAGAGTATATATGATATTCAAGCGGACAGCCCTAGTTTCTCTCAAGCAGGAAAGTACAAGCAGTTGGCGTCATCACTCAGCTATATGTTCAAAGTGTCAACAAGTAATAAATATTATGAAAAGGTGATATTGTGATAGTGATATTGAAACATTGGCAAAAAACTAAATTGATAAAAGGAAAAAAAACACTTTAAATTAATTCAAGTTTATTTATAAAACTTTTTACAACAAAGGTCATCACAAAGCCGCTTTACAGAGATCTGGGTATAAATACCTAGAATAAAACCCAGGAATAAAAACAGTAAATCAATACTGAATTAAGAGATCATGGAAAAGCGCCGTCAAGCCATAAAAGATGAAAACGTGAGTGAAATGTTGAAGTCCAGGCAGGTGAGGATGAATCAACACGAGGCTCCAGATCAGGACAGTGGGCAGTAGGGTAGTACAGAGCCAGGTCTGGTGGTCCAAGGATGGAACAGCTGGAACTGGGCATCTTAATATATGGTAGAGATAGAGAGAGAGAGAGAGAGAGAAAACAGAAAGGAGCGGAAAAACAAGGGGTTAGGAGATCCAATAGGTAGAGCGGGCGTCAGATCACGGCAAGCTGAAGAAAGAAAGGGGGGGAAAAAAAAAAACAAAAAAAAAAAAAAACAAAAAAAAAAACAGCAAAGGTTTCAAACCAATTTAAAACACATCTTCGATAAAACAAGGCCTTGGTTAGTCCTGACTACACAAACATACTGTGGCTGTAAAAGCTACATAGGACAACCACATGCTGTCATTTCCTAAAGAAGTGCTGGTAAGAGTCTTGAACGTGAGAACAGCTCAGCCAGTTTGGATGCAACACTGTTTTGAACACAGAAACTCACAAGAGACATCGGTATGATTGACCAACAAAACATTAGGTGCTGCATTGTCCTTGTGTGTGAAAAGGATAGGAACCAGATTCCTAGGGGCCTGAAAGGAGGTCAAGGGTGCACAATGTTCTGGCCATTTTACTCAGAAAGGGTTCTAATTAGTCCAGAGTTCAATTCTGTTCTGGGTGCATTCCCAACCTACAAATCCACTTCTGTTCCACCACAACTGAAACAAAGCGTCCTGGGTCAGATCTTGTAGGTGGTGGGAAGCGAGCAATACAATCAGTGCAATGCGGTTGTTTAAAGGGTGCTGAGTCAGGAATTCTCCTGTTACAGTCTTTGTCCTTCAGAGCTAAAAGTGTGGGGTGTCTGCGTCATCGCAGGCAGCCAAGGCGGCGCTAGGCTCACACCTTAGACTGTGTTGTCAACGTAGGATGGAGTCAGGATGACTGTTTACCAGCCGTTGCCATTGACTCTTCAGATGGTCATATCATCTGATCACATGCACCTTAAAATCCCAACAATGAAAATGTCACTCAGGTCATTTGAATTAAGAGAACTGTACAGAATACACTGATCAAGTACATACAGTAGGAGTTACATACAGTCAAGCTGGAAAGTCTGCACACCCCTTCTTCATACTTTTTTTTTTTTATGTTAGACTTATTCTACAGTAGAATGAATTCTACACACTATTTCATGATTTGTATAAACTTCCTACCAGAGCAGCATTACATTAATTCAATCTTGGTTATAAATCTGTATAAATTTAATAGAGTATGTGACTTAGCCCTTTTGTGTTCTATTCTTTTTTTAATATAAATTTTCCTTTGACTTGTTGGATAAATTCAATATCACTGGAACTTACCTGGAAGTATTCGGCTGTGTGCTTGTGGTGAATCGTCCTTTGCATCTGCTTGAAGCCACACTACCGCATCACAGCCAGCCAGCCAGAACTGCAGGTGGACAGATTGCGAGCTACACACTTGTAGATGGGTAAAACAGAACGAGTTGCAGATGGACAGAAAAAGAACTACAGAGCTGCAAATATAAAGACAGACACAGTTGCAGACAGTCAGAGATGCAGAAGGATAGAAAGGCAGCCAGCCACAAAGATGCACATGGATAAACAGCCAGAGCAGCACACAGCCACAGAAATGCAGACGCATAGTCAGAAAGACAGCAATCATTGCACCAAACAGTCAGCCAAACACAGATGCAAAGGAATTCTCATAAAGACGGATCGTCAGTTTCACATGGATAGAAAGCCAGTCAGAGTAGCTGCCAGAGTCCAAACAGAATAAACTGCAGATTTATAGACATCCAGGGTGTGTTGATGGACAAAGTTGCAGAGGAACATACAGACGGTTCAACATGTATGCAGATGCAGTCAGAAAGACTGCCCGAGTTGCACATGACCAAGCAGACAGCCAGTTGCAGATGAAAAGACAAGCAGAGTTTTAAATGGAGAAACAGCCAGAGATGCAAAAGAACAGACAGCCAACTAGAGATACACATTGACAGCCAGGCAGCGAGCGCTGCACATGGACATGTATGCATGGACATACAGCCACATACAGTTGCAGATGGCCGGCCAGAATTGCACATGGACTGACAACCAGCCAGCCAGAGTTGCAGATGGACAGTGTAATGCAGTCCTGATAGCTGGTAGCTGACCCCTCACCATTTAGATCCTTAGAGTGGATCTTCTAGGAGCCAGCAGGATCCAGAGCTAACCTATAAAAGGGGGGGGGGAGGAAAAACACTCACACCAGTAACATTAGGATACGGCAACTAATTACATCTAGCTTAACTTACCAGTATACATCAACAAGTCCATGTAAACAAGACATGTAAATAAGGTTGCATTGTTATTGCAGGATGTGATGACCACCCCTATAGTGGACACTTGGTTCATTCCAGGCTAAGCAAAGGATGAGCACTTGGCTTAGAAGGACTGTGTAGAAAGAAATATGGGGACAGTTTGGGGATAATATGGGGAGCAGATTAAACTGAAATCATGGTAGATGTGAGGCTTTGCAGCCCTCAGAGGAAGGCTACTGAGGCCTTATCATGTAAAGAGTGTGTGACTTGGCTCTTTTGTGTTCCGTTTTCCCTTTGTCTTTACTTTCCTTTGACTTTTTTTGCACAAATTCTATAATTATCACTGGAAAGTTCCTGGAAGTATTCAGCTGTGTCCTTCTGGTGAAGCCACACTACCACATCACAGAGAAAGACAGCCAGAGCCGCAGACGGACAGACAGCAAGCTACAGTCTTTTAGACAGGTCAAACAGAACAAGTTGCAGATAGACTACAGAACAAATACAGAGCAGCAGATTTATAGACAGACAGTTGCAGTTGGAGAATCAAACAGGTCACATAGACAGACAGCCGGACAGCGTTGCATATGGACTGAGAGCCAGTCAGAGAAAGATATACACAGGAACATACACACAGCCAAACACAGTTGCAGACGCATAGTCGTGAAAACAGCCAGCCAGCCAGAACTGCACACTGAAAAGCAGCCAGTCACAGAGTTGCACACTGAAAGTTAACCACTGAATTGCACATGCATATGGACATGCAGACAGCCACACAGTTGCAGATAGACACAACCAGCCAGAGATGCATATGGACAGCCAGTCCAGCAAACAGCAGATGGACAGACGGCGAGCTACAGACTTGTAGATGGGTAAAATAAAACGAGTTGCAGATGAAGAGAAAAACAACCACAGAGCTGCAGATTTAAAGACAGACATAGTTGCAGACAGACATTTAGAGTTGCAGAAGGACAGGCCGACAGCGTTGCAGAGAGTATAAACAGAATGAATTACATATTTATAGCCAGAGACGCAGAAGTTCAGAAAGCCATCCAGCCACAGAGATGCACATGGATAAACGGCCACAGAGATGCAGACGCATAGTCCGAAAAACATCATTCGAAAAGATCATTCAGCAATCAACCAAAACACAGTTGCAGACAGATAGTCAGTTTCACATGTATAGACAGCCAGTCAGAGTTGCTGCCAGATTTAAAACAGAATGTTACAAATGTTACATACAGAATGACCGAGTTACAAAGGGACACACACACACACACAGTCAAACATGGTTGCAGACGCATAGTCAGAAAAACAGCCAGCCAGCAAACCAGAACTGCACATGAAAAGACATCCAGCCACAGAGTTGCACACTGAAAGAAAGTTAGCCACTGAATTGCACACGCATATGGACATGCAGAAAATGCAGACAACAAATTGCAGAGTTTTAGATGGAGACATACAGTGATGCAGAATGGTCAGCTGCCAGTGAGCCAGCCAGAGTTGCACATGGACAGCCAGTCCAGCCACAGAATTACACATTGAAAGAAAGCCAGCCAGCCACAAAGTTGCATGTGGACATGCAGACAGCGCCACACACAGTTGCAGAAAGACACAGTTTAAAATGGACAACCACCCAGTCAACCAGTTGCAGATGAAAGGATAGACAGCCAGTCAGAGTTGAAGCCAGAATCTAAACCAAATGAATTGCAGATATAAACAGCCAGTGTTGTAAATGGACAGACAGCCAGTCGCAGATCAACAAACACTGCCAAACCTAGTCAGAAACACACAGTCAGAAAGACAGCCAGTCATAGAGTTGCACATGCATGGACAAGCAGACAGTCACACAGTGGCAGACGGATTGTCAGATGGATTGATAGCCAGGGTTGCTGCCAGAGCCTTAGCAGAACGAATTGCAGAGTTTCAGATGGAGACAGACAGTGATGCAGAACGTTAAGCAGTCAGTGAGTCAGCCAGAGTAGCACTCAGACAGCCAGTCCAGCCACAGAATTACACATTGAAAGAAAGAAAGCCAGCCAGCCACAAAGTTGCACCGTCACACAGTATTTAAAGACACTGTTGAAAAGGACAGCCACCCACTCAACCAGTTGCAGATGGAGAGAGACAGTCAGTTGTTTCCAGAGTCTAAACAAAACAAACTGCAGAGTTCAAACAGACCTAATTGTAGATTAATAGACAGACAAAGAGTGTTGATGGACAGACAAGCCAGGGAGTGTTAACGGACATACACACAGCCAAATATAGTTGCAGTCGCACACTCAGAAAGACAGCCCCACATAGCCAGATGAAGCCTTTCTTTGCAGAAGGGGATCGGACGTCAAACCTGCATCCAGCAGCGGACTGTGAGGAGTCGGCTGAACGGCTTGCTCCCTCTTCAGTAGGTGGACATGGGGCTAGAGATGACTGTCCTGGCAGCTGTCTTCTTCCACATGGTGTCCACCATATTCCATGAGTAAACAAAGGGGTTAGTAAGTTATTAACATAAAATAATGTAAAGTAACACACAGCAGATAACAAAAGGATTAAAACTGGCTAAGAAACAAGCCAATGCTAATATTAAAGAAAAAGAAATAACTAGGAGCAACATGATAGCAAGCAAACAGCAGGTGGGCAAGTGAAGACCACCTGCATATCACCTGGGATAGATAGACAAGAAAAACACACTAAACTGAGTTAACATGGCTGTGCCTAATATCACCCCCTGTACTTATTCCTCCACTTTATAGACAGACAGTTCCAGAATTAGACAGTTTCACACAGACAGCCAAACAGTGTTGCATATGGACTGACAGCAAGTCAGAGCTGCAGCAAGCCTAAACAGAATGAATTGCAGATGAACAGGCAGCCAGAGAAAGGTGCACAAAATTGTTGACAGCTAGCCAGAGTTGCACATTGAAAGAAAGTTAGCCACTGAATTGCACACGCATATGGACATGCAGACACACACAGTTGCAGCCAGATTGTCAGACACTATTGCAGATGAATACAACCAGTCAAAGTAGCAGATGGATAGTCAGACAGTTTCACATGGATAGACAGCGTTGCACATGGACAGGAAGCCAAAGTTGGTGCCAGAGCCTTAGCAGAACAAACTGCAGAGTTTTAGATGGAGAGAGACAATGATGTAGAACGGTAAGAAGCCAGTGAGCCAGCCAGAGAATTACACATGGAAAGAAAGCCAGCCAGCCACAAAGTTGCACATGGACATGCAGACCGCACCACACACAGTTGCAGACAAACACAGTTAAAATGGACAGCCACCCAGTCAACCAGTTGCAGATGGTCAGTCAGTCAGAGTTGAAGCCAGAGTCTAAACAGAACGACAGACAGCCAGAGTTGCAGATTGACATACACACTGCCAAACAGTCAGAAACAGTCACACAGTCAGAAAGACAGACAGCCATTGCACATGACAGACCATGGTTAGCCCGATCCCTCTTCAGGGATAGGAGTCAGGGAGTCAAGAGGACCTGTGTGGCAAAGAATAAAGTTAATACTTGAATAGAAACTGAATGACCACCTACCTGCTACACAGTTGCAAACAAATTGTCAGCCGCACACAGATGCAGATGGACACACAGACAGAGAAGCAGATAGATAGTTAGCCAGTCTGTTAGCCTATCGGCAAGAGTCAGGGATTTATGAGGACCTGTGTGGCAATAAAAGAAAGTTAATACATGTATAGAAACTGAATGATCACCTACCTGCTACACATTTGCTTATGCATAGTCAACAACATAGTTGCAGATGGACAAACAGACAGAGAAGCAGATGGATAGTTAGCCAGTCTGTTAGCCTATCGGCAAGAGTCAGGGATTTATGAGGACCTGTGTGGCAATAAAAGAAAGTTAATACATGTATAGAAACTGAATGATAACCTACCTGCTACACAGTTGCATATGAACAGTCAACATCACACAGTTGCAGATGTTCACACAGACAGAGAAGCAGATGGATAGTTAGCCAGTCAGCCAGAGTCAGGAATTCATGAGGACCTGTGTGGCAATAAAAGAAAGTCAATACATGTATAGAAACGGAATGATTACCTACCTGTTATACAGTAGAAAACAGATAGACAGCGAGCCATACACAGTGACAGATGGATGGACCCTTGATGGACAGAGGCACCATCAGGGAGGGAAGGGGTAATGGCAACCTCAGAACCTGAAAGACAACAAAGACCGTCAATACAGGTTTTGAAACTGAAAGATCACTTACCTTTTACACAGTTGCAGAACAATAGACAGTGAGCCAGACACAGCTGCAGATGGACAGATCGAAGGTGGCTGGATCTACGGTCAGTGAGGGAGGGACTCAGAAGTTCCTGGACCTGTAAGACAAAAAAAAAAAAAAAAAAAAAAAAAAAAAAAAAAAATCAATACATGTATAGAAGCTGAATGATCACCTACCTGTTAGAAAGTAGCAAACAGTAAGACAGCGAGCCGTACACAGTTGCAGATGGATGGACCCTTGATGGACAGAGGCACAATCAGGGAGGGAAGGGGTAATGGCAACCTCAGAACCTGAAAGACAACAAAGACCGTCAATACAGGTTTTGAAACTGAAAGATCACTTACCTTTTACACAGTTGCAGAACAATAGACAATGAGCCAGACACAGCTGCAGATGGACAGATTGATGGTGGCTGGATCTACAGTCAGTGAGGGAGGGACTCTGAAGGTCCTAAACGTGTAAGACAAAAAAAAGTCAATACGTGTATGGAAATTGATGATTGATGACCAAACTCTTACACACTTGCAGTCAGATAGTTAGCGAGTCACACACACCATTGCAATGGACAGACCCTTGTTTGATGGATCCACCATTAGGATGGAGGAGAGGGGGGGGGGGGGGTCCTGGAGTCCTGAAAGCCTGTAAGACAACAAAGAAAATCAATACATGTATAGAAACTGAATGATCATCTACCTGTTAGACAGTAGCAAACAGATAAACAGCGAGCCGTACACAGTTGCAGATGGAGGACCCTTGATGGACAGATGCACCATCAGGGAGGGAAGGGGTAATGGCATCCTCGGAACCTGTAAGACAACAAAGAAAGTCAATACATGTATAGAAACTAAAATGATCACCTACCTGTTAGAAAGTAGCAAACAGATAGACAGTGAGCCGTACACACTGTCAGATATATGGACCCTTGATGGATAGATGCACCATCAGGGAGGGAAGGGGTAATGGCATCCTCTAAACCTGTAAGACTTGTAAAACCTGTGTTCTATTCTTTTTTTATTATTTTTTTTATATACATTTTACATTTTCCTTTGACTTGTTGCATAAATTCAATATCACTGGAACTTACCTGGAAGTCTTCGGCTGTGTGCTTGTGGTGAATCGTCCTTTGCATCTGTTTGAAGCCAAACTACCACAGCCAGCCAGCCAGAACTGCAGGTGGACAGACTGCGAGCTACAGACTTGTAGATGGGTAAAATAGAACGTGTTGCAGATGGACAGAAAAATAACTACATCCAGGGTGTGTTGATGGACAGATTTGCAGAGGAACATACACACAGTTCAACATGGTTGCAGATGCAGTCAGAAAGGCTGCCAGAGTTGCACATGACCAAGCAGACAGCCAGTTGCAGATGAAGACAGCCAGAGTTTTAAATGGAGAAACAAAAGAACAGGCAGCCAACCAGAGATACACATTGACAGCCAGGCAGCGAGCGCTGCACATGGACATGTATGCATGGACATATAGCCACATAGAGTTGCAGATGGCCGGCCAGAATTGCACATGGACTGACAACCAGCCAGCCAGAGTTAGAGATGGACAGTGTGATGCAGTCCTGATAGCGGACCCCTCACCCCTTAGATCCCTAGAGTGGGTCTTCTAGGTGCCAACATGATCCACAGTTAACCTATAAAAAAACACCAAAACACACCAGTAACATTAGGATACAGCAATTAATTACCAGTATACATCAACAAGCCCATGTAATCAAGACATGTAAATAATGTTGTATTGTCATTTTAGAATGTGATGACCACCCCTATAGTGGACACTTGGTTTACTCCAGGCTAAGCAAAGGATGAGCACCTGGCTTAGAAGGATTGTGTAGAAAGAAATATGGGGTCAGATTTATAGACCGACAGTTGCAGACAAAGAAACAGTTTCACATAGACAGACAGACAGCGTTGTATATGGACTGACAGTCAATCTGAGTTGCAGCCAGTCTAAACAGAATGAATTGCAGACGAACAGGCAGCCAGAAAAAGGTGTACATGAACAGCCAGAGTTGCAGAGGGACATACACACAGCCAAACAGTTGAAGATGCATAGTCAGAAAAACAGCCAGCCAGCCAGCCAGCCAATCAGAACTGCACATGAAAAGACAGCCACAGTTGCACACTGAAAGTTAGCCACTGAATTGCACACGAATATGGACATGCAGACAGCCACAGTTGCAGATGAACAGAAAAACTACTACAGAGCTGCAGATTTAAAGACAGACACAGTTGCAGACAGACATTTAGAATTGCAGAAGGACAGACCGGCAGCATTGCAGAGAGTCTAAACAGAATAAATTACAGATTTATAGCCAGAGAGGCATCGATTGACAGACAGCCAAAGATGCATAAGTTCAGAAAGCCATCCAGCCACAGAGATGCAGACGCATAGTTATTGCACCTGACAGCCAGTCAAAACACAGTTGCAGACGGATTATCATAAAGTTGCAGACAGTCAGTTTTACATTGATAGAGAGCCAGTCAGAGTTGCTGCCAGATTCAACACTGCAATTCATTCTGATGCCAGACAGAGTTGCAAAGGGACACACAGTCAAACCTGGTTGCAGACGCATAGTCAGAAAGACTGCCAGAGCTGCACATGGACTGACAGCCAACCACTGAATTACACACACACGGCCAAGCAGACAGTCACACAGTTTTAAATGAAAAGTCAACCAGAGTTTTGAATGGAGACACAACCAGAGATGCAGTAGTTCAGAAAGCCAACCAGAGAGCGTTGCACATGGACATGCAGATAGCCACGCACAGCTGCACATGGACTGACAGCCAGCCAACCAGCCAGGCAGGCAGAGTTGCAGATGGACAGTGTGAGTTGCGGAACAAATACAGAGCAATCGATTTATAGACAGTTGCAGACAGAGAATCAGACAGTTTCACATAGACAGACAGACAGAGTTGCAGCCAGTCTAAACAGAATGAATTGCAGATGAACAGGCAGCCAGAAAAAGGGGTTCATGGACAGCCAGAGATGCAGAGGGACATACACACAGCCAAACACAGTTGCAGATACGGTTGTGAAAACAGCCAGGGAGAACTGCACATGAAAAGACAGCCAGCCAGAGTTGCACACTGAAAGACAGTTATCCACTGAATGGACATGCAGACAATGCAGAAAACGAATTGCAGAGTTTTAGATGGAGACAGACAGAGATGCAGAACGGTAAGCAGCCAGCGAGCCAGCCAGAGTTGCACACGGACAGCCAGTCCAGCCAGTCCAGCCACAGAATTACACATGGAAAGAAAGCCAGCCAGCCAAAAGTTGCATGTGGACATGCAGACAGCGCCACACATGGTTGCAGACAGACACAGTTTAAAATGGACAACCACCCAGTCAACCAGTTGCAGATGAAAGGATAGACAGCCAGTCAGAGTTGAAGCCAGAATCTAAACCAAATGAATTGCAGATATAAACAGCCAGTATTGTAGATGGACAGACAGCCAGTCGCAGATCAACAAACACTGCCAAACCTAGTCAGAAACACACAGTCAGAAAGACAGCCAGTCATAGAGTTGCACATGCATGGACAAGCAGACAGTCATACAGTGGCAGACGGATTGTCAGACACAGTTGCACATGGATTGATAGCCAGGGTTGCTGCCAGAGCCTTAGCAGAACAAATTGCAGAGTTTTTGATGGAGACAGACAGTGATGCAGAATGTTAAGCAGCCAGTGAGCCAGCCAGAGTAGCACACGGACAGCCAGTCCAGCAACAGAATTACACATTGAAAGAAAGAAAGCCAGCCAGCCACAAAGTTGCACCGTCACACAGTGTTTAAAGACACTGTTGAAAAGGACAGCCACCCACTCAACCAGTTGCAGATGGAGAAATAGCCAGTCAGTTGTTTTCAGAGTCTAAACAAAACAAACTGCAGATTTATAAACAACCAGAGTGTTGTAGATGAACAGACAGCCAGAGTTGCAGAGCGACATACACACTACAGTCAGAAACAGTCACACAGTCAGAAAGACAGCCAGTCATAGAGTTGCACATGGTTAGACAACAAGCCACTGAATTGCACATGCATGGACATGCACATAGTGGCAGACGGATCACACAGTTTCACATGGATATACAGCCAGTCATCAGAGTTCAAACAGAACAAATTGTAGATTAATAGACAGACAAAGAGTGTTGATGGACAGACAAGCCAGAGAGTGTTAACGGACATACACACAGCCAAATATAGTTGCAGTCGCACACTCAGAAAGACAGCCCCACATAGCCAGATGAAGCCTTTCTTTGCAGAAGGGGATCGGACGTCAAACCGGCATCCAGCAGCGGACTGTGAGGATTCGGCTGAACGGCTTGCTCCCTCTTCAGTAGGTGGACATGGGGCTAGAGATGACTGTCCTGGCAGCTGTCTTCTTCCACATGGTGTTCACCATATTCCATGAGTAAACAAAGGGGTTAGTAAGTTATTAACATAAAATAATGTAAAGTAACACACAGCAGATAACAAAAGGATTAAAACTGGCTAAGAAACAAGCCAATGCTAATATTAAAGAAAAAGAAATAACTAGGAGCAACATGATAGCTAGCAAAAAGCAGGTGGGCAAGTTAAGACCACCTGCATATCACCTGGGATAGATAGACAAGAAAAACACACTAAACTGAGTTAACATGGCTGTGCCTAATATCACCCCCTGTACTTATTTCTCCACTTTATAGACAGTTCCAGAATTAGACAGTTTCACATAGACAGCCAAACAGCGTTGCATATGGACTGACAGCAAGTCAGAGCTGCAGCAAGCCTAAACAGAATGAATTGCAGATGAACAGGCAGCCAGAGAAAGTTGTTGACAGCTAGCCAGAGATGCACATTGAAAGAAAGTTAGCCACTAAATTGCACACGCATATGGACATGCAGACACACACACAGTTGCAGCCAGATTGTCAGACACTATTGCAGATGAATGACTATCCATCTGCTACTTTGACTGGTTGTAGACAGTTTCACATGGATAGACAGCGCTGCACATGGACAGGAAGCCAAAGTTGGTGCCAGAGCCTTAGCAGAACAAACTGCAGAGTTTTAGATGGAGAGAGACAATGATGCAGAACGGTAAGAAGCCAGTCAGCCAGCCAGAGAATTACACATGGAAAGAATGCCAGCCAGCCACAAAGTTGCACATGGACATGCAGACCGCACCACACAGTTGCAGACAAAGTTAAAATGGACAGCCACCCAGTCAACCAGTTGCAGATGGTCAGTCAGTCAGAGTTGAGGTCAGAGTCTAAACAGAACGACAGACAGCCAGAGTTGCAGATTGACATACACACTGCCAAACAGTCAGAAACAGTCACACAGTCAGAAAGACAGACAGCCATTGCACATGACAGACCATGGTTAGCCCGATCCCTCTTCAGGGATAGGAGTCAGGGAGTCATGAAGCCCTGTGTGGCAAAGAAGAAAGTTAATACATGTACAGAAACTGAACAATCACCTACCTGCTACGCAGTTGCGTATGCATAGTCAACATCACAGTTGCAGATGGACACAGATAGAGAAGCAGATGGGTAGTTAGCCAGAGTCAGGGAGTCATGTGGACCTGTGTGGTAAAGAAGATGTTAATACATGTTAATACATGTATTAAAACTGAATGATTACCTACCTGTTTCACAGTTGCAAACAAATTGTCAGCCTCACACAGATGCAGATGGACACACAGACAGAAGCAGATGGATAGTTAGCCAGACAGTTAGCCAGTCAGCCAGAGTAAGGGAGTCATGAGGACCTGTGTGGAAAAAAAAAGTTAATACATGTATAGAAACTGAATGATCACCTACCTGCTACACAGTTGCGTACGCATAGTCAACATCACAGTAGCAGATGGACAAAGACAGAAGTAGATGTACAGTTAGCCAGACAGCCAGAGCCAGTGAGTCATGAGGACCTGTTTGGCAAAAAAAAAAAAAAAAGTTAATACATGTATTGAAACTGAATGACCACCTACCTGTTACACAGTTGAAAACAAATTGTCAGCCTCTCACAGACGCAGATGGACATGCAGATGGATAGACCATCGTTAGCTCGACCCATATTCAGGGATAGGAGTCAGGGAGTCATCAGGACCTGTGTGGCAATAAAAGAAAGTTAATACATGTATAGAATCCAGTGCAGGGATGAGAGAATAAGACAGATGTGGTCACAATTTCAAGCTGAACAGTCAAGCCGCTGCATTCTTAACTTATTTAATGACCCTGAGTTTATTTAATGATTTGTATAAACTTCCTACCAAAGCGGCATTACATTAATTCAATCTTGGTTATAAATCTGTATAAATTTAATAGAGTATGTGACTTAGCGCTTTTGTGTTCTATTCTTTTTTTTATTTTTTTATACATTTTACATTTTCCTTTGACTTGTTGCATAAATTCAATATCACCAGAACTTACCTGGAAGTATTCGGCTGTGTGCTTGTAGTGAATCGTCCTTTGCATCTGCTTGAAGCCACACTACCACATCACAGCCAGCCAGCCAGAGCTGCAGGTGGACAGACTGCAAGCTACAGACTTGTAGATGGGTAAAACAGAACGAGTTGCAGATGGACAGTATAAGAACTACAGAGCTGCAAATTTAAAGACAGACACAGTTGCAGACAGTCAGAGATGCAGAAGGATAGAAAGGCAGCCAACCACAAAGATGCACATGGATAAAACAGCCAGAGCAGCACACATCCACAGAAATGCAGACGCATAGTCAGAAAGACAGCCATCATTGCACCAAACAGCCAGCCAAACACAGATGCAGAGGAATTCTCATAAAGACGGATCGTCAGTTTCACATGGATAGAAAGCCAGTCAGAGTAGCTGCCAGAGTCCAAACAGAATAAACTGCAGATTTATAGACATCCAGGGTGTGTTGATGGACAGATTTGCAGAGGAACATACACACAGTTCAACATGTATGCAGATGCAGTCAGAAAGACTGCCCGAGTTGCACATGACCAAGCAGACAGCCAGTTGCAGATGAAAAGACAAGCAGAGTTTTAAATGGAGAAACAGTCAGAGATGCAAAAGAACAGGCAGCCAACCAGATATACACATTGACAGCCAGGCAGCGAGCGCTGCACATGGACATGTATGCATGGACATACAGCCACATATGGCCGGCCAGAATTGCACATGGACTGACAACCAGCCAGCCAGAGTTGCAGATGGACAGTGTGATGCAGTCCTGATAGCTGACCCCTCACCCCTTAGATCCCTAGAGTGGGTCTTTTAGGAGCCGGCAGGATCCAGAGTTAACCTATAAAGGGGAGAAAGAAAAAAAAAAAGAAAAAAAAAAAAAAACCCACACCAGTAACATTAGGATACGGCAATTAATTACATGTAGCTTAACTTACCAGTATACATCAACAAGTCCATGTAATCAAGATTGCACAGTTATTTCAGGATGTGATGACCACCCCTATAGTGGACACTTGGTTCACTCCAGGCTAAGCAAAGGATGAGCACCTGGCTTAGAAGGACTGTGTAGAAAGAATAGTGGGTTAGTTGGTGCAGATTAAACTGAAATCATGGTAGATGTGAGGCTTTGCAGCCCTCAGAGGAAGGCCACTGAGGTCTTATTATGTAAAGAGTGTGACTTGGCTCTTTTGTGTTCCGTTTTCACTTTGTCTTTACTTTCCTTTGACTTTTTTTGCACAAATTCTATTAATATCACTGGAAAGTTCCTGGAAGTATTCAGCTGTGTCCTTCTGGTAAAGCCACACTACCACATCACAGAGACAGACAGCCAGAGCCGCAGATGGACAGACAGCAAGCTACAGTCTTTTAGACAGGTTAAACAGAACAAGTTGCAAATAGACTACAGAATAAATACAGCAGCAGATTTATAGACAGACAGTTGCAGTTGGAGAATCAGACAGTTTCACATAGACAGACAGCCGGACAGCGTTGCATATGGACTGACAGCCAGTCAGAGAAGGATGTAGAGGAACATACACACAGCCAAACACAGTTGCAGATGCATAGTCGTGAAAACAGCCAGCCAGCCAGAACTGTACACTGAAAAGCAGCCAGTCACAGAGTTGCACACAAAGTTAACCACTGAATTTCACAAGCATAAGGACATGCAGACAGCCACACAGTTGCAGATAGACACAACAAGCCAGAGCTGCATATGGACAGCCAGTCCAGCCAACAGCAGATGGACAGACAGCGAGCTATAGACTTGTAGATGGGTAAAATAAAACGAGTTGCAAATGAAGAGAAAAACAACCACAGAGCTGCAGACAGACATTTAGAGTTGCAGAAGGACAGACAGCTAGCATTGCAGAGAGTCTAAACAGAATGAATAACAGATTTATAGCCAGAGACGCAGAAGTTCAGAAAGCCATCCAGCCACAGAGATGCACATGGATAAACGGCCACAGAGGCACACAGCCACAGAGATGCAGACGCATAGTCCGAAAAACACCAATCATTCAGCAATCAACCAAAACACAGTTGCAGACAGATTATCATACAGTTGCAGACAGATTTTCAGTTTCACATGTATAGACAGCCAGTCAGAATTGCTGCCAAATTTAAAACAGAATGTATTGCAGTGTTGATGCCAGACAGAGTTACAAAGGGACATACACACAGTCAAACATGGTTGCAGACGCATAGTCAGAAGTTGCACATGCACTTTCACATAGACAGACAGCTTTGCATATGGACTGACAGCCAGTCAGAGTTGCAGCCAGTCTAAACAGAATGAAGTGCAGATGAACAGGCAGCCAGAAAAAGGTGTACATGGACAGCCAGAGTTGCAGATGTATAGTCAGAAAAACAGCCAGCCAGCAAACCAGAACTGCACATGAAGACAGCCAGCCACAGAGTTATACACTGAAAGAAAGTTAGCCACTGAATTGCACACGCATATGGACATGCAGAAAATGCAGAGAACAAATTGCAGAGATTTAGATGGAGACAGACAGTGATGCAGAATGGTGAGCAGCCGGAGTTGCACACGGACAGCCAGACCAGCCACAGAATTACACACGGAAAGAAAGCCAGCCACAAAGTTGCATGTGGGTATGCAGACAGCGCCACACATAGTTGTAGACAGACACAGTTTAAAATAGACAACCACCCAGTCAACCAGTTGCAGATGAATGGATAGACAACCAGTCAGAGTTGAAGCCAGAATCTAAACCAAACAAACTGCAGATTTATAAACAGCTAGAGAGTCTGGACAGTCACACAGTGGCAGACGGATTGTCACACAGTTGCACATGGATTGATAGCCAGGGTTGCTGAAAGAGCCTTAGCAGAACAAATTGCAGAGTTTCAGAAGGAGACAGACAGTGATGCAGCCAGTGCGCCAGCCAGAGTCACACACGGACAGCCAGTCCAGTCACAGAATTACACATTGAAAGAAAGAAAGCCAGCCAGCCACAAAGTTGCACAGTCACAGTGTTTAAAGACACGGTTTAAAACGGACAGCCACCCACTCAACCAGTTGCAGATGGAGACATAGCCAGTCAGTTGTTTCCAGAGTCTAAACAAACTGCAGATTTATAAACAACCAGAGTGTTGTAGATGAACAGACAGCCAGAGTTGCAGATCGACATACACACTGCAGTCAGAAACAGTCACACAGTCAGAAGGATAGCCAGCCATCAGTTGCACATGGTTAGACGGCAAGCCACTGAATTGCACATGCATGGACATGCACATAGTGGCAGACGGATTATCATACAGTTTCACATGGATATACAGCCAGCCATCAAACAGAGTTTGAACAGAACTAATTGTAGATTTATAGACAGACAGTGTTGGACAGACAAGCCAGAGAGTGTTGACGGACATACACACAGCCAAATATAGTTGCAGACGCACAGTCAGAAAGACAGCCCCACATAGCACAGATGAGGCCTTTCTTTGCAGAAGGGGATCGGACGTCAAACTTGCAGCCAGCAGTGGACTGTGAAAAGTCGGCTGAACGGCTTGCTCCCTCTTCAGTAGGTGGACATGGGGCTAGAGATGACAGTCCTGGCAGCTGTCTTCTTCCACAAGGTGTCTGGAAGCATCCACCATATTCCATCAGTAAACAAAGGGGTTAGTAAGTTATTAATGCAAAATAATGTAAAATAACACAGCAGATAACAAAAGGATCAAAACTGGCTAAGAAACAAGCCAATGCTAATATCAAAGAAAAAGAAATAACTAGGAGTAACAAGCAACATGATAGCTAGCAAACAGCAGGGGGGCAAATGAAGACCACCTGCATATCACCTGGGAAAGATGGACCATAAAAACACACTAAACTCAGTTAACATGGCTGTGCCTAAGATCACCCCCTGTACTTATTTCACCACTTTCCCCGGTGGTATTTCCTCATATTTCCAAGACTAGGACAAGCTGCATTTGAAGGAACAAATATCATACAACAGAACTAGCATTACAGTATTACATCTGTACATATTAATAACCAGCTTTCAGAGTCTACTCAGAAAACGTTGGTAAACTAAACATTAGCGGAGTTAATCCAAGCACGATTTCACTCGAATTTGGGAAGCTTATATTAGAAAAATATTAGAACAATTGTGTACTGCTCACTAGCGCTTGAACAGGGCTTTAATTGTCTGTGGTCACTCCCTTATTTACATGTAGACCCATTAACCCATTCCCAATCACACTAACAATCACGGCTTTGTAGCTCATCCTCAGCTAAAAGAGAAAGAGTGAGAAGAGAACCATTCAGTAAGGAGTTATTTGGTTTACTACACTACAAACCCCCCGAACCCAATCAAAAACCTAACATTCAAACAAACATCCACCAGTTCTTTTAAATGGCACATACCTGAAGTCCATAGGGAGAGTCCAAAACAGTCTGGAGTCAGACAGCAAACCAACAAAAACAAACGAGAACCCCTCTGAAAAAGAACAGTATTATGAATCTGAACACACACACACACACACACACACACACACACACACACACACACACACACACACACGTTAAATGACTTACCTGCCAACTATCCAATTTACTAAGCATGAACGACGGACCCAAGGCGGTCTTTTTCCAAAAGGTGTCCAGATGTGTGCGGCAGTGCTCCTTCAGGGCCTCGCTGCGTCAGGTGGAGAACGATGATGCTGAAGGAATCACGCTGCCGAAGCACCAATGGAAGCCTGGCGACGTTCAGGACACGGGCACCTAGAAAACAGGAGACCGTGGCATTACTCTTTGGGCCCAAAATTTAAGTGTTTTACAGTAGAAACTCCAACAATGAGAACACAACGGAGACGACTACTCTGGTATTTTGAAGACCATGTTGGAGGCGTCCCGGACTGCCTCTGGCCTCGTCTTCCATCTGTGGAGTTTGTCTCTATAATAGCAACTAGATCTGCCGTTCAAGCAGGACGAGCTCCATGCAGAGCGTCTGGAGATCTTATTCCTCCGCGGTCGCCATGTTCCTCGAGAGTGTAAACACAGAGACAGAAATGCAAACGTCAGTTAGTGAGAAAAAGTACTGTACAGTAACACAGGTAGCAGATGGCACAGGGATTACAAGATAAATAAGATAAAGCTAATATTAAGACTATGAAGTAGGGACAGTTGCTCAACTCTCTGGGTTCAATTACATCACAAGCTTTCAAAGCAGAACTGCATCAAAACAGCAATTTGAAGTCTCGCTCAAAATACCACCTGATCCTATAGATCCAGTGTGCAAAAGAGGGTTGTAGATACACACTCTGGTGAGAGCCATCCAACTCGTTAAAAGAACTGGTGGATGTTTATGTTCTGTTGTGTTTTCAGAGGGTTTGTGGTGCAGTAAACAAAATAACACTTAGTGGATGATTCTCTCTGCATTCCTTTCTTTTTAGTTTCAAGATGACTTACAAAGCTGTAACTGTTACAACATGTACAAGACCTGATCCAAGTTGGACAGTCAGTAAATTGTCACTGTTCATTTGGCTCAGACAAGTACAACACTGGACTGCAGTCAAGCCTGTAATGAGATACTTAAAGGCTTCAACTGATCATGGACTGTGTTACCAGAAGAGTGGGGAGAAACTGAAACTTGAACACAGTGATGCAGATTCAGCATCAAATACAGAAGACAGACGAAGCACAACAGACTCCAGTTTTAGTCCAACTAAAGACAGTTCTCTTACTCTCTGCTCGGTCTACATGTAAAGGAGAATATATGGCACTGTCTGCAATTATATAGGAAAGCTTGCACCTCACACACCTCACAAATGCCATGAACAGTGATCACCAATATGCACCTGCAAACAATACTGGAAGACAGCCAAGAAGCAATTGCACATCCACATTGGACACCACTCCATTCGACCAGCGATCCATGAGTATAAAATAACTGATCACTGACCCACAGCAGATATGGTTATGAGAAAGGGAATCTTTGTAGGGTACGACAAGAACAGTCCATCATACCTAGTCTACTATCCAGACACAGAGAAAGTCCTTAAGCACAGGCTTGGGGGAATTTAACGCAGTGTGTTACAGAACACCAAACCCAGACTGACCAGTCAATGGCAGCTGATTATTTCCATAAGGAGAGATGTGTACAAGGTTCAAGAATTCAACCTGATGTTTAAGATGGCATTCGAACAGTGGGAGACAGACGTAGCACACACCATCCAAAGAGAAATAGGACAGCACCTCAGTATTTAGCTGACTGTGTCAGATATTAAAGACCAGATAATCACAGATACTGACTTTTGTTTTGGGTTGATGCAGCACAGAATGACCTTCAGCTCCAGATAGACGTTACAACAGCGGGATTTAAAGGAAAGACAAATACAGGTGAAAAGGTTGTCTGTAAACTGAATAAGTCACTGTATACTCTCAAACAGTCTGGAAGAACCTGTAACATGATTATCCAGACGAAAATGGCTTTACACAGAACCCAGCTGACCATTGTGTCTACAAACACCCTGAAAACAGGAGGATGATACCAATAATCTGGGTTGATCATCATCATTGCCGCCAAAGACAATGACTTACTCATGGAGGTGAAAAAGAGGTCAACAACATTCAAGATGAAGAATCTAGGAACACAGATCCATTTTCTAGGTACTGATTTTGATCAAAGTCAAGGAGCAGTAAAGAGGTTATGGTTCGAATACTCATAGCAAGTTTTTCATGGATCCATTTTTTTATATATTCAGCCAAGTTGTGTGTAGGTTTTATTCCTAACAATTAACTTGCTCCCCATATGGATATTGGGATAAACTTTACACACAGAGGACTCAGTGGGACAAAGGCAGCATTCCTGAATAGAACTAAAACCAAGGACTTCCCTGGTTAAGACTTTTTCACATAGAAAAAACAAACAGGATTCATAAACTGTCTTCAGAAAGAAGGACATCTGAAGTACAAACACCTCAGTGAGAGCTATCCAACGCCTCTGTTTCAGTTGTTCCAATGGACACCAAGTACAAAAGAACCATTGAAAGAACTGGTGGATGTTTGTATTCTTTGTGTTGTCAGCTTGAAGCACACAGTGATGCAGATTTGGCATCAAATGCAGAAGACAAGCAAAACACAACAGTCTCCAGTTTAAGTCTAACTAAAGACGGCCCTCTTACTCTCTGCTTGGTCTACATGTGAAGCAGAATATATGGAACTGGCTGCAACTTCTTAGGAAAGCTTACACCTCACACAGCTACTAAATGCCATGGACAGTGATCACCAATAAGCATCTGTAAAAATATTGGAAGACAACAATCAAGCAATTGCTCTTTCAAAGAACCCTGTATGTCGATAAAGATGGGAAGGTGTATGTCCCAGCATATGACCCTGTCTTGTGAAATTTTGAACCAAAGGGAGGTCCCATATAAAAAGGTCCCTTTATTTCACAATCAACAAAAAACAAACCGAAAGCAAACTTGGCAGAACGCTTTCAGTTTCGCATGAGACTTGCCGTTACTCCACCACTCACTGGATCGGGAGAGCCCTTTCGCTCCTGGCAAGAGACAGCCGTCTCAGCAAACCGCCGAGCTGGACCTGCAGTTCCACTCAGCCGACTCTCACCAGAAAAAAGGGGGTCCCGTCTCTTATATCTTTTAACAAAATGAGGAACTATGCGTGGGCGAGAGTGGGGGCCAACCGCTCCCGCCAGGCACAGCCTTCCACTATCACTTGTACATTCCAGTGGTTTCGCAACTGCATCCTCATGAAAAACAAGTTATATAATTGATTATATAAACGTGAGTTTGCAACATAACATAACCTGTAACTTAATGTAATAATATAAAAGACCTGTATTAACATATTACCAATACATTATGACCAGCAAGCATACCTTTAATATAAAGTGAACATGGACGCATTATATCCTTATATTCCGATATGAAGACCAAATTAGCATGGCTCCGCAGTGCACTCGCACCACTTCATAACGCCTTTCATAGTACAAACACCCTTGCAGCCTAGCCAAAGGAGTAGGCCTTTCCTTAGTGGTTACATCCCATAACCAAACAGTAAGTTGTTCATATGATACAGTGTACACTAATTGGATGGAGTGCACCCTAGGCCGGCGCCTAGGTATCAGCAGGGCAGAATTCATTCTTATTACAGACCCTTACAAACATGACAGATAGAAGCTAGACTCAAAATGAGAAAGGGAATCTTTGTAGGATATGAAAAGAACAGTCCATCATACCTAGTCTACCATCAAGACACAGAGAAAGTCCTTAAACACAGACTGGTGAAATTTCATAGTGTTACAAAACACCAAACCCAGACTGAACAGGTAATGGCAGCCAATTATTTCCATGGGGAGAGATGTGTACCCCCCTTGCAAACAGCTAACAGTGTTGATCAGATTCCAGATTCAGATTACACACTATTCAAAGAGATAAAGCCCCTCAGTATTTAGCTGACGGTGTCAGATATAAAAGACCAGACACTGACCAATACTGACTACTGTTACAAGGTCTGTAATGTACCACAGAGCTTCAAAGAGGAGTTCAACAAAATCACAGTTTTGAGTTGATGCAGATGAACAGCACACCATGACCTTCAGCTCCACCAGATGGACGCTACAACAGCCTACTTGAATGCTTTAGTTAATGGTGAGATGTATATGGAGCAACCAGAGGGATTTGAAGGGAGATCAAATACAGGTGAAAAGATTTTCTGTAAACTGAATAAGTCACTGTATGCTCTCAAACAGTCTGGAAGAACCTGGAACAACATGTTGCCTGATCATCCAGATGAAAATGGCTTTACATAGAAGCTAGATGACCATTGGGTCTACAACAAACCCCCTGAACACAGGGTTAGATGTTCCTTCATGAAGTACAGTAAGCTAGCTGTGATGCTGTTGGTCATCATGATCACAGGTGTGTATTTATTGTCTCAGGAACAGACTGGCTCTTTTACGAGTGTGTTGCTACAGTCTCTGTACATAAAGGCTCTATATAACATGACATTGAGGTCAGAAGTCCATCATGAACGCTAAAAGCCTCAACTTCCAGAGGGAGCGATTCTATGTCCCCCACCAATGTGAAAATCCCTCCTAGGCCCTTGATTCAGAGCTCTGTATTCACTAGGTTTTGATCAAGTTTCACAGAGACATCGTGAACTAAGGAGCTCATCAGTCAGAACTTCACTGACCGTGACTTCTTTAGGGGCTAGAGATCCTATATTTAACAGCCCAGATTCAATACAGGAGCTGCTTGTACTCGGAAAGCTGAATGAATCTGGATCAATTCTAATAAAGTTGATAAAGAGGATTTTCTGATGTTACGATTATAAATCATGCGGGGACACAGACACAGTCTCCATACTGCAGGGTTTGTCTGAAACACTGAGTGACACTGATATATTACTTTAATACAAGCAGAGAAATCACAGAATTAATGCTGATAAAATGGAGGAAATCTTAAACTAACCTGACTGGTGGGACTGGGAAGGGCCAGTCAGTCCTGGAGTAGCAGCTTCTCGATGTTTCCGGAGAGAACGACGGACCCCAGGCCGCTCGGGTGAACCTCTCTGCGGAAGAGGACCTGCCGCTCCCCAAAGATCTCCTGTCCGGCAGCCAGCAGTGGAGCACGAAGAGCCGGTAAACGCTCTCTTACTCGTCGGTAGGTGAGCAGGGGGCCGAAGACGATGATCCAGGAGTCTTTTTCCAAACGGAGCCGAAGCCGCCACGCTGCCGCCGAGAGGAAGCCGCCACGCTGCCGCCGAGAGAGAGCCGCCACGCTGCCGCCGAGAGGAAGCCGCCACGGGAGTGGATGTGACGAACCTCGGGGTCTTCCGCTCCGGTAGCGCTGGAACTGAGACCGCCGCGTTGGAGACGTCGCGGGCTGCCTCTGGCCTCGTCTTCCGTCGGTGGAACTCGGACTGCCGGTCCAGCTGGACGAGCTCCAAGCTGAGCGTCTGGAGAGCTCGTTCCTCCGCGGTCTCCATGTTCCTCTCTGAGTCGACTCACGTCTCGAACAGCGGTTCAGAGTCTCGCTCAAAATACCGAAGATCACGTGATCCGAACCGAAGCTTCGTTACGTCACTTCCCGTCCCGCTGTAGACCCGAGCGCAACGAGCTGAATATAAACTGAAATATGAACTTAAATAAAATATAAATGTATAAATTCAGTGAATTTGGTTGACTTTCATTTTAAGAGAAAACTAAACATGAACATAGTTTTTATTTGAACATCAGGTTTTGTTTCCAAACCGACAAAAGAGATAAAAGTCCTTGACAAACCTCCGTATTCGAGGGTTTTTAACTGGAGACGACGTGAAATTACCTCTAATAAAACATTAAAAGGAACAATAAGGACTAAATGACAGCAATCGTTTAAAATGTCTCCCGCAGTCCAATTTCCAAACACTGGAGAGAGGGGTCTGCCCCGCCCCCTCAACCCCAGACCCGCAGCTCGAGCGGGTTGCCAGGTTGAGGACACTGAACCTGCAGGAACGAGCGCGAGACGAGATCAATAACTTTTACAATCACAAGCGACGACGAGTCATATTCTGTAAGATGATCAGTAAATATACTCGCTTGATCTGTTTTTATTGTCTGTTCATTATAAACCAGCTCATGAGGATTTTATACAACTCTGTCAACTGTTAGCGAGCTGGATGCAGCGCTGCCGGCTTTATCCAGAGCCAAGCTCGTTCTCCTGAACACAAAAGCCCACTGCTCCTAAAATCCACTCTGGAGCTGGAATTACTCATTTACACATCCTGACAACATACTGCTCAGTTTAACAGATCATATACACACTTTTCTCCGAGTAGTAGCTGCTGTAGACCTCAGTTATGAAGGACCCTCACTGGAGCTTCACCACACAAACCTTCTGGACGCAGGAACATCATCAGGGCTTCCAGCTCTTCAGCTTTCATTGATCACCAGCTCCCTCCATTTCATGTAGTTACTGTTACACATTACTTTATTTCACATTGTCTTTACCCTGATTTACCTTTATAACATTGCTGTTTGTTGTTCAAATAAAGTCAAATTATTAATGAACAAAGCTGCTGTAACAACAAAGTATGACTTATGAGTTGATGAAAAAGACCAGATGAAAATGAACCATTTTATTAAACAGTTGTGTGCATTTCCTATTTACAGAGTAATAAGGGTTTATAAGGGTAAGTAACAAAATGGTAATCAGATTGTTTAAAATGGTTATGATCAACATGATTTACAGTATTGATAAGTGAACATTTCATATTACATCATTAATAAAACTAGAAATGCTGAGATCAGTATACAAACTCCAATCAGTGCAACGACCTTATTATAAAAATAATGCAAAACAAGGTATAGCAACAAATATGAATAAATATAGTACAGAAAAATATATCAAATGGACTTTAAAGGGACTTGAGAGATGTGCAGCTCTTCCTCCAGTGGGAACTGCTGCTCATTAGTCTGTCTGGAACGCTGCACTGTGGAGAAGAACTGAAGTTATTACACTAAAAATGGAGTTATTGTTTTGTGGGCTAGTTCTTCAGCACAGTGTGATGTAGAAAAGAAAGGATAGTTTATAGCTGTGGAGCATACGGTCAAGCCTGGGTTTGCTTGAGTTCCTCTATGGTTGGTGCAGGGACAGGTAGAAGCAGGCCAAACCTTCTGGGGTCATCAGGGTGAAGCGACCTTAGTCTGGGTCTTCCCCTGCAGTCATGAAGCAGCAGCTGTAAGAATCAAATTATAACAAACTGTTTACAAAGACGAGGAGCATATTCCTCATCTGGACTGTCATCACCTTTTCCTTTTCTTCCTGATCATCTGTTCCCCAATCAGAACTGTGAAATGTGAGATGAGTAAATACTAGGAATCACACTACAAGTACATTTACTTCTACATTACTACTCAAACAATAATCACAACTTCCTGAGCTCACTGATCTCATCTTCATTCATGTTCAGGTTTTGGTGGTCTTGGACCCTCCTATTCTGAAGACAATATGATAAAGAATTACACACTGTCAGCATAGGTGTGGACTGCAGCTACTATTTTCTCTGTGTCATGTTTAGTAATAAACTATAGTTACCTCTTCTCCAAAGCTTCAGAGACATCCATGCTGCTCTCCAGAGCTTCAGTCCCTTCTTCTAGAAGTGGTAGATCTTCTCTATAGAGATCAAATTGTTCTGTTTGTGAAAATGTAGACCACCAATAATACTGTACTTCTGTACTGATATTAGGATCTATAATTCACAATGTGGTCTGAAATCATATTAGTTCAGATCCTGAATACTGACCGGTCTGAAAGTGCTCCACTTGATGGACACCCAATACTGGACAGGGGCATCAAATGCTGCTTCTTCTACTGCCTCTTACTAGGGGTGGAGGTGCTTGAACATTCAAAGCTAAAAAGAAAAATCCCATAATCAACTTATTTACACAGAAAAGTGAAGATCATTTCACCACAATATCAAACCTGAGTGATCTCTACTAAAAAGGGCTTTATGGACTCTATTAGATACGACGGATAAACAGCTAACGTCTGATAGACACTGTGCACACGATTAAAACATTATTTTCAACCATTCTGAACAAACGAGCACAATTTAAACGATGGAATAAACAATAAGATGTAGATGTGATTATATAATACACTTCAATCAAGAACTAACATTAAAAACACAGTAAAACATTAGAAACACCAAGTTATCTGACTGCACTGATGAAATGCAGAAAGTCCAGGTAGGATGAAATTATGGGCGAACCGCCAATCACAGAAATGTTCCTCAACCTAAAAAGCCTCGGCATTCGTCTAAAAAGCTCCATGAGCAGAGACGGAGTAAAAGCAGAGGAAATATTGGCGATGCGTTTGCATTAATATTGAGCTGGCAGCTCTAGTCTGGAGCACTTTAGCTACCTAGCTCTCTCAAACACGCGCTGCCTTCATAACCCAGCTGCACTCGGACCACTGGGTAGAAATGAAGCCCTCCAATGTTTAAAGCACTGAAAAAGCCCATCTCTACTAGTGGCTGTAAGAAATGATCTAGATGAGGTTAGCTAAACTTAGCTGAAGCTCAGTGCTCACCTGTTCAGGAGAAAATCAGCCAGTTCGGTCCGTTTTGAGTCCTTCTGGGCTCTAAGCTGTCTCCATCTATCAAACGCATCTCCAGTATTTCCTCTGCTTTTACTCCGTCTCTGGTCATGGAGCTTTTTAGACGAATGCCGAGGCTTTTTAGGTTGTGGAACATCTAATGATCCAGGTCCAGGTCGCTTCCTCGCCTCCATGGCTGCAGCACGCTGTGTTTCCTTGCTGTTGTTTTCCAGATCTGGCAACCCGGGGTGTGGCAGTAGGACTGGGGGGTGGGGGAGTGTAAAACAGTATAGCCATCAAATGTGATGTGATGAACCAACTTCATATGAATAATTGTGTCTTTTATAGTCTATTATGAATATTTATGACTGTTCTGGGTTTTTTACTCTTCACTACTGTCTTCATCTCTACACTTTATTGCAACATCATAATGAAGCTTTTGTGTGTTTTCTGCTTTTGTCTTACAGTGTATGATGAGGTTGATGACATTCATCCTGTGATGGTGAACATTTGTCACCGCTTCAGCTGAAACAGTGCTGGGAGTTTTCCTCTAAAGGACTCCTAGGTGATCTTCAAGAGATGCTCAGCAAAAGTGTAAACACCCCACTTTCATCTCCACCAGCAGACCTACAGAAGACTCTTAAATTCAGTGATGCTCTCAGAGGTGTACAGGTTCAAGGGGAGGTGCTTCAGTGTGTATCTAATATTACACTAAATTATGTAAGTACTCCCTTGATGATGTTGGTGTAACGGGCCGTCTGCATACTGAAGTGATTCTATTGTTTTGAAAAGTCACATACTTACTAAACATAGACGCTGTGTGGGTTCTGTGTGGTAAAATGTAGCTTCTGGTTTCTGGTGGGTGTTTGTCTTTTTAATAAGGCTGATATTCTCTTATATAAGTGGAACCTACATTACATACATTTTGCTGTGTCGGGATGAAATATGATTTTTTTTACTGGTAATAAAAAATAAAACCTTTTTACTTAGGTTCATTGTTTTATTTGCTGTTAATGTCATATTGTAATGGTATGGAGTTTCTTTTAATTTCATCTTCATAAACATTGATAATGTCTTTTTGTTTCTGTTGCTCTTTCAATTAATGCTAAATTTCAATATGTTTACTATTTAATTTCTATAAATAAACAGTATAGAAAGACATTTAGTCACAGGGGTGGTACATCTAAAAGCACACCTTTTGGAGAGGAGACACAGTTGTACCATAGTTTAAAGGTGCATTTTAGCCTCTTGGGGAAGTAAATAGTATCTTAACTGGTACAAAAAAGTACTTGTGCTGAAAGGTTCTCTGTAGTATCTCAATAGGGTACAATAATGTGCACTATATAAGTGAGAAGCCCTCAACTGACTGCACAATAGAAACACCTATATCTGTACGCTGTTCATCGACTTTTCCCTCCGCCTTCAAAATGGTCATCCCCACCAGACCTGGAAATCAACACCTGCATTTGTAATTGGGTTTTGGAACATCCTAATAAAAAGACCCCAGTATGTGCGGTTGTGTAGTTCTGTGTCCTGCAGACTCTCTGTGTGACAGTGGGATACGGCAGCTCCACTGTGGCAGATTGAGGCTCTGCAATAGGTGGTGAGAAATACTCAGGACATCTTATCTGGCACAAGGTCCCCTTCCATGAGAGCTGTTCCTCACCAGCACTGTGTGTGGAAGGAGGTTGCAGCTTCATTAGGGACACCTTTCACTCCAGCCACACACTGTATAACCACCTACCATCCAGGAGGAGATGAAGAAACCAGTGAGATGAGACTGTCAGTGTTTGTGTTGTAATATTTCACATTAAAATCTAGGACAGTCAGTTCTCTCATTTCTTGGAAAAGTCCTCTTTATGAAAGTTGGCAGTAGTTTAGTGTTTTGATGGACTTTAGTTTAGTTCATGAAGTAATGTGAAGGAAAGGACACTCTCCCTCTCTATGGAGTTCACTTTTATAAAGCAAAAACACACAACATCAGCTTCTGTACTCGAGAGTCTAATACAATGTCTTTAATATTCAGCCTCCAATCACTCACTATTAAGGGCACAGAAGCCGTTCACTCGAATAGAAGAGTGCACTTCTATATAGTGAGAAGGAATCCCTTTGGAATTGACCTCATGGATGGAGCTTGGATGTGACCGTGTGGTCAAACTGATAAACTACAAGAGTTAGAATGAGAGGCAGCTTCTCCTCATTCATGGCTGCTGCTTTGTACACCTTCAGCAGTTTTTAGGACCAGACCTTTAAGTAGTCTGATAAAAGAGAGGAAAAGATCTGTGGTGATGACTCTCTTTAACTGTGTCCTAATCTGAGGAGACAAGGACAGACACGGGTGGAAAAACGGAAATGCCCAAATACAAGTGGGAAATGTACTAAAACGGGGCGGAGAAAATATCAGAAAACGGAAATGTCTGAATGTGGTTGCAAAAAAAACCCCTCAAAAAACAGGTGCGGAAAAAATGGTTTTTGATGGGAGATACAAGCTCATTCTGATTAACCAGATACAAACTTAAAAGATACCCCAATGCACCATGGGAGCACTACTGTGCCCTAATACAGTGTCACAGTTTATGTCAATTAAAGTCTCTACATGTAAACTTTGACCATCAGAAGTTTCCCACCTCTCAACCTCTCCATTAGAGCAAGTAGCTGTAGTTAAAGATTCAGCAGTGCTGAGCTGTCATGCATGTAGAAGTGGACTAGATTTGAATAGCAGATAAAACTCGGGAATGAACTGATTCTACAGGTAGAAGAAGAAAACGCCTGAAAACGGGTGCAAAATAAAAAATGTCAGAAAACGGAAGTGCCCAAAAACAGGTGCGACAAAAATGCCCGAAAATGGGTGCAGAAAAAATGTCTGAAAAGGGGTGTAAAAACGGAATGCCCGAATACGGGTGCAAAAAAAATGCCAGAAAACGGAAATGCCCAAAAACAGGTGGGAAAGCGGAAATGCCCGAAAAATGGTGGGAAAGTGGAAATGCCCGAATACGGGTACGAAAAGAATGTCAGAAAACGGAAGTGCCCAAAAACTGGTGCGGGAAAAATTGCCCGAAAATAGGTGTAGAAAAAAATGTCTGAAAATGGGTGGGAAAACGGAAATGCCCGAATACGGGTGCAAAATAAAAAATGTCAGAAAACGGAGGTGCCCAAAAAAATGCCCGAAGACAGGTGCGGGAAAAAATGGGTGCAAAAACAATGTCAGAAAACGGGTGGGAAACGTAAATATCCGAAAATGGGTGGGAAAACTAAATGCCCGCAACAGCCCGAAAACTGTTGCGAAAACGTAAATGCCTGAAAAATGGTGGGAAAACGGAAATGCCCGAATACGGGTACGAAAAAAATGTCCAAAAACGGAAGTGACCAAAAACTGGTGCGGGAAAAAATGCCCAAAAATGGGTGCAGAACAAAATGTCTGAAAACGGAAATGTCTGAAAAGGGGTGGGAAAACGGAAATGCCCGAATACGGGTGCAAAATAAACAATATCAGAAAACGGAAATGCCCGAATACGGGTGCAAAATAAAAAATATCAGAAAACGGAAATGCCCAAAACGGGTGCGAAAAGAAATGTCTGAAAAAGGGTGGGAAAACGGAAATGCCCGAATACGGTTAAAATAACAAGTCTCAAACTAACCTACAAAATATGAAAACGGCAGCGAAAAATAAAATGCCTGAAAACGAGTGAGAAACAGAAATGTGGATTTGTTGGTTTGAATACGTTTTGCTCGTGGTCTGCTGTTGATATAATAAAGGTCCTCTTGCATAGTAGTGAATAGAACCATAGTTTGTTGTGTGGAGGGCCAAGGTTGTGTTCTCTAGTTTGTATAACAGTGAATTCACCATTTTAATTTCATCACCAAGTTTCAGATTTCTCCTTGAATGTAGTTCGACTGCAGATTGTTTGATAAACTTCAGAATCTTTAGAAACCAAATTCAGACTCAAGCTTAGATTTTAAATGAAGCTTTCAGACAGCATTATTGCAGACTCATTAATTTTCTTTATTACAGCCCACAGAAAACCCAAACACCTACCTTCAGAGAAGACCAGTCTTCAGTCCAGTTCTGATCATTTGGAATAGCAACTGCAAGCTGGCCTTTGGGTCTACACCTGTAACAACCTTTCCAAAAGAAAACATCGACACAGGTGAGCTCTATCTTTTAGCACACTACTGCACATTTCATCTGACCTATCCAAAGTGCCTCACAACACTCCTGTCAATACTTCAGACAGAAGTTCTGCAGGATGCCATTCATGATCGGGATGCAGCTTCATCCTACAAAAAAGCTTTGTCAGCGTGGAGAAAGATCATTGGTGAGTAGTGAAAAGTGCCCTGTGGTCAAGCAGCAGTGGCTATCATTGTCAGCTTGGTGTTTCAAAAATTCAGCTGTGTTAGATATCTTATTTAATAAAAATACTCTTAGAGGTTTGATTGTTAAAAATAAAACAGTGTAACACATTCAGGAACATGGAGTTATTGAGTTTAACTAAGCTAAAAGTGAAATGTTACTTTTTGTTGAAGTTTAAAAACAGGTTGACTCACCAGCACCATGTATAATGCATACATGTCTTTCATTAAGTGCTATGTAGCAGCATTTCTACCTATTTTAATGTCTCTGGAGTTTGTACCATACTGGATGTGGTTGTTTTTACTGTTCCTCATGTTGAGTACAACATTATGAAATATGAAATCATTATTATAAAATTACAGTCTTAAATTAGAATGACTTAGAAGTCATTTTGTTTATTTAAACTCCATATTGAGTGTAAAGAGCATTAAATGATTCTAATTTTATTTTTTTTAACAAATGAGCTTTAATAAAAAAGCTTAAAACAAGATTAGTTTTCTAGTTTTGTCACTTTATGGATGACTTTTATGATTTGTGATCAAGTGAGTCTCTAAACCTAGTCATAATGCCTTATAATGATTCATTTTTACTGTTTTCTGAGATTACAAGATAATTTACAGTGCAGTTTTCTCACTATATTGGCAGATAATTTTGCTTGATTCAATCATTTCTTTTCTTATTTTGCTTTTATTCATCTTAGTTTCTGACACTGATGTTTTGCAGTGCATTGGTGCTGTGGAGACAGTGGAAATGTAGTGTAGACATATGAAACAGTAGTAAGATAAATATACTGTAAGATAAATATATTGAGGGGAACAGGCAGTTTTACCAGTGTTCTTTAAAGCTTGTTCACCATAGCAACAGTTACTAATGACAGAACAAAGGGCATGGACAGGTGAATTATGACATCACAGGGTTGGAAGTGTATAAATGGCAGGAGCATCTTCACTCGGCTCATTCACAGCTTTCTGCTGTTGGAGATCAGCTGCTCCTTTAAACATGAGCTTTGAGTACATCCCCCCATCCTGGCAGACAGCCAGCCAGAAATAGCCAGGATACAGCTTCGATGTGAAAGATCCAGGCAACTTCGAAGCTCGATTGAGGGCAATGATAGCGGCTCAGGCTAACGACAGTGAGACGAGTGAGAGAGAGACAAACAGTGAGAAGAGCAAGAAGAGAAGGAGAGAGACAGACAGTGAGAAGAGCAAGAAGAGAAGGAGAGAGACAGACAGTGAGGAGAGCAAGAAGAGAAGGAGAGAGACAGACAGTGAGAGGAAGGTGAAAAAGAGGAGAGAAGGAGGAGAACAGAGCTCAGGGCGATCTGTCTGCAGAGACACTACTCCTGCTGAGGAGAGCCAGTCCAGTCTAAAGACCACACCCAAACAGAGACTGGTTCACAGACTGAATCAGGAAGTCCAGGTCCTCCACAAACTCGGCCCCAGAACTGCTGAAGTCTGTTCAGCAAATAAAAAAACTAAAGATCTGCTGAAGTTAGAACTACAGCCAAGTCAGGAGCACAAACTAACCAGACAGTCCAGTTCAGAGTCCGGCTGCATTCACTCCTGCACAGATAAGTGGTGCCTGATGAATTTCGTGAATCAGCTGGGCCTTAAGCTTCCAAACCGGACGTGAACCAGAGGCCCTCAAACCACCTGCAGCTGTAGAGGAGACTAGAGGAAAGTCAACACAAACAGAAACAGTCTGATGAAGCTCAGAGAAAATCAGAGGACAGTCAAAGGGAGTCAGAGAAGTGAGGGTGTCAGAGGAAGGCCAAAGGAAACTGTAGAATGTAATAGAGAGTCAGAGGACAGACCGAGGAAACTCATTGAAAGTTAGAGGAAGTCAGAGGCCAGTCAAAGGAACGTCTGAGGAAATGAGAGGAAAGTCAGAGAAAGTGAGAGGAAATACAGAAGGAGGAGGAAGTTAGACACAGTCTCCAGATCAGTGTGCAGGCATTGTTGGTCCACCTGTAACTTAAAGCTCCTCTGCCTCTGATCCAGACTCTGAGAGTTGCCTCCCATACCTCCTCTGCATAGCAAACCACACCTCAACAGAGCGCTCAGCTCTAAACTCAGGATGAGGCTTGAGACGTTGTGCTGGTTCAGCTTCCTGTGAGGCTATAGCTGCTGTCTGGCTAACAAGACTCAGGTGTGCTAAGTGGATCTGGAGCCAGTGACACAGAGCACTGTAGAGTGGGAGTGGCATAGCCAGAGGGGGCGGAGCATTCTTTCTCCTAATTGGATTTACTGTGCTCTTGTTTTGGATCCGGTGTCGACCAGAGGAGGATGGGTTCCCCTTTTGAGTCTTGGTTCCTCTCATGGTTTCTTCCTCCTGCTTAAAAGAAGCTCGGACACGGATTTCTGTAGAAGCTGCTTTTGAAAAAAAAAGCCTCAAACTTAATATATAATCAAACTTGACCTGATGAGCGGTCAAGAAGCCGTTACTGGCTAAAGGAAATATCTTAATGGTCGTATTGACTGGAAAGTAAATCAGTAAAAGGTGATCTCTGACTTACACAGTACTGCACCGGCTCATTACTGTTCACTAACAGCTAATAAACAGCTCATGTTTATTCATGTGCTTCCAGTGTTGATGATTTCAGATGCTTCAATAATTCAGAATTGCTTCAGAATGTTGAAAGAGATGCAGTATATTAAAGGCAGATATTAAGAAGTAAAGAGTGGTCAGTAAAGAGTTCTGGCACAGAGCTGCTGCCACTTATTTCCATTTCTGACTGAAACCTGCTCACACTACCGCTCACATTCACAGCCAGTGATGAACCTCCAGAAGGGCTGGAGTGATGGGCTTTTTGACAAAGCTGGTCACACCCACTGGAAATCAGACAGTTCATTAATAATAATTCATTTTTAATTGAGTTTGTGTTCAGTCTTTTCACCAGTGAAGTCTCGACCAATGGAAGATCTAGTTTAGCTGTATCTACTCAGGAACCACTGAGAAAACTATCCTGCTTGAATTTTCATTTTAAATTTTTCAAGAATTTTGAAAACACTGGCTGTATGAACTCTACCATGTAAGTCGCTAAATTCACAGTTAGTGAGGAGCTGATTTTTCACCACCTGTTTTCAGTGTGTTTCCTCATTATTCAGCGGGTTCACCAAAGCACCCTCCTAAATGCACTTAGGGGAATCAGCTTTTTTGGTCGTGTACTACACAGACACTGAAAAAGAAGCATTTGGCTGCTTTCATGTGACTCTGAGGAAGCACATGCTAGCCGTCACACTCCCAGCAATAGTAGCAGGACTCTTCAATGTGCAGGACACATTCAAATCCACACTGAAAACGTACCTCTTCCCACAAGCCTTTGGTTAATCCTCCATCACAGGCCACTGACTTATGTGTTACATCTTCAGGGTTGGGGGCGTCACAGCAAACATGCTCCTATTAGACCTACTGTCTGAGTACGATCTTGAGCTTTGCAGTAAGTACATCCCACAAGCTACGTAACATAGAGGAACACACCCTGCAAAGAACAGCACAAACCACTGTCTTACCTTCATGGTCATACAGGCTCAGGTGCCTCACACAGCCTTTGTCTCTGGGTTGGCGCTAATTAGACCTCCATTAGAGCGTCAATATCCAAACCATCCAAAATGAGACATGTGCACATGCCCAAGTGCTAGATGTGTCCGTCTTTTCTGCATCATTGTAGGGTGTAGCCATGTTTCCAGAAGCTGCAGGGTAGAGTATGTTCTGAGATGAAGCTGCTGAGACTGGAATGCAGAGGCAAAGCATTTTAAAGTTCACAGCCCAACATCGTGCAGGACGCTTGGCATTTGCCAGTGAACACCAGGATTGGCAAATTTGAAACTGCTCTTTCACAGATGAAAGCAGCTTCACACTGAGCACATGTGACAGATGTCTGGAGACGCCGTGGAGAGCGATCTGCTGCCTGCAACATCCTTCAGCATGACCGGTTTGGCAGTGGGTCAGTAATGGTGTGGGGTGGCATTTCTTTGGAAGGCCGCACTGCCCTCCACGTGCTCGCCAGAGGTAGCCTGACTGCCATTAGGTCCCGAGAGATCCTCAGACCCCTTGTGAGACCATATGCTGGTGCGGTTGGCCCTGGGTTCCTCCTAATGCAGGACAATGCTAGACCTCATATGGCTGGAGTGTGTCAGCAGTTCCTGCAAGATGAAAGCATTGAAGCTATGGACTGGCCTGACCGTTCCCCAGACCTGAATCCGATTGGGCACATCTGGGACATCATTTTTCGCTCCATCCACTAACGTCACGTTGCACCACAGACTGTCCAGGAGTTGGCGGTGTGTGTGTGTGTGTGTATACGGTATATATGAAGTTGGAGGTGGTTCCTACTGCATCATGGGGTATTTCCTCTGTGCATTCTTGCATCAAAGTGTGCATGTTAGCAGGCATTCATGACAAACTGTTGGCATCCATATTCTCTTTTCCGGGCGGTACTTTATGGAGAAATGGAAATCTGTCAATTCAGCAACCCACCTTGATGAGGTCATAGAGTGGACCAGCACTGTGAGAGAAATCCTTTATGTTTTGTCTATAATAATTCAAAGCCCCAGCATTCCTCTAAGCTCACCTACAGTGCTGTGTCCCTCTGCAAGAGCTCTCACTGCAGATGTATCAGCAGGGTCCGTCCTGCTTCCTTCTGGGGACACAATTTAACCAAGGTAACAGACTTCTGTCTTAACCCTTTCCTGCCTGAGTGGAACATTCCTTTTTCAGACACTATGTAACATAGTCATAGAAAAAAACCTTATGGTGTAAATACAGTACATAATACAGACAATATATACATACCATTATAACCAGGAGAATCAGTTTAAAATTATATGAAACATATATATGAACATTAAAATGTTCATGTAGCTCTTTTTTACCTCACTATTTTACTGTCAGCACACACTATAAACCAATGACAGTGTACGTCTTTAAAGGACTAAATTATACTAGTCATACTTTTCAGATAATACAGATAAAATGTATTTGACAAAATAAAAAGACAAAGATTTGTATTAGAAATATATACACTTCTCACCTATAAATAATTTCAAAACAACACATTAACATGAACATACTATCATTCCATAAAATCATTCAAGCTGTTTGATTTTCTTGCAGATAACTACAATACAGTTTAGCACTATTAAAGAACAATGAACAATGCATCACTCCATTAAACAAACCCTCAAATAATCCAGTTCAACAAGAAAAAGCTATTATTTGTTCAGGATAATCAGTGAACAATTCAGTAAACAGTTATGAGGCAACAGGATGAAAGGCAACAAAAATTTACTACATAATATTTAACAGACGATGCTCAAATGACCTCCTTCCAGTGAACAAACACACACTGAACTTTGACCTGTGAAGAAAAAGAGACACAGAGAACATATACACAAACACAGGGGTTGAGGACGGATGAGTGGAGCGGACAGTAGAAGACAGAAGCTCTATGTAGGTCTAACTGTGAAACTCATCTCCTTCACCAAGACTGAAACAGTTTCAATTCCCAACTAAACTAAATCTTCTATCTTAACACTCAAGAGTCCTGCTTGCAGTCTTTATTTATTTTCTTTATTGAATTATTTGGGAATTTCTTACGATTAATCCTACATTGGTTCCCCACTCCTTGAGTCGGACCATAACGGTTGGTGATGTATAGAAGTTATTAAACCAAACTGTGTGATCTTGATTTTTAAATGGCTGCACAAGGTCTTCAATCACTTTTGTAGCCAAATCAGTTATGCACCCATCAAGACCACCTGTGTAGACATCAGAGTCTAAGGTATATCCCAAATCTGAAGTTGCAATCACCCACGATGTGAGTAGGTTTAGGTTTCATATACTGCTTGAATCCTGATCGACCTTTTGATTTTACCATCCTCTCGTCGATGCTCAGATTTTCATCAGCCTGGAAAAGCTGCTGACACTGGGTTTTGAGGTGGTCCATCAGGTAACGCAACTTCCTAAGATGATCTCAATTATTTTCTGTGGCAGGATCTAGAACATGGAGGGCTGCCATCAATTCCTTGAATTGGTCACAGGACATGAATAACTTGACCCATGAACCCTAAAAAGATCTGGTTCCCCAATATCTGTGAATGCTTGGGAGGGACCTGAAACCCATATAAATGAGGAGTCCAAGAAAACGGTCATCCGAGGTCACTCTCTTCCCGTGTCCCATGATGGTTCGCATAAGACCGCCGATTCAGTACAAGCTCCCACCCCTGTCAGCATATATGTTCACATACACAAATGTTACAAGTACCGCATGGCAGAACCAACATAACAGTTATACTCCTGCAAAACAGGAGAGAAATGATGAGGCAGGGCAGCTCTGAGCTCTGAGCGTTACAGAGTTCTCTACAGTTATGAGAAAGTTCAGAAACACCCATGAGCCGCCTCACCCCCTCGCCCTGCCACCTACTGGTACTGGAGAAGTATAACAAGCTATTTTTTAAAGCTAGAAACAGCATCTGTCTGTCCAAACACAAATCAAATATCACCTCTGACTCACTTTAAGGGAGTAAAGAAAATAAATAAATAAATACAGTACATACAGAAACAAATACATTTCACCATCAAATGAGACGACACTTCTGTGGGCGTCACACAAACACTTGGAATGTAAAATAAATAAGAGGTTGTTGGTTGATCCCTCTGCTTATCTTGCTCTTCATCAACGTCTTCTTCCCCTTCATCCAGGAGCTCCACGTCCATGAAGTCCTCTTTAATACCTCGTCTGTGTTCTTTCTCCTGGCCCAAGCTCCGTCTAGTGTTCTGGTTTTCCTGAATACTGCTCAGCTTCCTCCCAGTCCCAGCTGTGTTACTGTGTCCAGTTTGAGTTGTCAGGTTTTGATTTTGTTTCTGGTTCTGTCCAGTAGATTGCTGTTCCCCCGGTTGTGCTTTGCTTTGTAGTGTCTGTTTACTTTTGCCCAGGTTACATTAAAGTCTTGCATCGTCCATCCCTGCCAGTGTTTCCTTGTGTTCACTGCCACATCTGACCAGGCATGAAAGTAACTATTATTATTATTATTGAAAACCACTGTATCATGAAAACATCACATCTGTAATACATAAAGGAAATTTTTATTGTGGTTGTCATTATTTATTAACAATAATAACAATGGTAATATTTACATATTTAATGTGATGAGACAATTAGCCTCGTTAATAAGTGAGGAAATGATCGTTGGCTTCTTCTCAGTCTATGACTGGAGCTGCTGCTGCAGGTATGATATCTGACCTGTAGGTGGCGCTGCTGTGTCGCTCTTCATCCTGAATCAGTGGAATCTCTGTGAAACTGGACTGAATTGTCTACTTGTGTCTCTTTACCCTGAACTGTCTCCGTTTTGTTGTGCTAATAACCACAGTATGAGGAGGCCTGGAGAAAATGACCTTAACGTGGTTTCAGACTGACCTAAAGTGACCTTCACCTTTACAAGTTCCATAATGAGTGTAAACAGTCCTCATTTCCCAACGAGAATCCAGATCAAAGAATAAGGAGTTAAAACACACTGACTTCCTAAACCATTCTTAAACTTCATTAACATGAAGGAAAACACCAGAAAAAGACAGATGTGGACAACATGTGGAAAAAGACAAAGATATAGAATTTAATCTGAAGTATGATAAATGACAATTTCCTGAATTTCATTTTAAAATCTAGATTTTAGAAACTATGAACTGAAACTCCATCACAGCATTTGAGGATCATTAATACGCAACATGATGGGCTGTTTAATTTAGACGTCTAATAGACTGTTGTGTCTAAATGATCAACTCCAGCATTTATTAAATATAACAGCAGTTTTAAAATGCAGTTTATTAGTTCTTATCTCCTGATCTCCAGAACCCTCACCTCACTTGGCCTTGGAGAGGCAATCTCCCTGCACCCTCCCATGAGCCTTTGCAAGGTCTAGGCCACAGAGAGCAGCTAGAGAGTTAGTTTCTTTAGTTCCAGTGCATTTAAACATACACTTCAAGTGAGGAGTCTACAGATTTATCAATTCTTCTGTTTACAGACCGTCATTCTCCCTTTTCATGACTGTCATGAACTGAACTACATCCAGCTTTCTCACATATTTTTGTTATGAGATCTGGTTCTTCTCCTCCCACCTTCGACCTTGGAGTCGATTTCCAAGTATTTTAAAGCTTACTTTAGAGGTTTTCCAAAATCATCAGTTAATAGATGCTCTAAATTCAGTTCAGGATGAGATTAGAGAGAGGATATAACAAACACAAGATAAGGAGTAAAGATAAATTTACCATAGCAGTGTAAGTAAATGTGTTCCCCTTTTACTCCCATGCTGAATTATATATATTTTGTCAACTGAAGTAATTCATAATTAATATACTGGCCTTTAGCCTGAATGAGATCTTCCTGTTGTGAGTATTCCATCAGAAACCTCTAATCAACATTAGTGAACAGTTCAGGTTTAATTTTCTTCTACATGGTCTGGCATACAAGAGACTAACTCTATACCCACTAGACTACTATAATAAAACACACAGAATGATTTACAGTAACGTATCAGCAAATGTTAAATGTATGTATTACATTATTAAATGTATTATTAATATTATTAGTGGAAAATAAGGGATTAAAGACTGCACACACTGCTTTCACAATATGGAAGAGTATATATGATATTCAAGCGGACAGCCCTAGTTTCTCTCAAGCAGGAAAGTACAAGCAGTTGGCGTCATCACTCAGCTATATGTTCAAAGTGTCAACAAGTAATAAATAATATGAAAAGGGAGTGATATTGAAACATTGGCAAAAAACTAAATTGATAAAAGGAAAAACACACTTTAAATTAATTCAAGTTTATTTATAAAACTTTTTACAACAAAGGTCATCACAAAGCCGCTTTACAGAGATCTGGGTATAAATACCTAGAATAAAACCCAGGAATAAAAACAGTAAATCAATACTGAATTAAGAGATCATGGAAAAGCGCCGTCAAGCCATAAAAGATGAAAACGTGAGTGAAATGTTGAAGTCCAGGCAGGTGAGGATGAATCAACACGAGGCTCCAGATCAGGACAGTGGGCAGTAGGGTAGTACAGAGCCAGGTCTGGTGGTCCAAGGATGGAACAGCTGGAACTGGGCATCTTAATATATGGTAGAGATAGAGAGAGAGAGAAAACAGAAAGGAGCGGAAAAACAAGGGGTTAGGAGATCCAATAGGTAGAGTGGGCGTCAGATCACGGCAAGCTGAAGAAAGAAAGGGGGGGAAAAAAAAAAAAAAAAAAAAAAAAAAAAAAACAGCAAAGGTTTCAAACCAATTTAAAACACATCTTCGATAAAACAAGGCCTTGGTTAACAAGGAAAGTCCTGACTACACAAACATACAGTGGCTGTAAAAGCTACATAGGACAACCACATGCTGTCATTTCCTAAAGTAGTGCTGGTAAGAGTCTTGAACGTGAGAACAGCTCAGCCAGTTTGGATGCAATACTGTTTTGAACACAGAAACTCACAAGAGACATCGGTATGATTGACTAACAAAACATTAGGTGCTGCATTGTCCTTGTGTGTGAAAAGGATAGGAACCAGATTCCTGGGGGCCTGAAAGGAGGTCAATGTTCTGGGTCATTTTACTCAGAAAGTGTTCTAAATAGTCCAGAGTTCAATCCTGTTCTGGGTGCATTCCCAACCTACAAATCCACTTCTGTTCCACCACAACTGAAACAAAGCGTCCTGGGTCAAATCTTGTAGGTGGTGGGAAGCGAGCAATACAATCAGTGCAATGCGGTTGGTTAAAGGGTGCTGAGTCAGGAATTCTCCTGTCACAGTCTTTGTGCTTCAGAGCTAAAAGTTTAAGTGTGGCGTGTCAGCGTCATCGCAGGCAGCCAAGGCGGCGCTAGGCTCACACCTTAGGCTGTGTTGTCAACGTAGGATGGAGTCAGGATGACTGTTTACCAGCCGTTGCCATTGACTCTTCAGATGGTCATATCTGATCACATGCACCTTAAAATCCCAACAATGAAAATGTCACTCAGGTCATTTGAAGTAAGAGAACTGTACAGAATACACTGATCAAGTACATACAGTAGGAGTTACATACAGTCAAGCTGGAAAGTCTGCACACCCCTTCTTCATACTTTTTTTTTTATGTTAGACTTATTCTACAGTAGAATGAATTCTACACAATGACCATGTGAAAGCAGGGTTTTAGACATTTGTGGTAATTTAAAAAAATAATAATATAAAATTTCATATGTTCACAAGTTAAAGAGAAAACCCTGAAAGGAACCAAGATTCAAAAGTGGTCAACACTGGATAGCACAACAGAACAAGAATAAAAATTAACAAAAGAAACAGTAATGAATTTTAAGAGCTGCTGCAAATGTGACATCAAGCCATAAATGATGAAAACCTGAGTGCAATGTGAAAGTGTGTGCAGGTAAACAGTCATGTGCACAGCTATGCAGAGAGACGAGAATCACTCAATATGAAGATGCAGAGCGCGCGAGAGAGAGCGAGAATGAGAGCGAGCGAGTTCCGGAGTTGGAGGCTTAAGAAGAGAAAGCTCCTCCCCCAGAGTTGCTTCTTCTGAAGTGGGGAAACTGATAGTAGTCCAGAATCCTGCAAAAGAAATGTACGTTACCGGTTGTACGGTTTAAGAAGTTCTCCAAGATGCTGTGGGGACAAACAATCAAGAGACTCAAGTCAGAAGGAGTAATTTATAATCAACGAGGAATTTAACTGGAATCCAGAGCAGGGATGAGAGAATAAGACTGATGTGGTCACAATTTCAAGCTCTATTAAACAGTCAAGCCGCTGCATTCTGAACTTATTTAATTACCCTGAGCTTATTTCATGATTTGTATAAACTTCCTACCAGAGCAGCATTACATTAATTCAATCTTGGTTATAAATCTGTATAAATTTAATAGAGTATGTGACTTAGCCCTTTTGTGTTCTATTCTTTTTTTAATATAAATTTTCCTTTGACTTGTTGCATAAATTCAATATCACTGGAACTTACCTGGAAGTCTTCGGCTGTGTGCTTGTGGTGAATCGTCCTTTGCATCTGCTTGAAGCCACACTACCGCATCACAGCCAGCCAGCCAGAACTGCAGGTGGACAGATTGCGAGCTACACACTTGTAGATGGGTAAAACAGAACGAGTTGCAGATGGACAGAAAAAGAACTACAGAGCTGCAAATTTAAAGACAGACACAGTTACAGACAGTCAGAGATGCAGAAGGATAGAAAGGCAGCCAGCCACAAAGATGCACATGGATAAACAGCCAGAGCAGCACACAGCCACAGAAATGCAGACGCATAGTCAGAAAGACAGCAATCATTGCACCAAACAGTCAGCCAAACACAGATGCAGAGGAATTCTCATAAAGACGGATCGTCAGTTTCACATGGATAGAAAGCCAGTCAGAGTAGCTGCCAGAGTCCAAACAGAATAAACTGCAGATTTATAGACATCCAGGGTGTGTTGATGGACAAAGTTGCAGAGGAACATACACACGGTTCAACATGTATGCAGATGCAGTCAGAAAGACTGCCCGAGTTGCACATGACCAAGCAGACAGCCAGTTGCAGATGAAAAGACAAGCAGAGTTTTAAATGGAGAAACAGCCAGAGATGCAAAAGAACAGACAGCCAACTAGAGATACACATTGACAGCCAGGCAGCGAGCGCTGCACATGGACATGGATGCATGGACATACAGCCACATACAGTTGCAGATGGCCGGCCAGAATTGCACATGGACTGACAACCAGCCAGCCAGAGTTGCAGATGGACAGTGTAATGCAGTCCTGATAGCTGGTAGCTGACCCCTCACCATTTAGATCCTTAGAGTGGATCTTCTAGGAGCCAGCAGGATCCAGAGCTAACCTATAAAAGGGTGGGGGAGGAAAAACACTCACACCAGTAACATTAGGATACGGCAACTAATTACATCTAGCTTAACTTACCAGTATACATCAGCAAGCCCATGTAAACAAGACATATAAATAAGGTTGCATTGTTATTGCAGGATGTGATGACCACCCCTATAGTGGACACTTGGTTCACTCCAGGCTAAGCAAAGGATGAGCACCTGGCTTAGAAGGACTGTGTAGAAAGAAATATGGGGACAGTTTGGGGATAATATGGGGAGCAGATTAAACTGAAATCATGGTAGATGTGAGGCTTTGCAGCCCTCAGAGGAAGGCTACTGAGGCCTTATTATGTAAAGAGAGTGTGACTTGGCTCTTTTGTGTTCCGTTTTCCCTTTGTCTTTACTTTCCTTTGACTTTTTTTGCACAAATTCTATAATTATCACTGGAAAGTTCCTGGAAGGATTCAGCTGCGTCCTTCTGGTGAAGCCACACTACCACATCACAGAGAAAGACAGCCAGAGCCGCAGATGGACAGACAGCAAGCTACAGTCTTGTAGACAGGTCAAACAGAACAAGTTGCAGATAGACTACAGAACAAATACAGAGCAGCAGATTTATAGACAGACAGTTGCAGTTGGAGAATCACACAGGTCACATAGACAGACAGCCGGACAGCGTTGCATATGGACTGAGAGCCAGTCAGAGAAAGATGTAGAGGAACATACACACAGCCAAACACAGTTGCAGATGCATAGTCGTGAAAACAGCCAGCCAGAACTGCACACTGAAAAGCATTCAGTCACAGAGTTGCACACTGAAAGTTAACCACTGAATTGCACATGCATATGGACATGCAGTTGCAGATAGACACAACCAGCCAGAGATGCATATGGACAGCCAGTCCAGCAAACAGCAGATGGACAGACGGCGAGCTACAGACTTGTAGATGGGTAAAATAAAACGAGTTGCAGATGAAGAGAAAAACAACCACAGAGCTGCAGATTTAAAGACAGACATAGTTGCAGACAGACATTTAGACTTGCAGAAGGACAGGCCGACAGCGTTGCAGAGAGTATAAACAGAATGAATTACATATTTATAGCCAGAGACGCAGAAGTTCAGAAAGCCATCCAGCCACAGAGATGCAGACGCATAGTCCGAAAAACATCAATCATTCAGCAATCAACCAAAACACAGTTGCAGACAGATCATAAAATTGCAGACAGATAGTCAGTTTCACATGTATAGACAGCCAGTCAGAGTTGCTGCCAGATTTAAAACAGAATGTTACAAATGTTACATACAGAATGACCGAGTTACAAAGGGACACACACACACACAGTCAAAAATGGTTGCAGACGCATAGTCAGAAAAACAGCCAGCCAGCAAACCAGAACTGCACATGAAAAGACATCCAGCCACAGAGTTGCACACTGAAAGAAAGTTAGCCACTGAATTGCACACGCATATGGACATGCAGAAAATGCAGACAACAAATTGCAGAGTTTTAGATGGAGACATACAGTGATGCAGAATGGTCAGCTGCCAGTGAGCCAGCCAGAGTTGCACATGGACAGCCAGTCCAGCCACAGAATTACACATTGAAAGAAAGCCAGCCAGCCACAAAGTTGCATGTGGACATGCAGACAGCGCCACACACAGTTGCAGAAAGACACAGTTTAAAATGGACAACCACCCAGTCAACCAGTTGCAGATGAAAGGATAGACAGCCAGTCAGAGTTGAAGCCAGAATCTAAACCAAATGAATTGCAGATATAAACAGCCAGTGTTGTAAATGGACAGACAGCCAGTCGCAGATCAACAAACACTGCCAAACCTAGTCAGAAACACACAGTCAGAAAGACAGCCAGTCATAGAGTTGCACATGCATGGACAAGCAGACAGTCACACAGTGGCAGACGGATTGTCAGATGGATTGATAGCCAGGGTTGCTGCCAGAGCCTTAGCAGAACGAATTGCAGAGTTTCAGATGGAGACAGACAGTGACGCAGAACGTTAAGCAGTCAGTGAGTCAGCCAGAGTAGCACTCAGACAGCCAGTCCAGCCACAGAATTACACATTGAAAGAAAGAAAGCCAGCCAGCCACAAAGTTGCACCGTCACACAGTATTTAAAGACACTGTTTAAAAAGGACAGCCACCCACTCAACCAGTTGCAGATGGAGAGAGACAGTCAGTTGTTTCCAGAGTCTAAACAAAACAAACTGCAGATTTATAAACAACCAGAGTGTTGTAGATGAACAGACAGCCAGAGTTGCAGATGGACATGCACATAGTGGCAGACTGATTATCACACAGTTTCATATGGATATATAGCCAGCCATCAGAGTTCAAACAGACCTAATTGTAGATTTATAGACAGACAAAGAGTGTTGATGGACAGACAAGCCAGAGAGTGTTAAAGGACATACACACAGCCAAATATAGTTGCAGTCGCACAGTCAGAAAGACAGCCCCACATAGACAGATGAAGCCTTTCTTTGCAGAAGGGGATCGGACGTCAAACCTGCATCCAGCAGCGGACTGAACGGCTTGCTCCCTCTTCAGTAGGTGGACATGGGGCTAGAGAGATGACTGTCCTGGCAGCTGTCTTCTTCCACATGGTGTTCACTATATTCCATGAGTAAACAAAGGGGTTAGTAAGTTATTAACATAAAATAATGTAAAGTAACACACAGCAGATAACAAAAGGATTAAACCTGGCTAAGAAACAAGCCAATGCTAATATTAAAGAAAAAGAAATAACTAGGAGCAACATGATGGCAAGCAAACAGCAGGTGGGCAAGTGAAGACCACCTGCATATCACCTGGGATAGATAGACAAGAAAAACACACTAAACTGAGTTAACATGGCTGTGCCTAATATCACCCCCTGTACTTATTTCTCCACTTTATAGACAGACAGTTCCAGAATTAGACAGTTTCACACAGACAGCCAAACAGCGTTGCATATGGACTGACAGCAAGTCAGAGCTGCAGCAAGCCTAAACAGAATGAATTGCAGATGAACAGGCAGCCAGAGAAAGGTGCACAAAATTGTTGACAGCTAGCCAGAGTTGCACATTGAAAGAAAGTTAGCCACTGAATTGCACACGCATATGGACATGCAGACACACACACAGTTGCAGCCAGATTGTCAGACACTATTGCAGGTGAATACAACCAGTCAAAGTAGCAGATGGATAGTCAGACAGTTTCACATGGATAGACAGCGTTGCACATGGACAGGAAGCCAAAGTTGGTGCCAGAGCCTTAGCAGAACAAACTGCAGAGTTTTAGATGGAGAGAGACAATGATGTAGAACGGTAAGAAGCCAGTCAGCCAGCCAGAGAATTACACATGGAAAGAATGCCAGCCAGCCACAAAGTTGCACATGAACATGAAGACAGAACCACACACAGTTGCAGACAGACAAAGTTAAAATGGACAGCCACCCAGTCAACCAGTTGCAGATGGTCAGTCAGTCAGAGTTGAAGCCAGAGTCTAAACAGAACGACAGACAGCCAGAGTTGCAGATTGACATACACACTGCCAAACAGTCAGAAACAGTCACACAGTCAGAAAGACAGACAGCCATTGCACATGACAGACCATGGTTAGCCCGATCCCTCTTCAGGGATAGGAGTCAGGGAGTCAAGAGGACCTGTGTGGCAAAGAATAAAGTTAATACATGAATAGAAACTGAATGACCACCTACCTGCTACACAGTTGCAAACAAAATGTCAGCCGCACACAGATGCAGATGGACACACAGACAGAGAAGCAGATAGATAGTTAGCCAGTCTGTTAGCCTATCGGCAAGAGTCAGGGATTTATGAGGACCTGTGTGGCAATAAAAGAAAGTTAATACGTGTATAGAAACTGAATGATCACCTACCTGCTACACATTTGCTTATGCATAGTCAACAACATAGTTGCAGATGGACACACAGACAGAGAAGCAGATGGATAGTTAGCCAGTCTGTCAGCCTATCGGCAAGAGTCAGGGATTTATGAGGACCTGTGTGGCAATAAAAGAAAGTTAATACATGTATAGAAACTGAATGAAAACCTACCTGCTACACAGTTGCATATGAACAGTCAACATCACACAGTTGCAGATGTTCACACAGACAGAGAAGCAGATGGATAGTTAGCCAGTCAGCCAGAGTCAGGAATTCATGAGGACCTGTGTGGCAATAAAAGAAAGTCAATACATGTATAGAAACGGAATGATTACCTACCTGTTATACAGTAGAAAACAGATAGACAGCGAGCCATACACAGTGACAGATGGATGGACCCTTGATGGACAGATGCACCATCAGGGAGGGAAGGGGTAATGGCAACCTCAGAACCTGAAAGACAACAAAGACAGTCAATACAGGTTTTGAAAATGAAAGATCACTTACCTTTTACACAGTTGCAGAACAATAGACAGTGAGCCAGACACAGCTGCAGATGGACAGATTGAAGGTGGCTGGATCTACGGTCAGTGAGGGAGGGACTCAGAAGTTCCTGGACCTGTAAGACAAAAAAAAAAAAAAAAAAAAAAAAAAATCAATACATGTATAGAAGCTGAATGATCACCTACCTGTTAGAAAGTAGCAAACAAATTGTCAGCCTCACACATATGCAGATGGACACACAGACAGAAGCAGATGGATAGTTATCCAGTCAGTTAGCCAGACAGCCAGAGTCAGGGAGTCATGAGGACCTGTGTGGCAAAAAAGAAAGTTAATACAGGTATTGAAACTGAACAATCACCTACCTGCTATGCAGTTGCGTATGCATAGTCAACATCACAGTTGCAGATGGACACAGATAGAGAAGCAGATGGATAGTTAGCCAGACAGCCAGAGCCAGTGAGTCATGAGGACCTGTTTGGCAAAAAAATAAAAAAGTTAATACATGTATTGAAACTGAATGACCACCTACCTGTTACACAGTTGAAAACAAATTGTCAGCCTCTCACAGACGCAGATGGACATGCAGATGGATAGACCATGGTTAGCTCGACCCATATTCAGGGATAGGAGTCAGGGAGTCATCAGGACCTGTGTGGCAATAAAAGAAAGTTAATACATGTATAGAATCCAGTGCAGGGATGAGAGAATAAGACAGATGTGGTCATAATTTCAAGCTGAACAGTTAAGCCCGCTGCATTCTTAACTTATTTAATGATTTGTATAAACTTCCTACCAAAGCGGCATTACATTAATTCAATCTTGGTTATAAATCTGTATAAATTTAATAGAGTATGTGACTTAGCGCTTTTGTGTTCTATTCTTTTTAAAAAATTTTTATACATTTTACATTTTCCTTTGACTTGTTGCATAAATTCAATATCACTGGAACTTACATGGAAGGATTCGGCTGTGTGCTTGTGGTGAATCGTCCTTTGCATCTGCTTGAAGCCACACTACCACATCACAGCCAGCCAGCCAGAGCTGCAGGTGGACAGACTGCAAGCTACAGACTTGTAGATGGGTAAAACAGAACGAGTTGCAGATGGACAGTATAAGAACTACAGAGCTGCAAATTTAAAGACAGACACAGTTGCAGACAGTCAGAGATGCAGAAGGATAGAAAGGCAGCCAACCACAAAGATGTACATGGATAAACAGCCAGAGCAGCACACATCCACAGAAATGCAGACGCATAGTCAGAAAGACAGCCATCATTGCACCAAACAGTCAGCCAAACACAGATGCAGAGGAATTCTCATAAAGACGGATCGTCAGTTTCACATGGATAGAAAGCCAGTCAGAGTAGCTGCCAGAGTCCAAACAGAATAAACTGCAGATTTATAGACATCCAGGGTGTGTTGATGGACAGATTTGCAGAGGAACATACACACAGTTCAACATGTATGCAGATGCAGTCAGAAAGACTGCCCGAGTTGCACATGACCAAGCAGACAGCCAGTTGCAGATGAAAAGACAAGCAGAGTTTTAAATGGAGAAACAGTCAGAGATGCAAAAGAACAGGCAGCCAACCAGATATACACATTGACAGCCAGGCAGCGAGCGCTGCACATGGACATGTATGCATGGACATACAGCCACATATGGCCGGCCAGAATTGCACATGGACTGACAACCAGCCAGCCAGAGTTGCAGATGGACAGTGTGATGCAGTCCTGATAGCTGACCCCTCACCCCTTAGATCCCTAGAGTGGGTCTTTTAGGAGCCGGCAGGATCCAGAGTTAACCCACACCAGTAACATTAGGATATGGCAATTAATTACATGTAGCTTAACTTACCAGTATACATCAACAAGTCCATGTAATCAAGACTGCACGGTTATTTCAGGATGTGATGACCACCCCTATAGTGGACACTTGGTTCACTCCAGGTTAAGCAAAGGATGAGCACCTGGCTTAGAAGGACTGTGTAGAAAGAATAGTGGGTTAGTTGGTGCAGATTAAACTGAAATCATGGTAGATGTGAGGCTTTGCAGCCCTCAGAGGAAGGCTACTGAGGCCTTATTATGTAAAGAGTGTGACTTTTGGCTCTTTTGTGTTCCGTTTTCACTTTGTCTTTACTTTCCTTTGACTTTTTTTGCACAAATTCTATTAATATCACTGGAAAGTTCCTGGAAGTATTCAGCTGTGTCCTTCTGGTAAAGCCACACTACCACATCACAGAGACAGACAGCCAGAGCCGCAGATGGACAGACAGCAAGCTACAGTCTTTTAGACAGGTTAAACAGAACAAGTTGCAAATAGACTACAGAATAAATACAGCAGCAGATTTATAGACAGACAGTTGCAGTTGGAGAATCAGACAGTTTCACATAGACAGACAGCCGGACAGCGTTGCATATGGACTGACAGCCAGTCAGAGAAGGATGTAGAGGAACATACACACAGCCAAACACAGTTGCAGATGCATAGTCGTGAAAACAGCCAGCCAGCCAGAACTGTACACTGAAAAGCAGCCAGTCACAGAGTTGCACACAAAGTTAACCACTGAATTTCACAAGCATAAGGACATGCAGACAGCCACACAGTTGCAGATAGACACAACCAGCCAGAGCTGCATATGGACAGCCAGTCCAGCCAACAGCAGATGGACAGACAGCGAGCTATAGACTTGTAGATGGGTAAAATAAAACGAGTTGCAAATGAAGAGAAAAACAACCACAGAGCTGCAGACAGACATTTAGAGTTGCAGAAGGACAGACAGCCAGCATTGCAGAGAGTCTAAACAGAATGAATAACAGATTTATAGCCAGAGACGCAGAAGTTCAGAAAGCCATCCAGCCACAGAGATGCACATGGATAAACGGCCACAGAGGCACACAGCCACAGAGATGCAGACGCATAGTCCGAAAAACACCAATCATTCAGCAATCAACCAAAACACAGTTGCAGACAGATTATCATAACGTTGCAGACAGATTTTCAGTTTCACATGTATAGACAGCCAGTCAGAATTGCTGCCAAATTTAAAACAGAATGTATTGCAGTGTTGATGCCAGACAGAGTTACAAAGGGACATACACACAGCCAAACATGGTTGCAGACGCATAGTCAGAAGTTGCACATGCACTTTCACATAGACAGACAGCTTTGCATATGGACTGACAGCCAGTCAGAGTTGCAGCCAGTCTAAACAGAATGAAGTGCAGATGAACAGGCAGCCAGAAAAAGGTGTACATGGACAGCCAGAGTTGCAGATGCATAGTCAGAAAAACAGCCAGCCAGCAAACCAGAACTGCACATGAAAAGACAGCCAGCCACAGAGTTATACACTGAAAGAAAGTTAGCCACTGAATTGCACACGCATATGGACATGCAGAAAATGCAGAGAACAAATTGCAGAGATTTAGATGGAGACAGACAGTGATGCAGAATGGTGAGCAGCCAGCCAGAGTTGCACACGGACAGCCAGACCAGTCACAGAATTACACATTGAAAGAAAGCAAGCCAGCCAGCCACAAAGTTGCACAGTCACAGTGTTTAAAGACACGGTTTAAAACGGACAGCCACCCACTCAACCAGTTGCAGATGGAGAAATAGCCAGTCAGTTGTTTTCAGAGTCTAAACAAAACAAACTGCAGATTTATAAACAACCAGAGTGTTGTAGATGAACAGACAGCCAGAGTTGCAGAGCGACATACACACTGCAGTCAGTAACAGTCACACAGTCAGAAAGACAGCCAGCCATCAGTTGCACATGGTTAGACAGCAAGCCACTGAATTGCACATGCATGGACATGCACATAGTGGCAGACTAATTATCATACAATTTCACATGGATATACAGCCAGCCATCAAACAGAGTTTGAACAGAACTAATTGTAGATTTATAGACAGACAGTGTTGGACAGACAAGCCAGAGAGTGTTGACGGACATACACACAGCCAAATATAGTCGCAGACGCACAGTCAGAAAGACAGCCCCACATAGCACAGATGAAGCCTTTCTTTGCAGAAGGGGATCGGACGTCAAACTTGCAGCCAGCAGTGGACTGTGAAAAGTCGGCTGAACGGCTTGCTCCCTCTTCAGTAGGTGGACATGGGGCCAGAGATGACAGTCCTGGCAGCTGTCTTCTTCCACAAGGTGTCTGGAAGCATCCACCATATTCCATCAGTAAACAAAGGGGTTAGTAAGTTATTAATGCAAAATAATGTAAAATAACACAGCAGATAACAAAAGGATCAAAACTGGCTAAGAAACAAGCCAATGCTAATATCAAAGAAAAAGAAATAACTAGGAGTAACAAGCAACATGATAGCTAGCAAACAGCAGGGGGGCAAATGAAGACCACCTGCATATCACCTGGGAAAGATGGACCATAAAAACACACTAAACTCAGTTAACACGGCTGTGCCTAATATCACCCCCTGTACTTATTTCACCACTTTCCCCGGTGGTATTTCCTCATATTTCCAAGACTAGGAGAAGCTGCATTTGAAGGAACAAATATCATACAACAGAACTAGCATTACAGTATTACATCTGTACATATTAATAACCAGCTTTCAGAGTCTACTCAGAAAACGTTAGTAAACTAAACATTAGCGGAGTTAATCCAAGCACGATTTCACTCGAATTTGGGAAGCTTATATTAGAACAATTGTGTACTGCTCACTAGCGCTTGAACAGGGCTTTAATTGTCTGTGGTCACTCCCTTATTTACATGTAGACCCATTAACCCATTCCCAATCACACTGTAACAATCACGGCTTTGTGAACCCCTCTGAAACGAGAACCCCTCTGAAAAAGAACAGTATTATGAATCTGAACACACACACACACACACACACACACACACACACACACGTTAAATGACTTACCTGCCAACTATCCAATTTACTAAGCATGAACGACGGACCCAAGGCGGTCTTTTTCCAAAAGGTGTCCAGATGTGTGCGGCAGTGCTCCTTCAGGGCCTCGCTGCGTCAGGTGGAGAATAGTGGAGAACGATGATGCTTAAGGAATCACGCTGCCGAAGCACCAATGGAAGCCTGGCGACGTTCAGGACACGGGCACCTAGAAAACAGGAGACCGTGGCATTACTCTTTGGGCCCAAAATTGAAGTGTTTTACAGTAGAAACTCCAACAATGAGAACACAACGGAGACGACGACACTCTGGTATTTTGAAGACCATGTTGGAGGCGTCCCGGACTGCCTCTGGCCTCGTCTTCCATCTGTGGAGTTTGTCTCTATAATAGCAACTAGATCTGCCGTTCAAGCAGGACTAGCTCCATGCAGAGCGTCTGGAGATCTTGTTCCTCCGCGGTCGCCATGTTCCTCGAGAGCATAAACACAGAGACAGAAATGCAAACGTCAGTTAGTGAGAAAAAGTACTGTACAGTAACACAGGTAGCAGATAGCACAGGGATTACAAGATAAATAAGACAAAGCTAATATGAAGACTATAAAGTAGGGACAGTTGCTCGACTCTCTGGGTTCAATTACATCACAAGCTTTCAAAGCAGAACTGCATCAAAACAGCAATTTGAAGTCTCGCTCAAAATACCACCTGATCCTATAGATCCAGTGTGCAAAAGAGGGTTGTAGATACACACTCTGGTGAGCGCTATCCAACTCCTGTTTTTGGATTGTTTCAATAGACAAAGTATGAAAGAACCGTTAAAAGAACTGGTGGATGTTTATGTTCTGTTGTGTTTTCAGAGGGTTTGTGGTGCAGTAAACAAAATAACACTTAGTGGATGATTCTCTCTGCATTCCTTTCTTTTTAGTTTCAAGATGACTTACAAAGCTGTAACTGTTACAACGTGTACAAGACCTGATCCAAGTTGGACAGTCAGTAAATGGTCACTGTTCATTTGGCTCAGACAAGTACAACACTGGACTGCAGTCAAGCCTGTAATGAGGTACTAAAAGGCTTCAACTGATCATGGACTGTGTTACCAGAAGAGTGGAGAGAAACTGAAACTTGAACACAGTGATGCAGATTCAGCATCAAATACAGAAGACAGACGAAGCACAACAGACTCCAGTTTTAGTCCAACTAAAGACAGTTCTCTTACTCTCTGCTCGGTCTACATGTAAAGGAGAATATATGGCACTGTCTGCAATTATATAGGAAAGCTTGCACCTCACACACCTCACAAATGCCATGAACAGTGATCACCAATATGCCCCTGCAAAAAATACTGCAAGACAGCCAAGAAGCAATTGCACATCCACATTGGACACCACTCCATTCGACCAGTGACCCATGAGTATAAAATAACTGATCACTGACCCACAGCAGATATGGTTATGAGAAAGGGAATCTTTGTAGGGTACGACAAGAACAGTCCATCATACCTAGTCTACTATCCAGACACAAAGTCCTTAAGCACAGGCTTGGGGGAATTTTTTACGGAGTGTGTTATAGAACACCAAACCCAGACTGACCAGTCAATGGCAGCTGATTATTTCCATAAGGAGAGATGTGTACAAGGTTCAAGAATTCAACCTGATGTTTAAGATGGCGTTCGAACAGTGGGAGACAGACGTAGCACACACCATCCAAAGAGAAATAGGACAGCACCTCAGTATTTAGCTGACTGTGTCAGATATTAAAGACCAGATAATCACAGATACTGATTTCTGTTTTGGGTTGATGCAGCACAGAATGACCTTCAGCTCCAGATAGACGTTACAACAGCCACTCGCACAGATTGATTGTGAGATGTATATGGGGCAACCAGAGGGATTTGAAGGGAGATCAAAACCACAGATGAAAAGGTTGTCGGTCAAGAGCATACAATGATTTATTTAGTTTACAGTGACTTAAGATTATATAGAGATTATATAGAGGCCTATAGATTACATATTTAACAGCCCAAATTCAATGTGAGACTTAAAAGATGTGAGCATTTGGATCAGTATTCTACACTTAAATTGCTAAAGGGAATCTTTGTAGGGTATGACCAGAACAGTCCATCATACCTAGTCTACTATCCAGACACAGGGAATGTCCATAAACATAGACTGGTGAAATTTCTTAGTGTTTGTTACAGAACACCAAACCCAGACTGACTAGGTAATGGCAGCTGATTTCCATGGGGACATGTGTTCCCCTGATGCTCAAACTGATCATGATCATGGATCACTGCTCATGGTGCTTAACAGAGGGAGAGAGACATGGTACACACTATCCAAAGAAAGACAGAAAAGCATCTCATTTAGCGGACTGTGTGTCAGAGGCAAGGAGTTCAACAAAATCACAGTTTTGAGTTGATGCAGATGAACAGCACAGTATGACCTTCAGCTCCCCCAGATGGACGTTACACTACTACTTGCATGCACCAATTGATGGATGAGATGTGTATAGAGCAACCAGAGGGATTTAAAGGAAAGACAAATACAGGTGAAAAGGTTGTCTGTAAACTGAATAAGTCACTGTATACTCTCAAACAGTCTGGAAGAACCTGTAACATGATTATCCAGACGAAAATGGCTTTACACAGAACCCAGCTGACCATTGTGTCTACAAACACCCTGAAAACAGGAGGATGATACTGATAATCTGGGTTGATCATCATTGCCGCCAAAGACAATGACTTACTCATGGAGGTGAAAAAGAGGTCAACAACATTCAAGATGAAGAATCTAGGAACACAGATCCATTTTCTAGGTACTGATTTTGATCAAAGTCAAGGAGCAGTAAAGAGGTTATGGTTCGAATACTCATAAGTTTTCATGGATCCATTTTTTTTATATATTCAGCCAAGTTGTGTGTAGGTTTTATTCCTAACAATTAACTTGCTCCCCATATGGATATTGGGATAAACTTTACACACAGAGGACTCAGTGGGACAAAGGCAGCATTCCTGAATAGAACTAAAACCAAGGACTTCCCTGGTTAAGACTTTTTCACATAGAAAAAACAAACAGGATTCATAAACTGTCTTCAGAAAGAAGGACATCTGAAGTACAAACACCTCAGTGAGAGCTATTCAACGCCTCTGTTTCAGTTGTTCCAATGGACACCAAGTACAAAAGAACCATTGAAAGAACTGGTGGATGTTTGTATTCTTTGTGTTGTCAGCTTGAAGCACACAGTGATGCAGATTTGGCATCAAATGCAGAAGACAAGCAAAACACAACAGTCTCCAGTTTAAGTCTAACTAAAGACGGCCCTCTTACTCTCTGCTTGGTCTACATGTGAAGCAGAATATATGGAACTGGCTGCAACTTCTTAGGAAAGCTTACACCTCACACAGCTACTAAACGCCATGAACAGTGATCACCAATAAGCATCTGTAAAAATATTGGAAGACAACAATCAAGCAATTGCTCTTTCAAAGAACCCTGTATGTCGATAAAGATGGGAAGGTGTATGTCCCAGCATATGACCCTGTCTTGTGAAATTTTGAACCAAAGGGAGGTCCCATATAAAAAGGTCCCTTTATTTCACAATCAACAAAAAACAAACCGAAAGCAAACTTGGCAGAACGCTTTCAGTTTCGCATGAGACTTGCCGTTACTCCACCACTCACTGGATCAGGAGAGCCCATTCGCTCCTGGTAAGAGACAGCCGTCTCAGTAAACCGCCGAGCTGGACCTGCAGTTCCACTCAGCCGACTCTCACCAGAAAAAAGGGGGTCCCGTCTCTTATATCTTTTAACAAAATGAGGAACTATGCGTGGGCGAGAGTGGGGGCCAACCGCTCCCGCCAGGCACAGCCTTCCACTATCACTTGTACATTCCAGTGATTTCGCAACTGCATCCTCATGAAAAACAAGTTATATAATTGATTATATAAACGTGAGTTTGCAATATAACATAACCTGTAACTTAATGTAATAATATAAAAGACCTGTATTAACATATTACCAATACATTATGACCAGCAAGCATACCTTTAATATAAAGTGAACATGGACGCATTATATCCTTATATTCCGATATGAAGACCAAATTAGCATGGCTCCGCAGTGCACTCGCACCACTTCATAACGCCTTTCATAGTACAAACACCCTTGCAGCCTAGCCAAAGGAGTAGGCCTTTCCTTAGTGGTTACATCCCATAACCAAACAGTAAGTTGTTCATATGATACAGTGTGTACTAATTAGATGGAGTGCACCCTAGGCCGGCACCTAGGTATCAGCAGGGCAGAATTCATTCTTATTACAGACCCTTACAAACATGACAGATAGAAGCTAGACTCAAAATGAGAAAGGGAATCTTTGTAGGGTATGAAAAGAACAGTCCATCATACCTAGTCTACCATCAAGACACAGAGAAAGTCCTTTAACACAGACTGGTGAAATTTCATAGTGTTACAAAACACCAAACCCAGACTGAACAGGTAATGGCAGCCAATTATTTCCATGGGGAGAGATGTGTACCCCCCCTTGCAAACAGCTAACAGTGTTGATCAGATTCCAGATTCAGATTACACACTATTCAAAGAGATAAAGCACCTCAGTATTTAGCTGACGGTGTCAGATATAAAAGACCAGACACTGATCAACACTGACTACTGTTACAGGGTCTGTAATGTACCACAGAGCTTCAAAGAGGAGTTCAACAAAATCACAGTTTTGAGTTGATGCAGATGAACAGCACACCATGACCTTCAGCTCCACCAGATGGACGCTACAACAGCCTACTTGAATGCTTTAATTAATGGTGAGATGTATATGGAGCAACCAGAGGGATTTGAAGGGAGATCAAATACAGGTGAAAAGATTTTCTGTAAACTGAATAAGTCACTGTATGCTCTCAAACAGTCTGGAAGAACCTGGAACAACATGTTGCCTGATTATCCAGATGAAAATGGCTTTACACAGAAGCTAGATGACCATTGGGTCTACAACAAACCCCCTGAACACAGGGTTAGATGTTCCTTCATGAAGTACAGTAAGCTAGCTGTGATGCTGTTGGTTATCATGATCACAGGTGTGTATTTATTGTCTCAGGAACAGACTGGCTCTTTTACGAGTGTGTTGCTACAGTCTCTGTACATAAAGGCTCTATATAACATGACATTGAGGTCAGAAGTCCATCATGAATGCTAAAAGCCTCAACTTCCAGAGGGAGCGATTCTATGTCCCCACCAATGTGAAAATCCCTCCTAGGCCCTTGATTCAGAGCTCTGTATTCACTAGGTTTTGATCAAGTTTCACAGAGACATCGTGAACTAAGGAGCTCATCAGTCAGAACTTCACTGACCGTGACTTCTTTAGGGGCTAGAGATCCTATATTTAACAGCCCAGATTCAATACAGGAGCTGCTTGTACTCGGAAAGCTGAATGAATCTGGATCAATTCTAATAAAGTTGATAAAGAGGATTTTCTGATGTTACGATTATAAATCATGCGGGGACACAGACACAGTCTCCATACTGCAGGGTTTGTCTGAAACACTGAGTGACACTGATATATTACTTTAATACAAGCAGAGAAATCACAGAATTAATGCTGATAAAATGGAGGAAATCTTAAACTAACCTGACTGGTGGGACTGGGAAGGGCCAGTCAGTCCTGGAGTAGCAGCTTCTCGATGTTCCCGGAGAGAACGACGGACCCCAGGCCGCTCGGGTGAACCTCTCTGCGGAAGAGGACCTGCCGCTCCCCAAAGATCTCCTGTCCGGCAGCCAGCAGTGGAGCACGAAGAGCCGGTAAACGCTCTCTTACTCGTCGGTAGGTGAGCAGGGGGCCGAAGACGATGATCCAGGAGTCTGTCTTTTTCCAAACGGAGCCGAAGCCGCCACGCTGCCGCCGAGAGGAGCCGCCACGCTGCCGCCGAGAGGAAGCCGCCACGCTGCCGCCGAGAGGAAGCCGCCACGGGAGTGGATGTGACGAACCTCGGGGTCTTCCGCTCCGGTAGCGCTGGAACTGAGACCGCCGCGTTGGAGACGTCGCGGGCTGCCTCTGGCCTCGTCTTCCGTCGGTGGAACTCGGACTGCCGGTCCAGCTGGACGAGCTCCAAGCTGAGCGTCTGGAGAGCTCGTTCCTCCGCGGTCTCCATGTTCCTCTCTGAGTCGACTCACGTCTCGAACAGCGGTTCAGAGTCTCGCTCAAAATACCGGAGATCACGTGATCCGAACCGGAGCTTCGTTACGTCACTTCCCGTCCCGCTGTAGACCCGAGCGCAACGAGCTGAATATAAACTGAAATATGAACTTAAATAAAATATAAATGTATAAAATCAGTGAATTTAGTTGACTTTCATTTTAGGAGAAAACTAAACATGAACATAGTTTTTATTTGAACATCAGGTTTTGTTTCCATACCGACAAAAGAGATAAAAGTCCTTGACAAACCTCCGTAATCGAGGGTTTTTAACTGGAGACGACGTGAAATTACCTCTAATAAACATTAAAAGGAACAATAAGGACTAAATGACAGCAATCGTTTAAAATGTCTCCCGCAGTCCAATTTCCAAACACTGGAGAGAGGGGTCTGCCCCGCCCCCTCAACCCCAGACCCGCAGCTCGAGCGGGTTGCCAGGTTGAGGACACTGAACCTGCAGGAACGAGCGCGAGACGAGATCAATAACTTTTACAATCACAAGCGACGACGAGTCATATTCTGTAAGATGATCAGTAAATATACTCGCTTGATCTGTTTTTATTGTCTGTTCATTATAAACCAGCTCATGAGGATTTTATACAACTCTGTCAACTGTTAGCGAGCTGGATGCAGCGCTGCCGGCTTTATCCAGAGCCAAGCTCGTTCTCCTGAACACAAAAGCCCACTGCTCCTAAAATCCACTCTGGAGCTGGAATTACTCATTTACACATCCTGACAACATACTGCTCAGTTTAACAGATCATATACACACTTTTCTCCGAGTAGTAGCTGCTGTAGACCTCAGTTATGAAAGACCCTCACTGGAGCTTCACCACACAAACCTTCTGGACGCAGGAACATCATCAGGGCTTCCAGCTCTTCAGCTTTCATTGATCACCAGCTCCCTCCATTTCATGTAGTTACTGTTACACATGAGTTTATTTCACATTGTCTTTACCCTGATTTACCTTTATAACATTGCTGTTTGTTGTTCAAATAAAGTCAAATTATTAATGAACAAAGCTGCTGTAACAACAAAGTATGACTTATGAGTTGATGAAAAAGACCAGATGAAAATGAACCATTTTATTAAACAGTTGTGTGCATTTCCTATTTACAGAGTAATAAGAGTTTAAATGGGTAAGTAAGTAACAAAATGGTAATCAGATTGTTTAAAATGGTTATGATCAACATGATTTACAGTATTGATAAGTGAACATTTCATATTACATCATTAATAAAACCAGAAATGCTGAGATCAGTATACAAACTCCAATCAGTGCAACAACCTTATTATAAAAATAATGCAAAACAAGGTATAGCAACAAATATGAATAAATATAGTACAGAAAAATATATCAAATGGACTTTAAAGGGACGTGAGAGATGTGCAGCTCTTCCTCCAGTGGGAACTGCTGCTCATTAGTCTGTCTGGAACGCTGCACTGTGGAGAAGAACTGAAGTTATTACACTAAAAATGGAGTTATTGTTTTGTGGGCTAGTTCTTCAGCACAGTGTGATGTAGAAAAGAAAGGATAGTTTATAGCTGTGGAGCATACGGTCAAGCCTGGGTTTGCTTGAGTTCCTCTATGGTTGGTGCAGGGACAGGTAGAAGCAGGCCAAACCTTCTGGGGTCATCAGGGTGAAGCGACCTTAGTCTGGGTCTTCCCCTGCAGTCATGAAGCAGCAGCTGTAAGAATCAAATTATAACAAACTGTTTACAAAGACGAGGAGCATATTCCTCATCTGGGCTGTCATCACCTTTTCCTTTTCTTCCTGATCATCTGTTCCCCAATCAGAACTGTGAAATGTGAGATGAGTAAATACTAGGAATCACACTACAAGTACATTTACTTCTACATTACTACTCAAACAATAATCACAACTTCCTGAGCTCACTGATCTCATCTTCATTCATGTTCAGGTTTTGGTGGTCTTGGACCCTCCTATTCTGAAGACAATATGATAAAGAATTACACACTGTCAGCATAGGTGTGGACTGCAGCTACTATTTTCTCTGTGTCATGTTTAGTAATAAACTATAGTTACCTCTTCTCCAAAGCTTCAGAGACATCCATGCTGCTCTCCAGAGCTTCAGTCCCTTCTTCTAGAAGTGGTAGATCTTCTCTATAGAGATCAAATTGTTCTGTTTGTGAAAATGTAGACCACCAATAATACTGTACTTCTGTACTGATATTAGGATCTATAATTCACAATGTGGTCTGAAATCATATTAGTTCAGATCCTGAATACTGACCGGTCTGAAAGTGCTCCACTTGATGGACACCCAATACTGGACAGGGGCATCAAATGCTGCTTCTTCTACTGCCTCTTACTAGGGGTGGAGGTGCTTGAACATTCAAAGCTAAAAAGAAAATCCCATAATCAACTTATTTACACAGAAAAGTGAAGATCATTTCACCACAATATCAAACCTGAGTGATCTCTACTAAAAAGGGCTTTATGGACTCTATTAGATACGACGGATAAACAGCTAACGTCTGATAGACACTGTGCACACGATTAAAACATTATTTTCAACCATTCTGAACAAACGAGCACAATTTAAACGATGGAATAAACAATAAGATGTAGATGTGATTATATAATACACTTCAATCAAGAACTAACATTAAAAACACAGTAAAACATTAGAAACACCAAGTTATCTGACTGCACTGATGAAATGCAGAAAGTCCAGGTAGGATGAAATTATGGGCGAACCGCCAATCACAGAAATGTTCCTCAACCTAAAAAGCCTCGGCATTCGTCTAAAAAGCTCCATGAGCAGAGACGGAGTAAAAGCAGAGGAAATATTGGCGATGCGTTTGCATTAATATTGAGCTGGCAGCTCTAGTCTGGAGCACTTTAGCTACCTAGCTCTCTCAAACACGCGCTGCCTTCATAACCCAGCTGCACTCGGACCACTGGGTAGAAATGAAGCCCTCCAATGTTTAAAGCACTGAAAAAGCCCATCTCTACTAGTGGCTGTAAGAAATGATCTAGATGAGGTTAGCTAAACTTAGCTGAAGCTCAGTGCTCACCTGTTCAGGAGAAAATCAGCCAGTTCGGTCCGTTTTGAGTCCTTCTGGGCTCTAAGCTGTCTCCATCTATCAAACGCATCTCCAGTATTTCCTCTGCTTTTACTCCGTCTCTGGTCATGGAGCTTTTTAGACGAATGCCGAGGCTTTTTAGGTTGTGGAACATCTAATGATCCAGGTCCAGGTCGCTTCCTCGCCTCCATGGCTGCAGCACGCTGTGTTTCCTTGCTGTTGTTTTTCCAGATCTGGCAACCCGGGGTGTGGCAGTAGGACTGGGGGAGTTTAGAAGTCGTCAGCCCTTAAACTCAGGTCTCTAAATGAGTTTAATGAAGTGGACATTTGGAGTCAGATGAACTTCACACTGTGAGCTATGGCTGTGTCTAACAGTCCGACTGTGTGTCTCTGTATTAATGCGCCACAGGAGGAGCGCTTTTTTAGGAGACAACAAATGAGTAATATATTGATCCTTTCTGGTAAAATACATCATCTTACAGATATTCCACAAACAATACTAATTAATAATATAGAGAACTATGAGTGATTTTTTTAGATGGTATAATAAAAGCTTTTTAGCTAGATTAGACCTCAACTATGAAAGACAAAATGAGAAAAAATTTCAGAAAATCACATTGTCTGATTTTTAAAGAATTTATTTGCAAATAATGGTGGAAAATAAGTATTTGGTCAATAACAAAAGTTCATCTCAATACTTTGTTATATATCCTTTGTTGGCAATGACAGAGGTCAAATGTTTTCTGTAAGTCTTCACAAGGTTGGCACACACCGTTGCTGGTATGTTGGCCCATTCCTCCATGCAGATCTCCTCTAGAGCAGTGACGTTTTGGGGCTGTCGGCGGGCAACACAGACTTTCAACTCCCTCCAAAGGTTTTCTATGGGGTTGAGATCTGGAGACTGGCTAGGCCACTCCAGGACCTTGAAATGCTTCTTACGAAGCCACTCCTTTGTTGTCCTGGCAGTGTGCTTGGGATCATTGTCATGCTGGAAGACCCAGCCACGTTTCATCTTCAATGCCCTTGCTGATGGAAGGAGGTTTGCACTTAAAATCTCACAATACATGACCCCATTCATTTTTTCATGTACACGGACCAGTCGTCCTAGTCCCTTTGCAGAGAAACAGCCCCAAAGCATGATGTTGCCACCCCCATGCTTCACAGTTGGAATGGTGTTCTTTGGATGCAACTCAGCATTCACTCTCCTCCAAATACAACGAGTTGTGTTTGTACCAAACAGTTCCACTTTGGTTTCATCTGACCATAAGACAGTCTCCCAATACTCTTCCAGAACATCCAAATGCCCTCTAACTTCAGACGCCCCCGGATATGTACTGGCTTAAGCAGGGGAACACATCTGGCACTGCAAGATCTGAGTCCCTGGCGGCGTAGTGTGTTACTGACAGTAGCCTTTGTAACATTGATCCCATCGTTCTGCAGGTCATTCACTAGGTCCCCCGTGTGGTTCTGGGATTTTTGCTTACCATTCTTGTGATCATTTTGACCCCACGGGCTGAGATCTTGCGTGAAGCCCCTGATCGAGGGAGATTAGCAGTGGTCTTGTTGGTCTTGATCTTTCTGATTATTGTTCCCACAGTAGATTTCTTCACACCAAGCTGCTTGCCTATTGCAGATTCAGTCTTCCCAGCCTGGTGCAGGTCTACAATATTGTTTCTGGTGTCCTTCGACAGCTCTTTGGTCTTCATCATAGTGGAGTTTGGAGTGTGACTGTTTGAGGTTGTGGGCAGGTGTCTTTTATACTGTTAACGAGTTCAAACAGGTGCCATTAATACAGGTAATGAGTGGAGGACAGAGAAGCCTCTTAAAGAAGAAGGTACAGGTCTGTGACAGCCAGAAATCTTGCTTGTTTGTAGGTGACCAAATACTTATTTTCCACCATTATTTGCAAATAATTCTTTAAAAATCAGACAATGTGATTTTCTGAATTTATTTTCTCATTTTGTCTCTCATAGTTGAGGTCTACCTATGATGTCAATTACAGGCCTCTCTCATTTTTTTTGCGGGAGTGGGAGAACTTGAACAATTGGTGACTGTCTAAATATATTTTTACTTAAATACTACTTCAAATGATCATAATTATTTAATCACTGGGGTAATATGTACTGGAGGCATATGTATTTTCATCAATGTAGTGCAAGAAAAAAATCATTGAAATGGTTTACATGCTGTAGCAACTGGCTGTAATCTAAGCTGGTCTCTCACTATTCAAAACTCTCACAATGATATGAGACTTTTCATATGCCAAGTTCAGAGGGTTTGGGTTTAATAACAGTACAGTAATATTTCTCGTAATTCATTCTATTCAGTTCAATCTATTTTAATAAGCTGGTGTCATATTCAACAGACTATGTGATCATCTAGAATTAAGACTATTGAAAATGCTCATTCAGCGCAGAGCACCCATGGGTGTGCATGATAGTTTATTCAGAACAAACATGACTACAGTGGATATAGAAGAATTTTGGATATATCAGGATTATGATATAGTACCCATTGGTGTTATTCCATCATGTCAGAATTCATAGACTGTTGAGTCTAGAGTTAAAACTACTGGAAATAAACAGCAGAAAGAATTAGTTCTCATTCAGGCTTCTCATATGTGAAGTTCAGATGGTCAGAATAAAATGAAAGGTACAGTAATATTTCTAGCTTGTTTAATATTCTTGAGTTTGGTCTTCTGAACCTGCTCACAGTGTACAATCACTGGTGGTTGTGCATAAAGGCTGGTTTAGAATGAATTGGTCAGGTTCATTGGTTGCTGGGTGAGGTTTTCTTATAAACCTCACTTTTAATTGTCTTTTATTCGGATGATCTTCATTTAGTGTGAGATCTGGTCGTCCGGATCCAGTTAACACGCTAAATATGCCATCTCACTTCTAAACACCTTGATTTTGCAAAGCTGTCAAATACTTCATCTACTGGTGGAATATTGATATTGCAATGTTTTAATGTGTACAGGACAATCCGAAAAAGGACCTGACCATTAAGTAGCCAACCCGAGCCTCTTTTAGTGAATAGGGCAGAGAACACGGTGGGCAGCCACCTCAGCACCCAGGGAGCAGTTTTCTGGAACACGGTTGTCTGCCGTATGTAAGCGTCTGCCTATGCCAGCTGTGGGCCAGCGCCTTTTTTCTGAGTGAGACTCTGAGCCAAGGATGCCGTCTGGTTTGGGCCGGGTTTGGGCCAAAGTCTTTGGCTGTCTGGGTAGAATAACACTGATAAGATGAATTTAGGATTAGAATAGCACTCGGTCTCGTATAACTAATATTCCACATATTTGTGAACACCTTTTATAATGAATGCATTCAGCTACTTCCAGTTGCATCCATTGCTCACACAGATATGCAGATTGCTCACAGAATAAGACTTTCTGGAACAGATAAACAGAAACATAAAACTCAGGGCAAAGGTATTAAAGCATGCAGTAAGAGCTGCAACATGGGTTTGAGGACCCAAACACTGCAGTCCGTCATTCAGAACTCCTGCTCTCTGTTCTCTCTTACCGCATCCATCCTCTAGCAGCATCCACCTGAAGATGTTTCTGAAGAGGAGGATGATGCTGCAGTAAGAGAGAGGAAGAAACAACTCTTGGAGGATCTGATGGAGAAATAACCCCTGACAGTAAAATAGTGACCCTAAGTCTGTGACTGGCATATCCATGCTGGAGGTGATCCTGAACCTCATTTACAAACATAATCTGGAGAGAAAAGTGTTTACTTTTTCTAACAATCATGCCCACAGTAGCCAAACCAAACTGTCTGCTATGGCTTTCTGCTCTATGCCTTTAACAAACCACCAAGCTGTGTAATGAAAATGCCCTGACCTTTTTTATACTTTTTTTATACTTAAAAAACCTTTATATCTCCATATGTCTTGACATAATCTGCTTTGCACAGTGAAGATAAATAAATAGATGACAAAAGGAATTAGGAACTGATGTTAAATTGCTGGGATTTCAATCTACTACACAGACTTGGTGTTTTTCTGGATGTGTCTAAATGATGACCAATGTCAATGTCAATGTGTTCAAATCTTTCTCCCGCTGGACACGCAGTCCGATATGCTTCTTTGGCTTAGGACGCCTTCGTCAACGGCTAGCTGTAAAGTACGTGCCAGCCCAAGCTAGCAACCCGGCTCTCCTCCATAGTCTGAGCCATATTACGAGCATTTTCTCTGATCACAACGTGCACCATTTCCTTCCTTATGTTCCACTTGCCAAGCATTTCTTCAAAAGCAGCGGAGACTGCTGTCGCTGCATGTGAAGTACAGAAGTCCACTGTACGGTTAAGCTCAGCATACTCATTGGACTAACATCCGAAGTGCACATGTCAGTGGTACAGCTAACGTCTCTGACATTAGCTCTGAGTAGGTTGTGTAAATGTGCGGCGACAACATCGTACAGAGCCGGCAGGGCAACATCTGAAAAATAATGATGACTTGGGAGAGCATAACATGCCTCCAAATGCTCAAGCAGTCGACGAATCCCCGGTCCTCCACAACGGAGAACGGTTGGTGGTTAAGAGCCATAAACTGCATGATTTTGTCTGTTACGGCTTTGACTTTGACTTTTGACTTTGTGCAGTTATGTCTCAACCACCAAAAAAAAATCTAATTCAGATGAAGCAATGTTTATTTGTAATTTTATTTTTTTGTTTATTTGTTAATTTTATTTATTTATTTAATTTTTTAAATAATTTTATTTTTTTGTTTTTTGTTATTTTTATTTATTTGTTTTTTTGTTAATTGTATTTATTTGTTTATTTGTTAATTTTATTTATTTGTTTTTTTTGTTAATTCTATTTATTTGTTTTTTGTTAATTTTATTTTTTATTTTTTGTTAATTTTATTGATTTGTTTTTTTGTTAATTTTATTGATTTGTTTTTTGTTAATCTTTTTTTGGTAATTTTATTCGTCTTGTGTTCATTTTATTTATTTGTTTTTTTGTTAATTTTATTTATTTGTTTTTTGAATAAACCAAAACAGCTGTTGGCAGAGTTCAGGAAGGAAGGCTTTGCCATTGTTTCGGTCAAACTGAGAGAAAGAGAGAGTCGCCAGATTAAAAAAGAAGTGAGGGAGGTGTTGGAAGGGAAAGAGAGACGGAAGAGGGCTGGGGAGGAAAGAGAAGAGTACATTACATGGGTACAGGCGAGATACGCCGAAAAGATGCAGAGGGCCGCGGAAGAGCTGGTAGAAATGGAGGAGGCGCAGGGATGCTGCGCGTGGTTCTACCATTTGAAGGCCAGGATAGTTCGGCGTGCCCAAAGAAAAAAAGCCAGAAGGGAGCAGAAGGCTGAGGAGACGGCGCAGCGGAAAGAGACTGAAAGAGCAGAAAGGCTGGAGGAGAATAAGAGGGACTGCGAACTGATCCAGAAAATGGAGATATTTATGCAAGAATGTACGTGGGATCTGGCGACTCCTCAGATACAATAGAGCCTTCAAAGTCCTACCAGAGCCGGGGGTTAAACATGCAGGGAAGTGGAGAGCGAGGCGGAAACAGACTGAGGAGTGGAGAGCGAGGTGGAAACAGACTGAGGAGTGGAGAGGGAGGCGGAAACAGACTGAGGAGTGGAGAGCGAGGCGGAAAGAGACTGAGGAGTGGAGAGCGAGGCGGAAACAGACTGAGGAGTGGAGAGCAGGGCGGAAACAGACTGAGGAGTGGAGAGCAGGGCGGAAACAGACTGAGGAGTGGAGAGGGAGGCGGAAACAGACTGAGGAGTGGAGAGCGAGGCGGAAAGAGACTGAGGAGTGGAGAGCGAGGCGGAAACAGACTGAGGAGTGGAGAGCAGGGCGGAAACAGACTGAGGAGTGGAGAGCAGGGTGGAAACAGACTGAGGAGTGGAGAGCAGGGTGGAGAGCGAGGCAGAAACAGACTGAGGAGTGGAGAGCAGGGTGGAGAGCGAGGCAGAAACAGACTGAGGAGTGGAGAGCAGGGTGGAAACAGACTGAGGAGTGGAGAGCGAGGCAGAAACAGACTGAGGAGTGGAGAGCAGGGTGGAAACAGACTGAGGAGTGGAGAGCAGGGTGGAGAGCGAGGTGGAAACAGACTGAGGAGTGGAGAGCGAGGCAGAAACAGATTGAGGAGTGGAGAGCAGTTTGGAAACAGACTGAGGAGTGGAGAGCAGGGTGGAAACAGACTGAGGAGTGGAGAGCGAGGAGGAAACAGACTGAGGAGTGGAGAGCGAGGAGGAAACAGACTGAGGAGTGGAGAGCGAGGTGGAAACAGACTGAGGAGTGGAGAGCGAGGCAGAAACAGATTGAGGAGTGGAGAGCAGTTTGGAAACAGACTGAGGAGTGGAGAGCGAGGTGGAAACAGACTGAGGAGTGGAGAGCGAGGCAGAAACAGACTGAGGAGTGGAGAGCAGGGTGGAAACAGACAGAGGGGTGGAGAGCGAGGTGGAAACAGACAGAGGAGTGTATGTGAGCTCATTGCTGTGGAACAGAGAAGTGCGTCGCATAAAAACAACTCAGCACAAGAAGGAAACACGTATGTGAACTGTGCCTCACCAAAAAGAGTTTTCAGAGGATCTACGATCAACAGTTGTTGATTTTACATAAAGCTGGAAAAGGGTCACAAAGTGATTTCAAAGACTCTAGAAATTCATCAGTCTACAGTGAGGCAAACGATCTACAAATGGAGACAATTTGGGACTGTGGCTACTCTGCCAAGAAGAGGGCGCCCAGTCAAAATGACCCCAAGAGCACAACGGAGACTCATCAATGAGGTAAAGAAACAACCCAGAGTGACAGCCAAAGATTTGAAGGCGTCATTGGTACAGGCTAACACCTGTGTTCATGAGTCTACAGTCCATAAAACCTTGAACAAGCAGGGTGTCTGTGGCAGGACACCATGAAGGAAGCTGCTGCTTACTAAAAAGAACATTGCTGCATGCTTGAAGTTTGTGAAAGAGCACACTGACACTCCACAGCGCTACTGGCCAAATGTTTTGGAAGCTCAGACTTACTGCAGGAGGAACTACACTGATCTGGTGAGCATCAGAGATCAGAACCAGAATGAAGCAGTGAAGATAAAAACGATGACCAGCAGCACTTCCTTCTGGATCGGCCTGCTGCCTGATGACTAGGAGTGGAGTGATGGAGGACCCTCTGCTTACAGAACTGGGGGGTTTTTCAACCCAAAGAAAAAAAGCCAGAAGGGAGCAGAAGGCTGAGGAGACGGCGCAGCGGAAAGAGAGTGAAAGAGCAGAAAGGCTGGAGAAGAAAAAGAGGGAGTGCGAACTGATCCAGAAAATGGAGATATTTATGCAAGAATGTACGTGGGCTCTGGCAACTCCTCAGATACAATAGAGCCTTCAAAGTCCTACCAGAGCCGGGGGTTAAACATGCAGGGAAGTGGAGAGCAAAGAGGAAACAGACTGAGGAGTGGAGAGCGAGGCGGAAACAGACTGAGGAGTGGAGAGCAGGGTGGAAACAGACTGAGGAGTGGAGAGCGAGGCAAAAAGAGACTGAGGGGTGGAGAGCAGGGTGGAAACAGATTGAGGGGTGGAGAGCGAGGCGGAAACAGACTGAGGAGTGGAGAGCAGGGTGGAAACAGACTGAGGGGTGGAGAGCGAGGCGGAAACAGACTGAGGAGTGGAGAGCGAGGCGGAAACAGACTGAGAAGTGGTTGCTATGACAATTCTATATGGTTGCAAAGATGTAAAGTTGTTACTGTGGTTTTCCAGGTGGTTGCTATGACATTGCTATATGGTCTGGTATGTGGTGGATGCCATGGTGTTGCTAAATGGTTGTTATCATCATCAGGTGGTTGTTGTGGTGTTGCTAAGTGGTTACAAGCTGGTTGTTGTGGTGTTGCGAGGTAGTCTCTTTGGTATCCCAGGTGGTTGCTATGGCATCCCAGGTGGTTGATATGGTGCTGCTAAATTGTTGCTGTGTTTGATGTGGTATCTTAAGTGATTGCTACGGCATTGCTAAGTAGTTGCAAGCTGGTTGCTATTGTGTTGCTAAGTGGTTGCAAGCTGGTTGGTATGGTGTTAATAGGTGGTCTCTGGTATCACAGGTGGTTGGTATGGTGGTGCTAGGTGGTTGGTATGGTCTCCCAGGTGGTTGGTATGGTGTTGCTAATTGGTTTCAGTTGTATCCCTGTTGGTTGGTAAACATTGCTAATTGGTTGCTAGGTGGTTGCTATGGAGTTGCTAATTGGTTGCTGGGATATTTCTATCTAGTTGCTATGATGTCCTTGGTGGTTACTAGGGTGTGGCTAAGTGGACAGTAGATGATTGTTTTAAAATTTCAGGCTTTTGCCATGATTGCAAGGTGCTTGCTAGAGAGTTGCCATTTTATACAAGGTGGTTGTTGTGCTGTCTCAGGTACTGCTCAGATGTTGTCAAGTTGTTGCTAAGCAAGTTGCTATGGTAAATCAGATGGTTGCTATTATGGTACCATATCTTGATGGTTGGGTGTTACAGGTGTAATTGTATCATCGTTACATTTTCCAAAACATTTTCCATTCATTCCATTAAAATTCAGCAACAATCTGCTGCTGTGAGGAAACTGTACATCTGCTCAAAAAGCTGCAGCCAAGTCTGCATCTCACAATAGAACTGAACAGTGAAGCAGTGAAGATAAAGGGATGAACAGCTGCACTTCCTTCTGGATCGACCTGCTGCGTGATGACTGGGAGTGGACTGATGGAGGACCCTCTGCTTACAGAAACTGGTTGGGTGGTCAGCCTGGGCCTTTCCCATCAGACTGTGTAAACCTAGTATTAGGCCGTGCAGTAATACTGTACCTGCTCTGTGCTACAGCAGTAAGTAGTGACACTCTTCACACACACACTCTACCTCTCTCAGTTCAGCATCATCAATATAACCCATCTAAAGTAAATCAGAGTCTCTAATTTCAGTCTAAAACCTGCTGTTCTGTTTGTATTTCTGTCTCTATCAGCGTCCGTTCATGTCAGTGATGACCGAATGAGCTGGGGAGCGCTCTGGACTACTGTAAGAAAGAGAACAGGAATGGTCTTCTGCGCATGGAGTCTGATCAGGAGCAGAAACTGTTGGAGTCTGAGCTCAGGAGGAGGCTGTCTCTGGGCTGATGTGGGTGGGGCTGAGACAGAAGCAAATACCTGAGTTGTTGAAGTTGTCCAGTAGACTTGCTTTGGGTCCCTGGACCAAGTGGATTGGAGTGTGTCCACTGTCCCCCAGCTGCGGTGCCACAGACACTGGAGAAATCCTTCAGGGTGAAGACGGACGTTTCTGAACTCCGAGCCGTCTGTGAACTTAAACACCAGTAAGAGTTTAGTGTTCCTCTGACTCTCCTGCTCCTTTCAGTAAGAGCTTCATCATTCACTGCTGAGCTGAATCAGGTGACTGAACAGATAAACACTAAAGTTATATTATACACACTTCAGTTACACACTTTCCAAAACGCTCTGAGCTTTTTTGGGCTGATAAGGTTTCTGATATAAATGGTGATTTTTATAAAGTAACATTTCTATAGATATTTACATCTATATTCTACATTATTATTATTATTATTATTATTATGTTGAAATCTTGTTGAATTGTGTAATTTCTGAAAATGGACATTTACTATCACTAAAAAGAAACACAATGTTGTATGTTTTATTTGTGTGTGGTGTAAAATGTACAGAATTGTTTTCTCTTACGTTTTAACATCTAAAAGAAAGATTTTACAGTCTTTTTAAAGCTCAGCTTCTAGATTATTAGTAACTGATTAACCACCGATGTGTTCAGAAAGAAACAAATGACTGACAAGCAGTCTGACTGCGCCCCCTGGTGGTAGAAAAGGAGCGATGCGCACACAGTGATGGGTAGATCATTTACACCTGTGCCATTGAAGCTCCACCTGAGCTTGTTCATTTCTCTAGTCATATTAAGCACTGTGCATCCCATAATATCATCTAAAAGACTAAATCCTTGTTTTCCTGTGATCTTCCACTAATGCCCAAACCCGGCCTACTTTTTCCATGGTGTAGGAATTGGAATAAATGAAACTGCAGCTAGCTCTTACAATGCCTTGTTTTGGGTGTAAGAGAGAAATGCAGTGTACCCCCACATGGGCCAGTATCAATGCTGAGCTCATCTTAGGTCTGTTTCAATGCCTCTGTGAGGTACTTGCCTTTGCCTTTGGGTTTTTCAGTCCAACACAGCAACCAACCGCTCATGAATGGCATCTGTTTGATCTTCAGATGATAGAAACATCATGAGTAGTATCATTCTGAACTGAAAACACGTCTGCCTCTCTAACCTCATCTGCGATTGTGCTCTTTATCACCTTGTTGAGAACATCCACAACTTTGTTGACTGTCTTTCCATATAAGAATCACAAGAGGACCCATACCTTTTGCCCCAGTCATGATGTATCTAACTGCTAATGTGCTGCTGAAGGCACAGATTATACTGGCTCAGAACAATGAACACCTCTAAAACATTCTGTGGGCGGCTGTGGATGAGAACTGAAAACATCTGTAGATCCCATCTTTGAGGATGAGCAACAGAATCAGACTCAGTCTCCTCATCTACACGAGTAGCTGCCTGAGTTTCTGGCCTCTCCTGCTGCACTGCTCATTGGACCCTGTCTCTTCCCTCAGCATCTAACTCCCCTGTATTATACTGCATTAGACTAGAAGGGCATATGCACTGTGAAGTCATGGACAGAGATCATTATTGATTAAACAATGTTTACCTATTTCATTTTCAGCATTCTGAATATCTTCTATATTTTTAAAGTTCATTTTTATCCTCTCTACCTGTTGACTCTGTAGTCCTGTCTTTTCATGCCTAGTCGGTTCACCAGCAGAATCAGACTGGCTAATCTGCTGCTCTGAGGCTAAAAACATTGAATTAAAGGTTAATCTATTATGCTGAATAACATAACATGTTCAAAGTGGGTTTTTTTAAATTATTATTATTTTTACACAGTTTAGTCTATATTGTGATTGAATTAGTTAAAATGACTTTGTAATGTAAAACTCTTAAATAACTAACTATCCTCTACCTATCCCTTCAGTAGTCATGGCGTCGGAAGAGGTTTGCTGCTCCGACACTACAAAAACATTCCATTAATGAGGCTATTTAATATATTACACTTCTAAATGATGTTTATTGTTTTCAGCTTGAAACGGGATGTTTGGGATTAATGGTTTTTTGGGCTCTACTAAATAAACTAAGCTAAGCTGACATTGCAAACGTTGAGCAATGGTTAGTTCTCCATATCTCTCTTTACCGGCTGCAGCTTGGGTCTGACCTCTGGAAAACAGATCTGTTCATTCTGCACATTTGGCAGCATCTTCTTCCAATGCCTTTCTTTTTTAACCTGGCCTTTCCAACTCCACCTGGCCTCTTCCTTTTTTAACGCTTCCCGCTATTCTGTTGTTATCAGATGGTAATGATGTAATTGATGTGATAAGAAATATTTTTTTACTCTTATTATGAGGCTGAATTTGGCTTCTTTTTTGATCTTAACTGGTGTAGCAGTTATTTGAACTGCTCGCTCACTTCTGTTAATGTCTGTTAGCAGGTATTTGCTGATAGACACTGACAGAAGTGAGAACCCAGAAATGTGAAAAGGGTCCATCCACAAAGTGCAGGGTGCAGTGTGTGTTTGTATGGTGTGGAGGTGTGATGAGTGAGAGAACCTGGTGAGAGAACTTGTGAACTTGTGAACTTGTGACTGGTACACTGCGCTGCTGTCTGTTCAGGAGTCTAATTGCTTGGGGAGTAGAAGCTGTCTCTGCTGGTTCTGGTCTTCATGCCTCTGGGCAGTGGCTTGCGTGGGTGGCAGTGGCGGTTCTAGACCATTTTAACTGTGGTGGGGGGGCAGTCTAGGGTCAGTGGTTATGTTAGAGGGGTTGATTGCTTTCTAGCGTATGGTGCTTTACAGGCATTAAGAAACAAATATCTGCAACACTAAACAGGCACTCAGATGCAAAATGTAGGTGAATTACACTATATACACAATATAAGTAATAGAAGTAAAAAGCAATAACAATATTATTTACAGATTATTTTACAGGTAATTGCAAATGACTCTTAATTGCACATGTGGGGGAGGGGGGAGGGGGGGTTATTGCACATTGTATTTTTAGCAAGACCCTAGCAAGACCCTTCACCCTCTCTGCTCCCCGGGCTCTGGAGTTGGCTGCCCACCGCTCTGTGTGTGTGCTCCCTGCCCCTTGTTCACTAGTGTGTGTGTTCACTACCACAGATGGGTCAAATTTGGACACAAAATGGGACACATTTCGCTGTACAGAGTACAGTGACAAATACTTGCACCTTTACCTTAATTTAAATGATACAGAAATTTCATGTATATATATATATATATATATATATATATATATATATATATATATATATATATACACACACACATGCACACACATGCACGCATGCTGCCTCTTTATGAATGACCTCTTTTTGCGATTCATAGCATTTATTTAAAAATAACTCATCTGTATTACTGATTATACACAACAGGTCAGAACAACACATAATATTCTCTTAAATAGGGGAGAAGAAATACTACCAACGTCCTTATAGACATTGAAACCCTTTATAACGTCACTTATAACGTGTCTGATAATTCTCTCAGGCTTGGCTGAAAACTGAAAAGTTGGGAATTTAGACTTTTGATTTGGTTTGACTTTGATTACACTGATAAGCGATATAGCATCATCTCCACCAATGTTTACCGTCAACACTGCTCCAGTGCCTACAATCTAGAACACAGCATTTCCTTTACACTGCACACTGCTAGGGGGTGCACATCTAAAACTACAACGCACCTGGTCTCAAACTGCTGGTCTAAAACTGTGGTTGGCTCTCCGCCTCTGCAGATGGATGCATCTTTAATTACTTACTTTTTCACTGTAACAGATTGCAGTTATTGTTTTTTTTACTGCAGTAAAGTTGGCTTCATATTCGCATATTTGGATTTCTTCATTCAATAGCTTTGGAACGGTGCTGGCAAAAGGGTCAATACTTGTAAATTATCGTCGTTAACATCCAAAACAAGCAGATTTCTGTGGGCCATTGTGACTAGAGCTAAGATCCAGGTGACGAACAGTGGGAGAAAAGCTCTTCACACTTTATTATATGCAAATTGAGCCTTGAGCCTTGGTCCTAGCAGATTACAAACCACGAGAAGTCATTGTAATTATTGTTCTGCTTAAAACAATAATCAATACCTAAATCGTTGATGCATATTCTGTGATATGTAAGGTTTACAGCGGGAAATGTATCACTAGAGTAAAAGACTAGCCTGGTCACAGTGAGGCCTCTAGTGGTAAATGTATCACTAGAGTAAAAGACTAGCCTGGTCATAGTGAGGCCTCTAGTGGTAAATGTATCACTAGAGTAAAAGACTAGCCTGGTCATAGTGAGGCCTCTAGTGGTAAATGTATCACTAGAGTAACAAGAGTGAAAGAGTAGGCTGCTCATAGTGAAGCCTCTATTGATAGACGTGTCATTAGAGCAATAGGTCCGGACCGTGGGAAGGAGTGCTAATAGTTTTAGGTACAGGGTACCAAATATAGAATAAGTTGGTAAAGGGAGGTGAGACGTGGTTGTTGGGGCTAAATTACTCTGAGTCGCTAAATCAAGTGAGAGAACAAGATGGGATCCCAGTTAGCTTAGGAATTACATTTAACCCAAAGGTTCACACTGCGGCTCTCTTTAGTCAGGTGAGCCAGGATTATGGCACTGATAGTGTAATGTATGTCCCATTGTGGATAAAATATTTAGGATTTCCGACTACTGGGAGCCTCAGTGTGAAATATCTGTATGAGTTTAAGAATAGAGTGAGACAAGCAGTGATTAAAACACTGTACAAAACATAAAGCAAGTATGTAATGGGCGACTGGATTTTGGATAGAAGAAGCAGCGTGCAGGCAGACAGAGAGAGAAAAGAGGGAGGGGGTAAAACTAAACTAATGTCTCAGTGTGTCTCAGTTGCTGCCGATCCTGACCTCAATGCCGCCCTGCCAAGAAGACCAGCAGAAAACCAGAACCAGCCTGAAGCAGCACCTGAACCAGCGGCTTCTCCTCCTCATCCTCCTCCTCCTCCTCCTCCTCCTCCATACATCGCACCACCCCCAACACCGGGTCCCTACGCTGGCACTCAGCGAGAGCTAATTGCTGGCCAAGGGGCGCCTGGCCCACTCACATAGTAGCCTCCCATACCAGAAGCCGTGATCCAGAAAGAGAACCTAGCTTCAGCACACCCTTCAAGGGTCCACCTGACTGAGGGGAAGTTTTCACTGCAGTTCAAGCTCTAAGTGGCTCTTTCCTTATGGTAGAGGTGTCTGGACCAGAGGGTCCCCTCTTAGTACATCGATATTGGACTGAAAAGGACTTGATAGAAGCTGCCTCTAGTCTATCCGAACCCTGACAAGTAGGACGTCGATGGTACAGCAAGTTTCAGCCCTCCCCAATAACGCTTCATGTCAGGGAGGCAGAGGAAGAGGACAAGGGAGGGGTCGAGGACGAGGCAGAGGCAGAGGAAGAGGATTTGCAGGCAATAGGCCAGTTTTCCAGCCAAACCAACCAAATGTGGGTCAGGGTGAATTATGGGTGAATCAATGCTACAATTGTGGCAAGAATGGACATTTCGCCAGGGATTGTTCCGAGCAGTGCACCAGCAGCAGCGCTTCAGGAGCAGTGACGGGCGGCGGAGGGGCAGGACGGGGAACGGGACCCACTGATACAGCAAAAAGGGAAGTACCTTTTTCTTCCCCCTATCTTTCATTAGTGCAAGAGTTTACAACATGCCCATCAAGTATGCCGAAATTGACTTTGATCAAGGGAAGAGTTTGGAATTTTTGGTAGATAGTGGGGCGGGCCACTCAGTGATTAGGACTAATGACATACAAAAGGGAAAATCCCAAGCATTAATAGGGGTAGGGGGAGAAGTGGTCAGAGAAAAGGTGTCTGTGCCCCTCCAATGTTTCCTAGATGGGAAAACTTTTTCGCATTGTTTTTTGATGTCTTCTGTTTGTCCTGTAAATTTACTGGCCAGAGATTTGATGTGTAAACTAGGGTGTACCCTAATCAGCTCCCCTGAGGGATTTTTCAGAACAACCATGCATGGTACAAGTAACGTCAGGGGTTCCGGGGTATGCTTATATGTGGTGCAGTGTTGATGAGCAGGGGGAGATTGTCAGACACTTTCTATCAGAGGCAGAGAGGGTGGTGACTAATCCCTTGCAGTGGAAGAAGAGTGATCTACACTGCACTTCACATATTAGCCAAGGCCCTGATCATGATTATGAAAAACACTTCTTCAAACCAGAGGTAGAGCCTTTGTCGACCACATCACTGATATGGAATGATAAGATGGCAGCTGCCCTAGTCTCACTATCAAAACAGCAGGATGCGTTGTTCACAGTGGGAAATTCCTACCCCCACCTCTCCCTGGCCAGATTTAAACACACCCTCCCGTGACGAGATATCGGGCCATGGGCCTTGAGGGTGGCCAGGGCTAATGATTGGGCCAATACCGAGCGCCCCAATGTGCAGTATAGCGCTTCCACAAAGACGTGGAAGTGCCGCTTTCAGTACAGGCTGAGAGCAGAGTGAACAGTGGAGTTGTTTGGCTCGCCTCCACTGATTCAGGCTGCCACACTCACAGAAGAGGAGGAATTGGAGCTAGCTTCGCTTCCCCCTCGGCTGTGGGCTTCTAGTAAATATGATGTGGGATTGATTAAAGACTGTGAAGCAGTATCCATTACACCAAAATCCACATATAGACCCAGACAAGCTCAGAACACCTTAAAACCTGAAGCAGTTGATGGTATTAGACCCGTGTTTCAAGCTTTGCTTGAGGCAGGGGTCATAGTGCCATGTCCAGATTCACCAGTTAGGACACCAATTTTTCCAGTTAAGAAACCCGGCCAGGATGAGTGGAGGTTTGTTCAGGACCTGCAGGCAGGCTCAAGCACCTGAAGTACCAAACCCCCACACTATTTTGTTTCAGATTCCCACAGATTGCAGTTGTTAAATGTGCAGCGCACACCTCAGCAGATGATCCTGTCAGCAAAGAAAATGCCTTTGCAGACCATGTGGCCAAATGCACAGCTCGCGCAGCGCCTGTCGCCACCACACAACTTTCTGTAACAGACCAAGAGATACTTAGGGATATACATGAGAAAACACTGTAGCTATCATCCTGCAAGTGTGGGAGCAGTTGAAAGGGTTAATGGAACCATTAAAAATGGTCTTGCAAAAATGATACAACAAATTGGGTTAAGTGCCTCCCCCTGGTTCTCTGGCAAAGTAGAACCAGGCCACAAAAAAGAACTGGTCTCAGTGCCTATGAAATAGTGTTTGGCAGGCCTCCCAATACGGGATTAGGTCCACCCCCACTGGACAATAAGTTATTTAATCATTCTCTCACAGAATATTCTGTCTGTGTTTAAACAGGTGAAAGCAGTGCTGCCGCAACCAGCTGACCAGCCCTTCCATGACCACAAGCCAGGCGATTGGGTGCTAATACGGGACCTCCGCAGACGAAGGTGGAAACAACCAAAGTGGACTGGACCCCACCAGGTGCTCCTAGTGACTCACACAGCTGTAAAAGTGGAAGGACGAGGGACTTATGTACATCACACTCACTGCAAGAAGGCCCCGACTACACCGGAAGAGACAGCAGCATGAGGATGATCAACCCCAAAGGGCTAGTAATGACCACAGCAGGATTGGGCTGTCTGCTGGACATCATAGGGACACTGTATATCCTAACTGCTAAATATGATTCTGATGGCTCTGACGAAGTTTACTTAGACACCCAGGGAAGAATGTCTTTTGGCAGTATGTAAATTTCACAGCCCATACATGAGGTGTGAATAATACTGGTTATGCTTGTGCTTTAATGCCACACGCCTCAGTTGATCCATTTGTTTTTAAAATACATCCAGACTCATATGAGTTAATAGCACTTGGCTTAACCATACCTATGTGAGTGCAGGTGAGATCTACCAGTTCCTTAAAGGGAAAGGGGCCACCCGGATGCAGATATTCAGCTCAGAATAAGTGAAAATAGAGTGTTTCCAATCTGCTTCAAGAGCTCAGACGCCTCAGGTGACAACCCAGATTCGGAGTCATCTAACGAGTGCAAGGAATTACCGGAAGGAGGTGAGGAGTGTATCAGACTCCCGGGTAACCACACTAGCAGTTGGCAAAGGGGTTTAAACCCTATCCAATGCAATAGTACCATGAACCTAGCCTCTGGGGGCCTGGTCACCCATAGTACAGACATAAATATTTGGATACCTGATTAGTACTGGCACTGTGGCCATAGGCTAATGCTGTATTTGCCCAAACTGCAGCAGGGCTGCTGTGCTTTGGTGCATTTGAGTGCACATATAACTCTGTATTCCATTCATCCTTATCTTCGTACTCGCCGTAATGCACTAAAGAACCTATCTGTACCCGACGAGCATAAATTAACCACTGAAGGAGAATGATTTGCTGAAATTATGGTTCCAATATATGGGGTAGGGGCCTTACGTAGAGACCTCAATAGAGTTCACTATAGATTAGCTACATTTGTAAACCAGACCATTGAAGGGATGGAAGGAGTAAGGTTCGAACTAACAGCACTGAGATTAATGACTACACAGAATCGCATGGCACTTGATTTACTTCTAGCAAAGGAGGGGGGGGGTTGTAGCATGATTGGTAAACACCGCTGCACGTATATTCCTCCTAATGATGCTCAGGAGGGTAACATCAGCCAACATTTTGCCATAAGTGCCTTATGCCCACTGTAGCTGCTCAACTCAGGAATAAAGAACAAGGAGCTGATCCAGCTTGGAGTTGGGGATCTATTCTAGCTAACTTACGCAGTGTATTCCTCATGATATTGCCCATCCTCGTGTTATTGGTGCTTCTGCTTTGCTGTGGACCCTTACTGTGTAACTGCATCATTGAAACTCTTGTTTTGCCGGATCCAAGCACGACATCAACTTCTTCAGTTCACGTTTGAGCCAGAAGAACCAGGAGAAGAGCTGGGACTGAAGAAACTGTTTGCAGACGAAACTAATGTTTGAGTGTTGATTAAGAATCAAAGGGGGGAAATGTAATGGAAGTTATTGATGATTCATAATCAATACATAAATCGTTGATGCATATTCTGTGATATGTAAAGTGACCTTGGTCACCTCTTGCAATGTATTATTTATCTATGTTGTACCAGGGTCTGTCCACACTGTTATTGTCTGTCTCTGCCTATCTTTGTCAGGGTGCGACTGCTTTCTCGGGAAAGTTCTCATGCAAGTTACAGATAAATGTACAGCCCGTTTATACCATATAAGGCTATCTGGTCAGTCATTGCTGAGCGGGTGAGGGTAAAGCCCAGCGATGATAAAGGCTCCTGCAGACCATGCAGAGCTCAGAGCAGACAGGCAGAAACTAAGGTTTTGCTTTGTACTTCTCTCAATAAATTTGTTACTCACTTCGATACTGACTCAGAGACTCAGTGCTTCTTCTGTCACAAGTTTTCCACCACAATTGTAACGATGATGTCACAATAGTGTCATAGTGATGTCACAGTTGTGTGATTGTGATGTCACAGTAGTGTCATACTGATGTCACAGTAGTGTCATACTGATGTCACAGTAGTGTCACAGTATTGTATCAATGGTGTAACAGCAGTACAACAGTGATGTCACAGTAGTGCAATTATGATGTCACAGTAGTGTCACAGTGATGTCACAGTAGTGTCACTGTGATGTCATAGTGATGTCACTGTAGTGTAATTGTGATGTCACAGTAGTGTCACTGTGATGTCACAGTGATGTCACAGTAGTGTCATAGTGATGTCACAGTAGTGCAACTGTGATGCCATAGTGACGTCACAGTAGTGTAATTGTGATGTCACAGTAGTGCCACTGTGATGTCACAGTAGTGTCACTGTGATGTCACAGTAGTGTCACTGTGATGTCATAGTGATGTCACAGTAGTGTAATTGTGATGTCACAGTAGTGTCACTGTGATGTCACAATAGTGCCACTGTGATGTCACAGTAGTGTCATAGTAATGTCACAGTAGTGTAATTGTGATGTCACAGTAGTGTAACTGTGATGCCATAGTGATGTCACAGTAGTGTCATAGTGATGTCACAGTGGTGCAACTGTGATGCCATAGTGACATCACAGTAGTGCCACTGTGATGTCACAGTAGTGTCATAGTAATGTCACAGTAGTGTAATTGTGATGTCACAGTAGTGTAACTGTGATGCCATAGTGATGTCACAGTAGTGTCATAGTGATGTCACAGTAGTGCAACTGTGATGCCAGTGACGTCACAGTAGTGTAATTGTGATGTCACAGTAGTGCCACTGTGATGTCACAGTAGTGTAATTGTGATGTCACAGTAGTGTCACTGTGATGTCATAGTGATGTCACAGTAGTGTAATTGTGATGTCACAGTAGTACCACTGTGATGTCAAAGTAGTACCACTGTGATGTCAAAGTAGTGTCATAGTAATGTCACAGTAGTGTATCAGTGATGTCACAGTAGTGTCACTGTGATGTCACAGTAGTGTCACTGTGATGTCATAGTGATGTCACAGTAGTGTAATTGTGATGTCACAGTAGTGTCACTGTGATGTCATAGTGATGTCACAGTAGTGTAATTGTGATGTCACAGTAGTGTAATTGTGATGTTACAGTATTGTCATAGTGATGTCACAGTAGTGTAATTGTGATGTCACAGTAGTGTCATAGTGATGTCACAGTAGTGTCATAGTGATGTCACAGTAGTGTAATTGTGATGTCACAGTAGTGTCACTGTGATGGCATAGTGATGTCATAGTGTAATTGTGATGTCACAGTAGTGTCATAGTGATGTCACAGTAGTGTAATTGTGATGTCACAGTAGTGTCATAGTGATGTCACAGTAGTGTATCAGTGATGTCACAGTAGTGTCACTGTGATGTCACAGTAGTGCAATTGTGAGGTATTATGCTGCTTAGGTAACATCATGAGGGCGATTACCCAAAAACACAATCACCAAACCAACCACACCAAAATGTCTATTAGAACACAAACAACCACAAGTGAGCTATGCTTAACAAATCTATTACAAAAGTCCATTCTGATTAACCACATACAAACTTAAAAGATACCCCAATGCACCATGGGAGCACTACTGTGCCCTAATACAGTGTCACAGTTTATGTCAATTAAGTCTCGACATGTAAACTTTGACCATCAGAAGTTTCCCACCTCTCAACCTCTCCATTAGAGCAAGTAGCTGGAGTTAAAGATTCAGCAGTGCTGAGCTGTCATGCATGTAGAAGTGGACTAGATTTGAATAGCAGATAAAACTCGGGAATTAACTGATTCTACAGGTAGAAGAAGAAAATGCCTGAAAACGAGTGAGAAACAAAAATGTGGATTTGGGTCTACACCTGTAACAACCTTTCCAAAAGAAAACATTGACACAGGTGAGCTCTATCTTTTAGCACACTACTACACATTTCATCTGACCTATCCAAAGTGCCTCACAACACTCCTGTCACTACTTCAGACAGAAGTTCTGCAGGATGCCATTCATGATCGGGATGCAGCTTCATCCTACAAAAAAGCGCCCTGTAGTGTAGTGAAAAGTGCCCTGTGGTCAAGCAGCAGTGGCTATCATTGTCAGCAGGGTGTAACAAATTCTAACAGTTACAGAGCTGGTTGTTTACTACGTTTGGTGTTTCAGAAATTCAGCTGTGTTAGATATCTTATTTAATAAAAATACTCTTAGAGGTTTGAACAAACCAGACAGTCCAGTTCAGAGTCCGGCTGCATTCACTCCTGCACAGATAAGTGCCTGATGAATTTCGTGAATCAGCTGGGCCTTAAGCTTCCAAACCAGAAGTGAACTAGAGGCCCTGAAACCACCGTCAGCTGTAGAGGAGACTAGTCAGAGTGAGTCTAGAAAAGTCAGAGAAAGCCTGAGGAAAGTCAAAAGAAAGTAAGAGAAAGTCAGAGGCCAGTAACAGATAAGACAATAGAGGTCAGGAGAAATTCAGAGAAAGTCAGAAGAAAGTCAAATGTCGAATGTTAAAGGGAATTCAGAGAAAGTAAAAGGAAGCCGTAAGAGTCAACAGAAATAGAAACAGTCTGATGAAGCTCAGAGAAAATCAGAGGCCAATCAAAGGAACGTCTGAGGAAATGAGAGGAAAGTCAGAGGAAGTGAGAGGAAATACAGAAGAAGGTCAGAGGAAGTTAGACACAGTCTCCAGATCAGTGTGCAGGCATTGTTGGTCCACCTTAAAGCTCCTCTGCCTCTGATCCAGACTCTGAGAGTTGCCTCCCATACCTCCTCTGCATAGCAAACCACACCTCAACAGAGCGCTCAGCTCTAAACTCAGGATGAGGCTTGAGACGTTGTGCTGGTTCAGCTTCCTGTGAGGCTATAGTTGCTGTCTGGCTAACAAGACTCAGGTGTGCTAAGTGGATCTGGAGCCAGTGACACAGAGCACTGTAGAGTGGTTGGTGTGACACAACAGATAACACCATGTGGGAGACTGGGGTTCGATTCCCAGTCTGGGTGACTATGCTGTGCTACACCAATAAGAGTCCTTGGGCAAGACTCCTAACACTACATTGGCCCACCTCTATAATACGAGTTACCTTGTAAGTTGCTCTGGATAAGAGTGTCAGCTAAATGCCACAAATGTAAATGTAGAGTGGGAGGGGCATAGCCAGAGGGGGCGGAGCATTCTTTCTCCTAATTGGATTTACTGTGTTCTTGTTTTGGATCCGGTGTCGACCAGAGGAGGATGGGTTCCCCTTCTGAGTCTTGGTTCCTCTAAAGGTTTCTTCCTCTTGCTTTGAGGGAGTTTTTCTTGCCACTGTTGCCCTCGGCTTTCTCAAAAGAGGCTCGGACACGGATTTCTGTAGAAATACAGTACTGCACCGGCTCATTACTGTTCACTAACAGCTAATAAACAGCTCATGTTTATTCATGTGCTTCCAGTGTTGATGATTTCAGATGCTTCAATAATTGTTAATATTGTTAATCTGAAGTTTTGCTTCGCTGTTTTTCCTTCATTGTTTTGGTTTGTTGTTTTTTGCTGCTTCCAGGTTTCTGTTCATTGTTTTTTCAAAACCTCGTCTGTGTTCTTTCTCCTGGCCCAAGCTCCGTCTAGTGTTCTGCTTTTGTTTGAGGTGTTTCTGGTTTTCCTGAATACTGCTCAGCTTCCTCCCAGTCCCAGCTGTGTTACTGGGTCCAGTTTGAGTTGTCAGGTTTTGATTTTGTTTCTGGTTCTGTCCAGTAGATTGCTGTTCCCCCGGTTGTGCTTTGCTTTGTAGTGTCTGTTTACTTTTGCCCAGGTTACATTAAAGTCTTGCATCGTCCATCCCTGCAAGTGTTTCCTTGTGTTCACTGCCACGTCTGACCAGGCATGACAGTAACTAATAATTGATATTAACAATAATAACAATGGTAATATTTACATATTTAATGTGATGAGATAATTAGCCTCGTTAATAAGTGAGGAAATGATCGTTGGCTTCTTCTCAGTCTATGACTGGAGCTGCTGCTGCAGGTATGATATCTGACCTGTAGGTGGCGCTGCTGTGTCGCTTTTCTTCATTAATCTGTTTAATCTCTGTGAAACTGCACCGAATCGTCTACTTGTGTCTCTTTACCCTGAACTGTCTCCGTTTTGTTGTGCTAATAACCACAGTATGAGGAGGCCTGGAGAAAATGACCTTAACGTGGTTTCAGACTGACCTAAAGTGACCTTCACCTTTACAAGTTCCATAATGAGTGGAAACAGTCCTCATTTCCCAACGAGAATCCAGATCCAGATCAAAGGATAAGGAGTTAAAACACACTGACTTCCTAAAACATTTTTAAACTTCATTAACATGAAGGAAAACACCAGAAAAAGACAGATTGGACAACATGTGGAAAAAGACAAAAGATATAGAATTTAATCTGAAATATGATAAATGACAATTTCCTGAATTTCATTTTAAAATCTAGATTTTAGAAACTATGAACTGAAACTCCATCACAGCATTTGAAGATCATTAATACGCAACATTATGGGCTGTTTAATTTAGACGTCTAATAGACTGTTGTCTCTAAATGATCAACTCCAGCATATATTAAATATAACAGCAGTTTTAAAATGCAGTTTATTAGTTCTTATCTCCTGATCTCCAGAACCCTCACCTCACTTGGCCTTGGAGAGACAATCTCCCTGCACCCTCCCACGAGCCTCTGCAAGGTCTAGGCCACAGAGAGCAGCTAGAGAGTTAGTTTCTTTAGTTCCAGTGCAGTTAAACATACACTTCAAGTGAGGATTCTACAGATTTATCAATTCTTCTGTTTACAGACCGTCATTCTCCCTTTTCATGACGGTCATGAACTGAACTACATCCAGTTATTTCACATATTTTTGTTTTGGGATCTGGTTCTTCTCATCCCACCTTCGACCTTGGAGTCAATTTCCAAGTATTTTAAAGCTTACTTTAGAGGTTTTCCAAAATCATCAGTTAATAGATGCTCTAAATTCAGTTCAGGATGAGATTAGAGAGGATATAACAAACACAAGAAAAGGGGTAAAGATAAATTTACCATAGCAGTTTAAGTAAATGTGTTCCCCTTTTACTCCCATACTGAATTATATATATGGTCAACTGAAGTAATTCATAATTAATATACTGGCCTTTAGCCTGAATAAGATCTTCCTGTTGTGAGTATTCTATCAGAAACCTCTAATCAGCATTAGTGAACAGTTCAGGTTTAATTTTCTTCTATGTAGTCTGGCATACAAAGAGACTAAATCCATAACCACTAGACTACTATAATAACACACAAAGAATGATTTAAAGTAAAGTAACAGCAAACGTTAAATGTATCATTATTAAGATCATTAGTGGAAAATAAGGGATTAAAGACTACACACACTGCTTTCAGAATATAGAAGAGTATATATGATATACAAGCTTTGACAGCCCTTCTAAAGCGAGAAAAGCACACGCAGTTGGTGTCATCACTCAGCTATACGTTCAAAGTGTCAACAAGTAATAAATAAAAGGAAAAGGGAGTGATATTGAAACATTAGAAAATAATAATAATAATAATAATAATAATAATAATAATAATAATAAGGCTTTAAAAAATAATTCAAGTTTATTTATAAAACACTTCACAAGTCATCACAAATCTGCTTTACAGAGATCTGGGGATAAATACCTAAAATAGTACCCAGGAATAAAAACTGAATTCAGAGAATATGGAAATGCGCCGCCAAGCCATAAAAGTTGAAAACGTGAGTGAAATGTTAAAGTCCAGACAGGTGAGGATGAATGAACACAAGGCTCCAGCGCGGGACAGTGGGCAGTAGGGTAGTAGAGAGCCAGGTCTGGTGGTCCAAGGATGGAACAGCTGGAACTGGGCATCTCAATACATGGAAAATAGAGATAGAAAGAAAACAAAAATGAGAGAAAAACACAAAGGGTTAGGAAATCCAATAGGTAGAGTGGGCGTCAGATCACGGCAAGCTGAAGAAAAGAAAGGGGAGGGGAAAAAAAAAAACAAAAAACAAAAACAACACAGCAACAGCAACACAGGTTTCAAGCCAATTAAAAACACATCTTAGATAAAACAAGGTCTTCGTTAACAAGGAAAGTCCTGACTACATAAACATACTCAAAGGATTGAATACAATAAAAATGTTCTTCCCTAAACACAGGCCTCTTTTGGCACAGGACTTACTGTACAAATGACACGGGTAGATTCATCAAGGTCATTACAGTAGAGACAGAATTGTGGACAAAACACATTTTCAAAGAAACCGACATATCTACCACTCCGAGAATAAGACCTCGAATGCACAGGATAATACAGCAGACACTGAGCACAAGCACTGCAATCCATATGATCAGCACAGAGACCATAAACATTTTCCATTTACCAAACATGGATTTCTATCACCCCGTAAGACTGGTGTCCTCACCCCTTATTTCAGTCCTGAAGCACTGTGGCTGTAAAAGCTACATAGAACAACCACATGCTGTCATTTCCTAAAGTAGTGCTGGTGAGAGTCTTGAACGTGAGAACAGCTCAGCCAGTTTGGATGCAACACTGTTTTGAACACAGAAACTCACAAGAGACATCGGTATGATTGACTAACAACACATTAGGTGCTGCATTGTCCTTGTGTGTGAAAAGGATAGGAACCAGATTCCTGGGGGCCTGAAAGGAGGTCAAGGGTGCACAATGTTCTGGTCATTTTACTCAGAAAAGGTTCTAAATAGTCCAGAGTTCAATTCTGTTCTGGGTGCATTCCCAACCTACAAATCCACTTCTGTTCCACCGCTACTGAAACAAAGCGTCCTGGGTCAGATCTTGTAGGTGGTGGGAAGCGAGCAATACAATCAGTGCAATGCGGTTGTTTAAAGGGTGCTGAGTCAGGAATTCTCCTGTTACAGTCTTTGTCCTTCAGAGCTAAAAGTTTAAGTGTGGCGTGTCGGCGTCATCGCAGGCAGCCAAGGCGGCGCTAGGCTCACACCTTAGGCTGTGTTGTCAACGTAGGATGGAGTCAGGATGACTGTTTGCCAGCCGTTGCCATTGACTCTTCAGATGGTCATATCTCATCACATGCACCTTAAAATCCCAACAATGAAAATGTCACTCAGGTCATTTGAAGTAAGAGAACTGTACAGAATACATTGATTATTGATCAAGTACATACAGTCTGAGTTACATACAGTCAAGCCGGAGAGTCTGCACACCCCTTCTCCATGCTTTTTTTTAATGTTATAGACTTATTCTACAGTAGAATGAATTCTACACAATGACAATGTGAAAGCAGGGTTTTAGACATTTGTGGTAATAAAAAATAAAAAAATAAAAATTATAATATAAAATTTCATATGTACACAAGTTGAAGCGAAAAACCCTGAAAGGAACCAAAAGTCAAAAGTAGTCAACACCGGATAGCACAACACAACAGAACAAGAATAGAAATCAACAAAAGAAACAGTAGTGAATTTTAAGAGCTGCTGCAAATGTGACATCATGCCATAAGTTATGAAAATGTGTGTGCAGGTAAACGGTCATGTGCACAGCTATGCAGAGAGGCGTGAATCACTCAATATGAAGACGCAGAGCGAGAGAGAGAGCGCGTGAGAGAGAGAGAGAGTTGAAGGCTTAAGAAGAGAAAGCTCTTCCCCCAGAGTTGCTTCTTCTGAAGTGGGAAACTGATAGTAGTCCAGAACTCTGCAAAAGAAATGTACGTTACCGGTTGAAGGGTTTAAGAAGTTCTCCAAGATGCTGTGGGGACAAACAATCAAGAGACTCAAGTCAGAAGGAGTATTTTATAATCAACGTGGAATTTAACTGGAATCCAGTGCAGGGATGAGAAAATAGACAGATGTGGTCACAATTTTAAGCTCAAGCTCTAGTTTTTTTTCATAAATTTTCCTTTGACTTGTTGCATAAATTCAATATCACTGGAACTTACCTGGAAGTATTCGGCTGTGTGCTTGTGGTGAATCGTCCTTTGCATCTGCTTGAAGCCACACTACCACATCACAGCCAGCCAGCCAGAGCTGCAGATGGACAGACAGAGAGCTGCAGACTTGTAGATGGGTAAAATAAAACGAGTTGCAGATGGACAGAAAAACAACTACAGAGCTGCAAATTTTAAGACAGACAGTTGCAGACAGCCAGAGATGCAGAAAGATAGAAAGGCAGCCAGCCACAAAGATGCACATGGATAAACAGCCAGAGCAGCACACATCCACAGAAATGCAGACGCATAGTCAGAAAGACAGCCATCATTGCACCAAACAGCCAGCCAAACACAGCTGCAGAGGGATTCTCATAAAGACGGATCGTCAGTTTCACATGGACAGAAAGCCAGTCAGAGTAGCTGCCAGAGTCCCAACAGAATAAACTGCAGATTTATAGACAGCCAGAGTGTGTTGTTGATGGACAGAGTTGCAGAGGGACATACACACAGTTCAACATGGTTGCAGATGCAGTCAGAAAGACTGCCAGAGCCACATGACCAAGCAGACAGCCAGTTGCAGATAAAGACAGCCAGTTTTAAATGGAGAAACAGCCAGAGATACAAAAGAACAGGCAGCCAACCAGAGATACACATTGACAGCCAGGCAGCGAGCGCTGCACATGGACATGCAGACAGCCACATACAGTTGCAGATGGCCGGCCAGAATTGCACATGGACTGACAACCAGCCAGCCAGAGTTGCAGATGGACAGTGTGATGCAGTCCTGATAGCTGACCCCTCACCCCTTAGATCCCTAGAGTGGGTCTTCTAGGAGCCAGCATGATCCACAGTTAACCTATAAAGGGGGGGGGGGGACAAAAAAACAAACAAACACCAAAACACACCAGTAACATTAGGATACAGCAATTAATTACATCTAGCATGACTTACCAGTATACATCAACAAGCCCATGTAATCAAGACATGTAAATAATGTTGTATTGTCATTTTAGAATGTGATGACCACCCCTATAGTGGACACTTGGTTTACTCCAGGCTAAGCAAAGGATGAGCACCTGGCTTAGAAGGATTGTGCAGAAAGAAATATGGGGTCAGTTGGTTCAGATTAAGCTGAAATCATGGTAGATGTGAGGCTTCGCAGCCCTCAGAGGAAGGCCACTGAGGCTTTATGTAAAGAATGTGTGACTTGGCTCTTTTGTGTTCCGTTTTCACTTTGTCTTTACTTTCCTTTGACTTTTGGTGAAGGTCCTTCTGGTGAGAAGGACACATCACAGAGACAGTCAGCCAGAGTTGCAGATGGACAGACAACGAGCTACAGTCTTGTAGACAGGTAAAACAGAACAGTTGCAGATGGACTGAAGAATAACTACAGAGCAGCTGATTTATAGACCGACAGTTGCAGACAAAGAAACAGACAGTTTCACATACAGACAGCGTTGCATATGGACCGACAGTCAATCTGAGTTGCAGCCAGTCTAAACAGAATGAATTGCAGATGAACAGGCAGCCAGAAAAAGGTGTACATGAACAGCCAGAGTTGCAGAGGGACATACACACAGCCAAACATAGTTGCAGATGCATAGTCAGAAAAACAGCCAGCCAGCCAGCCAGCCAGCCAGCCAGCCAATCAGAACTGCACATGAAAAGACCAGCCACTGAATTGCACACAAATATGGACATGCAGACAGCCACAGTTGCAGATGAACAGAAAAACTACTACAGAGCTGCAGATTTAAAGACAGACATAGTTGCAGACAGACATTTAGAATTGCAGAAGGACAGACCGACAGCATTGCAGAGAGTCTAAACAGAATAAATTACAGATTTATAGCCAGAGACACATCGATTGACAGACAGCCAAAGATGCATAAGTTCAGAAAGCCATCCAGCCACAGAGATTCAGACGCATAGTCATTGCACCTGACAGCCAGTCAAAACACAGTTGCAGACGGATTATCATAAAGTTGCAGACAGTCAGTTTTACATTGATAGAGAGCCAGTCAGAGTTGCTGCCAGATTCAAAACACTGCAATTCATTCTGATGCCAGACAGAGCTGGAAAGGGACACACAGTCAAACCTGGTTGCAGACGCATAGTCAGAAAGACTGCCAGAGCTGCACATGGACTGACAGCCAGCCACTGAATTGCACACACATGGCCAAGCCGACAGTCACACAGTTTTAAATGAAAAGTCAACCAGAGTTTTAAATGGAGACACAACCAGAGATGCAGACGTTCAGAAAGCCAACCAGAGAGCGTTGCACATGGACATGCAGATAGCCACACACAGCTGCACATGGACTTACAGCCAGCCAACCAGCCAGGCAGGCAGAGTTGCAGATGGACAGTGTGAGTTGCAGAACAAATACAGAGCAATCGATTTATAGACAGTTGCAGACAGAGAATCAGACAGTTTCACATAGACAGACAGACAGAGTTGCAGACAGTCTAAACAGAATGAATTGCAGATGAACAGGCAGCCAGAAAAAGGGGTACATGGACAGCCAGAGATGCAGAGGGACATACACACAGCCAAACACAGTTGCAGATACGGTTGTGAAAACAGCCAGGGAGAACTGCACATGAAAAGACAGCCAGCCAGAGTTGCACACTGAAAGACAGTTATCCACTGAATTGCACACGCATATGGACATGCAGACAATGCAGAAAACGAATTGCATAGTTTTAGATGGAGACAGACAGAGATGCAGAACGGTAAGCAGCCAGCGTTGCACACGGACAGCCAGTCCAGCCACAGAATTACACATGGAAAGAAAGCCAGCCAGCCAAAAGTTGCATGTGGACATGCAGACAGCGCCACACATGGTTGCAGACAGACACAGTTTAAAATGGACAACCACCCAGTCAACCAGTTGCAGATGAAAGGATAGACAGCCAGTCAGAGTTGAAGCCAGAATCTAAACCAAATGAATTGCAGATATAAACAGCCAGCCAGTCGCAGATCAACAAACACTGCCAAACCTAGTCAGAAACACACAGTCAGAAAGACAGCCAGTCATAGAGTTGCACATGCATGGACAAGCAGAGTCATACAGTGGCAGACGGATTGTCAGACACAGTTGCACATGGATTGATAGCCAGGGTTGCTGCCAGAGCCTTAGCAGAACAAATTGCAGAGTTTTTGATGGAGACAGACAGTGATGCAGAATGTTAAGCAGCCAGTGAGTCAGCCAGAGTAGCACACGGACAGCCAGTCCAGCAACAGAATTACACATTGAAAGAAAGAAAGCCAGCCAGCCACAAAGTTGCACCGTCACACAGTATTTAAAGACACTGTTGAAAAGGACAGCCACCCACTCAACCAGTTGCAGATGGAGAAATAGCCAGTCAGTTGTTTTCAGAGTCTAAACAAAACAAACTGCAGATTTATAAACAACCAGAGTGTTGTACATGAACAGACAGCCAGAGTTGCAGAGCGACATACACACTACAGTCAGAAACAGTCACACAGTCAGAAAGACAGCCAGTCATAGAGTTGCACATGGTTAGACAGCAAGCCACTGAATTGCACATGCATGGACATGCACATAGTGGCAGACGGATCACACAGTTTCACATGGATATACAGCCAGTCATCAGAGTTCAAACAGAACAAATTGTAGATTAATAGACAGACAAAGAGTGTTGATGGACAGACAAGCCAGAGAGTGTTAAAGGACATACACACAGCCAAATATAGTTGCAGTCGCACACTCAGAAAGACAGCCCCACATAGCCAGATGAAGCCTTTCTTTGCAGAAGGGGATCGGACGTCAAACCGGCATCCAGCAGCGGACTGTGAGGATTCGGCTGAACGGCTTGCTCCCTCTTCAGTAGGTGGACATGGGGCTAGAGATGACTGTCCTGGCAGCTGTCTTCTTCCACATGGTGTCCACCATATTCCATGAGTAAACAAAGGGGTTAGTAAGTTATTAACATAAAATAATGTAAAGTAACACACAGCAGATAACAAAAGGATTAAACCTGGCTAAGAAACAAGCCAATGCTAATATTAAAGAAAAAGAAATAACTAGGAGCAACATGATAGCTAGCAAACAGCAGGTGGGCAAGTTAAGACCACCTGCATATCACCTGGGATAGATAGACAAGAAAAACACACTAAACTGAGTTAACATGGCTGTGCCTATTATCACCCCCTGTACTTATTTCTCCACTTTATAGACAGACAGTTCCAGAATTAGACAGTTTCACATAGACAGCCAAACAGTGTTGCATATGGACTGACAGCAAGTCAGAGCTGCAGCAAGCCTAAACAGAATGAATTGCAGATGAACAGGCAGCCAGAGAAAGTTGTTGACAGCTAGCCAGAGTTGCACATTGAAAGAAAGTTAGCCACTGAATTGCACACGCATATGGACATGCAGACACACACACAGTTGCAGCCAGATTGTCAGACACTATTGCAGATGAATGACTATCCATCTGCTACTTTGACTGGTTGTAGACAGTTTCACATGGATAGACAGCGTTGCACATGGACAGGAAGCCAAAGTTGGTGCCAGAGCCTTAGCAGAACAAACTGCAGAGTTTTAGCTGGAGAGAGACAATGATGTAGAACGGTAAGAAGCCAGTCAGCCAGCCAGAGAATTACACATGGAAAGAATGCCAGCCAGCCACAAAGTTGCACATGGACATGCAGACCGCACCACACACAGTTGCAGACAGACAAAGTTAAAATGGACAGCCACCCAGTCAACCAGTTGCAGATGGTCAGTCAGTCAGAGTTGAAGCCAGAGTCTAAACAGAACGACAGACAGCCAGAGTTGCAGATTGACATACACACTGCCAAACAGTCAGAAACAGTCACACAGTCAGAAAGACAGACAGCCATTGCACATGACAGACCATGGTTAGCCCGATCCCTCTTCAGGGATAGGAGTCAGGGAGTCATGAAGCCCTGTGTGGCAAAGAAGAAAGTTAATACATGTACAGAAACTGAATGATCACCTACCTGTTACACAGTTGCAAACAAATTGTCAGCCTCACACAGATGCAGATGGACACACAGACAGAAGCAGATGGATAGTTATCCAGTCAGTTAGCCAGACAGCCAGAGTCAGGGAGTCATGAGGACCTGTGTGGCAAAAAAGAAAGTTAATACAGGTATTGAAACTGAACAATCACCTACCTGCTACGCAGTTGCGTATGCATAGTCAACATCACAGTTGCAGATGGACACAGATAGAGAAGCAGATGGATAGTTAGCCAGAGTCAGGGAGTCATGTGGACCTGTGTGGTAAAGAAGATGTTAATACATGTTAATACATGTATTAAAACTGAATGATTACCTACCTGTTTCACAGTTGCAAACAAATTGTCAGCCTCACACAGATGCAGATGGACACACAGACAGAAGCAGATGGATAGTTAGCCAGACAGCCAGAGCCAGTGAGTCATGAGGACCTGTTTGGCAAAAAAAAAAAAAAGTTAATACATGTATTGAAACTGAATGACCACCTACCTGTTACACAGTTGAAAACAAATTGTCAGCCTCTCACAGACGCAGATGGACATGCAGATGGATAGACCATGGTTAGCTCGACCCATATTCAGGGATAGGAGTCAGGGAGTCATCAGGACCTGGGTGGCAATAAAAGAAAGTTAATACATGTATAGAATCCAGTGCAGGGATGAGAGAATAAGACAGATGTGGTCACAATTTCAAGCTGAACAGTTAAGCCCGCTGCATTCTTAACTTATTTAATGATTTGTATAAACTTCCTACCAAAGCGGCATTACATTAATTCAATCTTGGTTATAAATCTGTATAAATTTAATAGAGTATGTGACTTAGCGCTTTTGTGTTCTATTCTTTTTAAATTTTTTTTATACATTTTACATTTTCCTTTGACTTGTTGCATAAATTCAATATCACTGGAACTTACCTGGAAGTATTCGGCTGTGTGCTTGTGGTGAATTGTCCTTTGCATCTGCTTGAAGCCACACTACCACATCACAGCCAGCCAGCCAGAGCTGCAGGTGGACAGACTGCAAGCTACAGACTTGTAGATGGGTAAAACAGAACGAGTTGCAGATGGACAGTATAAGCTGCAAATTTAAAGACAGACACAATTGCAGACAGTCAGAGATGCAGAAGGATAGAAAGGCAGCCAACCACAAAGATGCACATGGATAAACAGCCAGAGCAGCACACAGCCACAGAAATGCAGACGCATAGTCAGAAAGACAGCCATCATTGCACCAAACAGCCAGCCAAACACAGATGCAGAGGAATTCTCATAAAGACGGATCGTCAGTTTCACATGGATAGAAAGCCAGTCAGAGTAGCTGCCAGAGTCCAAACAGAATAAACTGCAGATTTATAGACATCCAGGGTGTGTTGATGGACAGATTTGCAGAGGAACATACACACGGTTCAACATGTATGCAGATGCAGTCAGAAAGACTGCCCGAGTTGCACATGACCAAGCAGACAGCCAGTTGCAGATGAAAAGACAAGCAGAGTTTTAAATGGAGAAACTGTCAGAGATGCAAAAGAACAGGCAGCCAACCAGATATACACATTGACAGCCAGGCAGCGAGCGCTGCACATGGACATGTATGCATGGACATACAGCCACATATGGCCGGCCAGAATTGCACATGGACTGACAACCAGCCAGCCAGAGTTGCAGATGCACAGTGTGATGCAGTCCTGATAGCTGACCCCTCACCCCTTAGATCCCTAGAGTGGGTCTTTTAGGAGCCGGCAGGATCCAGAGTTAACCCACACCAGTAACATTAGGATACGGCAATTAATTACATGTAGCTTAACTTACCAGTTACATACATCAACAAGTCCATGTAATCAAGACTGCACGGTTATTTCAGGATGTGATGACCACCCCTATAGTGGACACTTGGTTCACTCCAGGCTAAGCAAAGGATGAGCACCTGGCTTAGAAGGACTGTGTAGAAAGAATAGTGGGTTAGTTGGTGCAGATTAAACTGAAATCATGGTAGATGTGAGGCTTTGCAGCCCTCAGAGGAAGGCCACTGAGGTCTTATTATGTAAAGAGTGTGTGACTTGGCTCTTTTGTGTTCCGTTTTCACTTTGTATTTACTTTCCTTTGACTTTTTTTGCACAAATTCTATTAATATCACTGGAAAGTTCCTGGAAGTATTCAGCTGTGTCCTTCTGGTAAAGCCACACTACCACATCACAGAGACAGACAGCCAGAGCCGCAGATGGACAGACAGCAAGCTACAGTCTTTTAGACAGGTTAAACAGAACAAGTTGCAAATAGACTACAGAATAAATACAGCAGCAGATTTATAGACAGACAGTTGCAGTTGGAGAATCAGACAGTTTCACATAGACAGACAGCCGGACAGCGTTGCATATGGACTGACAGCCAGTCAGAGAAGGATGTAGAGGAACATACACACAGCCAAACACAGTTGCAGATGCATAGTCGTGAAAACAGCCAGCCAGCCAGAACTGTACACTGAAAAGCAGCCAGTCACAGAGTTGCACACAAAGTTAACCACTGAATTTCACAAGCATAAGGACATGCAGACAGCCACACAGTTGCAGATAGACACAACCAGCCAGAGCTGCATATGGACAGCCAGTCCAGCCAACAGCAGATGGACAGACAGCGAGCTGCAAACTTGTAGATGGGTAAAATAGAATGAGTTGCAGATGAACAGAAAAACCGCCACAGAGCAGCAGACAGACATTTAGAGTTGCAGAAGGACAGACAGCCAGCGTGGCAGAGAGTCTAAACAGAATAAATTACAGAATTATAGCCAGAGATGCAGAAGTTCAGAAAGCCATCCAGCCACAGAGATGCACATGGATAAACAGCCACAGAGATGCAGACACATAGTCCGAAAAACACCAATCAACCAGTTTCACATGTATAGACAGCCAGTCAGAATTGCTGCCAGATTTAAAACAGAATGTATTGCAGTGTTTGTGTGCATGTCCCTTTGTAACTCTGTCTGGTATAGTCAAACTTGGTTGCAGACGCATAGTCAGAAGTTGCACATGCACTTGAAGTGCAGATGAACATGCAGCCAGAGAAAGGTGTACATTGACAGCCAGACTTGCAGAGAGACATACACACAGCCAAACATAGTTGCAGATGCATGGTCAGAAAAACAGACAGTCAGTTGCAGATGAAGACAGCCAGAGTTTTAAATGGAGAAACAGCCAGATATACAAAAGAACAGGCAGCCAACCAGAGATACACACTGACAGCCAGGCAGCGAGCGCTGCACATGGACATGTATGCATGGACATACAGCCACATACAGTTGCAGATGGCCGACCAGAACTGCACATGGACTGACACCCAGCCAGCCAGAGTTAGAGATGGACAGTGTGATGCAGTCCTGACCCCTCACCCCTTAGATCCCTAGAGTGGGTCTTCTAGGAGCCGACATGATCCAGAGTTAACCTATATTTATTTGCCTATATTTAAAAACACCAAAACACACCAGTAACATTAGGATACAGCAATTAATTACACATAGCATGACTTACCAGTATACATCAACAAGCCCATGTTATTAAGACATGTAAATAATGTTGTATTGTCATTTTAGAATGTGATGACCACCCCTATAGTGGACACTTGGTTTACTCCAGGCTAAGCAAAGGATGAGCACCTGGCTTAGAAGGATTGTGCAGAAAGAAATATGGGGTCAGTTGGTTCAGATTAAGCTGAAATCATGGTAGATGTGAGGCTTCGCAGCCCTCAGAGGAAGGCCACTGAGGCTTTATGTAAAGAGTGTGTGACTTGGCTCTTTTGTGTTCCGTTTTCACTTTGTCTTTACTTTACTTTGACTTTTGGTGAAGGTCCTTCTGGTGAGGCCACACAACCACATCACAGAGACAGTCAGCCAGAGTTGCAGATGGACAGACAACGAGCTACAGTCTTGTAGACAGGTAAAACCGAACAGTTGCAGATGGACTGAAGAACAACTACAGAGCAGCAGATTTATAGACAGACAGTTGCAGACAAAGAAACAGTTTCACATAGACAGACAGACAGCGTTGTATATGGACTGACAGTCAATCTGAGTTGCAGCCAGTCTAAACAGAATGAATTGCAGATGAACAGGCAGCCAGAAAAAGGTGTACATGAACAGCCAGAGTTGCAGAGGGACATACACACAGCCAAACATAGTTGAAGATGCATAGTCAGAAAAACAGCCAGCCAGCCAGCCAGCCAGCCAGCCAGCCAGCCAGCCAGCCAGCCAGCCAGCCAATCAGAACTGCACATGAAAAGACAGCCAGCCACAGTTGCACACTGAAAGTTAGCCACTGAATTGCACACGAATATGGACATGCAGACAGCCACAGTTGCAGATGAGCAGAAAAACTACTACAGAGCTGCAGATTTAAAGACAGACACAGTTGCAGACAGACATTTAGAATTGCAGAAGGACAGGCCGAGTCTAAACAGAATAAATTACAGATTTATAGCCAGAGAGGCATCGATTGACAGACAGCCAAAGATGCATAAGTTCAGAAAGCCATCCAGCCACAGAGATGCAGACGCATAGTTATTGCACCTGACAGCCAGTCAAAACACAGTTGCAGATGGATTATCATAAAGTTGCAGACAGTCAGTTTTACATTGATAGAGAGCCAGTCAGAGTTGCTGCCAGATTCAACACTGCAATTCATTCTGATGCCAGACAGAGTTGCAAAGGGACACACAGTCAAACCTGGTTGCAGACGCATAGTCAGAAAGACTGCCAGAGCTGCACATGGACTGACAGCCAACCACTGAATTGCACACACATGGCCAAGCAGACAGTCACACAGTTTGAAATGAAAAGTCAACCAGAGTTTTAAATGGAGACACAACCAGAGATGCAGTAGTTCAGAAAGCCAACCAGAGAGCGTTGCACATGGACATGCAGATAGCCACGCACAGCTGCACATGGACTGACAGCCAGCCAACCAGCCAGGCAGGCAGAGTTGCAGATGGACAGTGTGAGTTGCGGAACAAATACAGAGCAATCGATTTATAGACAGTTGCAGACAGAGAATCAGACAGTTTCACATAGACAGACAGACAGAGTTGCAGCCAGTCTAAACAGAATGAATTGCAGATGAACAGGCAGCCAGAAAAAGGGGTACATGGACAGCCAGAGATGCAGAGGGACATACACATAGCCAAACACAGTTGCAGATACGGTTGTGAAAACAGCCAGGGAGAACTGCACATGAAAAGACAGCCAGCCAGAGTTGCACACTGAAAGACAGTTATCCACTGAATTGCACACGCATATGGACATGCAGACAATGCAGAAAACGAATTGCAGAGTTTTAGATGGAGACAGACAGAGATGCAGAACGGTAAGCAGCCAGCGAGCCAGCCAGAGTTGCACACGGACAGCCAGTCCAGCCACAGAATTACACATGGAAAGAAAGCCAGCCAGCCAAAAGTTGCATGTGGACATGCAGACAGCGCCACACATGGTTGCAGACAGACACAGTTTAAAATGGACAACCACCCAGTCAACCAGTTGCAGATGAAAGGATAGACAGCCAGTCAGAGTTGAAGCCAGAATCTAAACCAAATGAATTGCAGATATAAACAGCCAGTATTGTAGATGGACAGACAGCCAGTCGCAGATCAACAAACACTGCCAAACCTAGTCAGAAACACACAGTCAGAAAGACAGCCAGTCATAGAGTTGCACATGCATGGACAAGCAGACAGTCATACAGTGGCAGACGGATTGTCAGACACAGTTGCACATGGATTGATAGCCAGGGTTGCTGCCAGAGCCTTAGCAGAACAAATTGCAGAGTTTTAGATGGAGAGAGACAGTGATGCAGAACGGTAAGAAGCCAGTCAGCCAGCCAGAGAATTACACATGGAAAGAATGCCAGCCAGCCACAAAGTTGCACATGGACATGCAGACCGCACCACACACAGTTGCAGACAGACAAAGTTAAAATGGACAGCCACCCAGTCAACCAGTTGCAGATGGTCAGTCAGTCAGAGTTGAAGCCAGAGTCTAAACAGAACGACAGACAGCCAGAGTTGCAGATTGACATACACACTGCCAAACAGTCAGAAACAGTCACACAGTCAGAAAGACAGACAGCCATTGCACATGACAGACCATGGTTAGCCCGATCCCTCTTCAGGGATAGGAGTCAGGGAGTCATGAAGCCCTGTGTGGCAAAGAAGAAAGTTAATACATGTACAGAAACTGAACGATCACCTACCTGTTACACAGTTGCAAACAAATTGTCAGCCTCACACAGATGCAGATGGACACACAGACAGAAGCAGATGGATAGTTATCCAGTCAGTTAGCCAGACAGCCAGAGTCAGGGAGTCATGAGGACCTGTGTGGCAAAAAAGAAAGTTAATACAGGTATTGAAACTGAACAATCACCTACCTGCTATGCAGTTGCGTATGCATAGTCAACATCACAGTTGCAGATGGACACAGATAGAGAAGCAGAGACAAAGACAGAAGTAGACGTACAGTTAGCCAGACAGCCAGAGCCAGTGAGTCATGAGGACCTGTTTGGCAAAAAAAGTTAATACATGTATTGAAACTGAATGACCACCTACCTGTTACACAGTTGAAAACAAATTGTCAGCCTCTCACAGACGCAGATGGACATGCAGATGGATAGACCATGGTTAGCTCGACCCATATTCAGGGATAGGAGTCAGGGAGTCATCAGGACCTGTGTGGCAATAAAAGAAAGTTAATACATGTATAGAATCCAGTGCAGGGATGAGAGAATAAGACAGATGTGGTCACAATTTCAAGCTGAACAGTTAAGCCCGCTGCATTCTTAACTTATTTAATGACCCTGAGCTTATTTAATGATTTGTATAAACTTCCTACCAAAGCGGCATTACATTAATTCAATCTTGGTTATAAATCTGTATAAATTTAATAGAGTATATGACTTAGCGCTTTTGTGTTCTATTCTTTTTTTAATTTTTTTATACATTTTACATTTTCCTTTGACTTGTTGCATAAATTCAATATCACTGGAACTTACCTGGAAGTATTCGGCTGTGTGCTTGTGGTGAATCGTCCTTTGCATCTGCTTGAAGCCACACTACCACATCACAGCCAGCCAGCCAGAGCTGCAGGTGGACAGACTGCAAGCTACAGACTTGTAGATGGGTAAAACAGAACGAGTTGCAGATGGACAGTATAAGAACTACAGAGCTGCAAATTTAAAGACAGACACAGTTGCAGATAGTCAGAGATGCAGAAGGATAGAAAGGCAGCCAACCACAAAGATGCACATGGATAAACAGCCAGAGCAGCACACATCCACAGAAATGCAGACGCATAGTCAGAAAGACAGCCATCATTGCACCAAACAGCCAGCCAAACACAGATGCAGAGGAATTCTCATAAAGACAGATCGTCAGTTTCACATGGATAGAAAGCCAGTCAGAGTAGCTGCCAGAGTCCAAACAGAATAAACTGCAGATTTATAGACATCCAGGGTGTGTTGATGGACAGATTTGCAGAGGAACATACAGTTCAACATGTATGCAGATGCAGTCAGAAAGACTGCCCGAGTTGCACATGACCAAGCAGACAGCCAGTTGCAGATGAAAAGACAAGCAGAGTTTTAAATGGAGAAACAGTCAGAGATGCAAAAGAACAGGCAGCCAATCAGATATACACATTGACAGCCAGGCAGCGAGCGCTGCACATGGACATGTATGCATGGACATACAGCCACATATGGCCGGCCAGAATTGCACATGGACAGTGTGATGCAGTCCTGATAGCTGACCCCTCACCCCTTAGATCCCTAGAGTGGGTCTTTTAGGAGCCGGCAGGATCCAGAGTTAACCTATAAAGGGGGAAAAACAAATAATAATAAAAACCCACACCAGTAACATTAGGATACGGCAATTAATTACATGTAGCTTAACTTACCAGTATACATCAACAAGTCCATGTAATCAAGACTGCACAGTTATTTCAGGATGTGATGACCACCCCTATAGTGGACACTTGGTTCACTCCAGGCTAAGCAAAGGATGAGCACCTGGCTTAGAAGGACTGTGTAGAAAGAATAGTGGGTTAGTTGGTGCAGATTAAACTGAAATCATGGTAGATGTGAGGCTTTGCAGCCCTCAGAGGAAGGCCACTGAGGTCTTATTACGTAAAGAGCGTGTGACTTGGCTCTTTTGTGTTCCGTTTTCACTTTGTCTTTACTTTCCTTTGACTTTTTTTGCACAAATTCTATTAATATCACTGGAAAGTTCCTGGAAGTATTCAGCTGTGTCCTTCTGGTAAAGCCACACTACCACATCACAGAGACAGACAGCCAGAGCCGCAGATGGACAGACAGCAAGCTACAGTCTTTTAGACAGGTTAAACAGAACAAGTTGCAAATAGACTACAGAATAAATACAGCAGCAGATTTATAGACAGACAGTTGGAGAATCAGACAGTTTCACATAGACAGACAGCCGGACAGCGTTGCATATGGACTGACAGCCAGTCAGAGAAGGATGTAGAGGAACATACACACAGCCAAACACAGTTGCAGATGCATAGTCGTGAAAACAGCCAGCCAGCCAGAACTGTACACTGAAAAGCAGCCAGTCACAGAGTTGCACACAAAGTTAACCACTGAATTTCACAAGCATAAGGACATGCAGACAGCCACACAGTTGCAGATAGACACAACCAGCCAGAGCTGCATATGGACAGCCAGTCCAGCCAACAGCAGATGGACAGACAGCGAGCTACAGACTTGTAGATGGGTAAAATAAAACGAGTTGCAAATGAAGAGAAAAACAACCACAGAGCTGCAGACAGACATTTAGAGTTGCAGAAGGACAGACAGCCAGCATCGCAGAGAGTCTAAACAGAATGAATAACAGATTTATAGCCAGAGACGCAGAAGTTCAGAAAGCCATCCAGCCACAGAGATGCACATGGATAAACGGCCACAGAGGCACACAGCCACAGAGATGCAGACGCATAGTCCGAAAAACACCAATCATTCAGCAATCAACCAAAACACAGTTGCAGACGGATTATCATAACGTTGCAGACAGATAGTCAGTTTCACATGTATAGACAGCCAGTCACAATTGCTGCCAAATTTAAAACAGAATGTATTGCAGTGTTGATGCCAGACAGAGTTACAAAGGGACATACACACAGTCAAACATGGTTGCAGACGCATAGTCAGAAGTTGCACATGCACTTTCACATAGACAGACAGCTTTGCATATGGACTGACAGCCAGTCAGAGTTGCAGCCAGTCTAAACAGAATGAAGTGCAGATGAACAGGCAGCCAGAAAAAGGTGTACATGGACAGCCAGAGTTGCAGATGCATAGTCAGAAAAACAGCCAGCCAGCAAACCAGTCAATCTGAGTTGCAGCCAGTCTAAACAGAATGAAGTGCAGATGAACAGGCAGCCAGAAAAAGGTGTACATGGACAGCCAGAGTTGCAGATGCATAGTCAGAAAAACAGCCAGCCAGCAAACCAGAACTGCACATGAAAAGACAGCCAGCCACAGAGTTGTACACTGAAAGAAAGTTAGCCACTGAATTGCACACGCATATGGACATGCAGAAAATGCAGAGAACAAATTGCAGAGTTTTAGATGGAGACAGACAGTGACGCAGAATGGTGAGCAGCCAGTGAGCCAGCCAGAGTTGCACACGGACAGCCAGACCGGCCACAGAATTACACACGGAAAGAAAGCCAGCCACAAAGTTGCATGTGGATATGCAGACAGCGCCACACATAGTTGTAGACAGACGCAGTTTAAAATAGACAACCACCCAGTCAACCAGTTGCAGATGAATTGATAGACAACCAGTCAGAGTTGAAGCCAGAATCTAAACCAAACGAATTGCAGATTTATAAACAGCTAGAGAGTCTAGACAGTCACACAGTGGCAGACGGATTGTCACACAGTTGCACATGGATTGATAGCCAGGGTTGCTGAAAGAGCCTTAGCAGAACAAATTGCAGAGTTTCAGAAGGAGACAGACAGTGATGCAGCCAGTGCGCCAGCCAGAGTCGCACACGGACAGCCAGTCCAGTCACAGAATTACACATTGAAAGAAAGCCAGCCAGCCAGCCACAAATTTGCACAGTCACAGTGTTTAAAGACACTGTTTAAAACGGACAGCCACCCACTCAACCAGTTGCAGACGGAGAAATAGCCAGTCAGTTGTTTCCAGAGTCTAAACAAACTGCAGATTTATCAACAACCAGAGTGTTGTAGATGAACAGACAGCCAGAGTTGCAGATCGACATACACACTGCAGTCAGAAACAGTCACACAGTCAGAAGGATAGCCAGCCATCAGTTGCACATGGTTAGACAGCAAGCCACTGAATTGCACATGCATGGACATGCACATAGTGGCAGACGGATTATCATACAGTTTCACATGGATATACAGCCAGCCATCAAACAGAGTTTGAACAGAACTAATTGTAGATTTAGACAGACAGTGTTGGACAGACAAGCCAGAGAGTGTTAACGGACATACACACAGCCAAATATAGTTGCAGACGCACAGTCAGAAAGACAGCCCCACATAGCACAGATGAGGCCTTTCTTTGCAGAAGGGGATCGGACGTCAAACTTGCAGCCAGCAGTGGAGCGTGAAGAGTCGGCTGAACGGCTTGCTCCCTCTTCAGTAGGTGGACATGGGGCTAGAGATGACAGTCCTGGCAGCTGTCTTCTTCCACAAGGTGTCTGGAAGCATCCACCATATTCCATCAGTAAACAAAGGGGTTAGTAAGTTATTAATGCAAAATAATGTAAAATAACACAGCAGATAACAAAAGGATCAAAACTGGCTAAGAAACAAGCCAATGCTAATATCAAAGAAAAAGAAATAACTAGGAGTAACAAGCAACATGATAGCTTGATAACAAACAGCAGGGGGGCAAATGAAGACCACCTGCATATCACCTGGGAAAGATGGACCATAAAAACACACTAAACTCAGTTAACATGGCTGTGCCTAATATCACCCCCTGTACTTATTTCACCACTTTCCCCGGTGGTATTTCCTCATATTTCCAAGACTAGGAGAAGCTGCATTTGAAGGAACAAATATCATACAACAGAACTAGCATTACAGTATTACATCTGTACATATTAATAACCAGCTTTCAGAGTCTACTCAGAAAACGTTAGTAAACTAAACGTTAGCGGAGTTAATCCAAGCACGATTTCACTCGAATTTGGGAAGCTTATATTAGAAAAATATTAGAACAATTGTGTACTGCTCACTAGCGCTTGAACAGGGCTTTAATTGTCTGTGGTCACTCCCTTATTTACATGTAGACCCATTAACCCATTCCCAATCACACTGTAACAATCACGGCTTTGTAGCTCATCCTCAGCTAAAAGAGAAAGAGTGAGAAGAGAACCATTCAGTTATTTGGTTTACTTCACCACAAACCCCCCAAACCCAATCAAAATCCTAACATTCAAACAAACATCCACCAGTTCTTTTAAATGGCACATACCTGAAGTCCATAGGGAGAGTCCAAAACAGTCTGGAGTCAGACAGCAAACAAACAAAAACAAACGAGAACCCCTCTGAAAAAGAACAGTATTATGAATCTGAACACACACACACACACACACACACACGTTAAATGACTTACCTGCCAACTATCCAATTTACTAAGCATGAACGACGGACCCAAGGTGGTCTTTTTCCAAAAGGTGTCCAGATGTGTGCGGCAGTGCTCCTTCAGGGCCTCGCTGCGTCAGGTGGAGAATAGTGGAGAACGATGATGCTGAAGGAGTCACGCTGCCGAAGCACCAATGGAAGCCTGGCGACGTTCAGGACACGGGCACCTAGAAAACAGGAGACCGTGGCATTACTCTTTGGGCCCAAAATTGAAGTGTTTTACAGTAGAAACTCCAACAATGAGAACACAACGGAGACGATGACTCTGGTATTTTGAAGACCATGTTGGAGGCGTCCCGGACTGCCTCTGGCCTCGTCTTCCATCTGTGGAGTTTGTCTCTACGATAGCAACTAGATCTGCCGTTCAAGCAGGACAAGCTCCATGCAGAGCTCCATGCAGAGCGTCTGGGGATCTTATTCCTCCGCGGTCGCCATGTTCCTCGAGAGCATAAACACAGAGACAGAAATGCAAACGTCAGTTAGTGAGAAAAAGTACTGTACAGTAACACAGGTAGCAGATAGCACAGGGATTACAAGATAAATAAGACAAAGCTAATATGAAGACTATGAAGTAGGGACAGTTGCCCGACTCTCTGGGTTCAATTACATCACAAGCTTTCAAAGCAGAACTGCATCAAAACAGCAATTTGAAGTCTCGCTCAAAATACCACCTGATCCTATAGATCCAGTGTGCAAAAGAGGGTTGTAGATACACACTCTGGTGAGAGCTATCCAACTCCTGTTTTTGGATTGTTTCAATAGACAAAGTATGAAAGAACCGTTAAAAGAACTGGTGGATGTTTATGTTCTGTTGTGTTTTCAGAGGGTTTGTGGTGCAATAAACAAAATAACACTTAGTGGATGATTCTCTCTGCATTCCTTTCTTTTTAGTTTCAAGAAGACTTACAAAGCTGTAACTGTTACAACGTGTACAAGACCTGATCCAAGTTGGACAGTCAGTAAATTGTCACTGTTCATTTGGCTCAGACAAGTACAACACTGGACTGCAGTCAAGCATGTAATGAGATACTTAAAGGCTTCAACTGATCATAAACTGTGTTACCAGAAGAGTGGAGAGAAACTGAAACTTGAACACAGTGATGCAGATTCAGCATCAAATACAGAAGACAGACGAAGCACAACAGACTCCAGTTTTAATCCAACTAAAGACAGTTCTCTTACTCTCTGCTCTGTCTACATGTAAAGGAGAATATATGGCACTGTCTGCAATTATATAGGAAAGCTTGCACCTCACAAATGCCATGAACAGTGATCAATATGCACCTGCAAAAAATACTGCAAGACAGCCAAGAAGCAATTGCACATCCACATTAGACACCACTCCATTCGATCAGCGATCCATGAGTATAAAATAACTGATCACTGACCCACAGCAGATATGGTTATGAGAAAGGGAATCTTTGTAGGGTACGACAAGAACAGTCCATCATACCTAGTCTACTATCCAGACACAGAGAAAGTCCTTAAGCACAGGCTTGGGGGAATTTTTTACGGAGTGTGTTACAGAACACCAAACCCAGACTGACCAGTCAATGGCAGCTGATTATTTCCATAAGGAGAGATGTGTTCTCCAAGAAGGTTCAAGAATTCAACCTGATGTTTAAGATGGCGTTCGAACAGTGGGAGACAGACGTAGCACACACCATCCAAAGAGAAATAGGACAGCACCTCAGTATTTAGCTGACTGTGTCAGATATTAAAGACCAGATAATCACAGATACTGACTTTTGTTTTGGGTTGATGCAGCACAGAATGACCTTCAGCTCCAGATAGACGTTACAACAGCCACTCGCACAGATTGATTGTGAGATGTATATGGGGCAACCAGAGGGATTTGAAGGGAGATCAAAACCACAGATGAAAAGGTTGTCTGTCAAGAGCATACAATGATTTATTCAGTTTACAGTGACTTAAGATTATATAGAGATTATATAGAGGCCTATAGATTACATATTTAACAGCCCAAATTCAATGTGAGACTTAAAAGATGTGAGCATTTGGATCAGTATACTACACTTAAATTGTTAAAGGGAATCTTTGTAGGGTATGACCAGAACAGTCCATCATACCTAGTCTACTATCCAGACACCGGGAATGTCCATAAACATAGACTGGTGAAATTTCTTACAGTGTTTGTTACAGAACACCAAACCCAGACTGACTAGGTAATGGCAGCTGATTTCCATGGGGACATGTGCTCCCCTGATGCTCAAACTGATCATGATCAAGGATCACTGCTCATGGTGCTTAACAGAGGGAGAGAGACATGGTACACACTATCCAAAGAAAGACAGAAAAGCATCTCATTTAGCAGACTGTGTGTCAGAGGCAAGGAGTTCAACAAAATCACAGTTTTGAGTTGATGCAAATGACAGCACAGTATGACCTTCAGCTCCCCCAGATGGACGTTACACTACTACTTGCATGCACCAATTGATGGAGAGATGTGTATAGAGCAAACAGGGGGATTTAAAGGAAAGACAAATACAGGTGAAAAGGTTGTCTGTAAACTGAATAAGTCACTGTATACTCTCAAACCGTCTGGAAGAACCTGTAACATGATTATCCAGACGAAAATGGCTTTACACAGAACCCAGCTGACCATTGTGTCTACAACAAACACCCTGAAAACAGGAGGATGATACCAATAATCTGGGTTGATCATCATCATTGCCGCCAAAGACAATGACTTACTCATGGAGGTGAAAAAGAGGTCAACAACATTCAAGATGAAGAATCTAGGAACACAGATCCATTTTCTAGGTACTGATTTTGATCAAAGTCAAGGAGCAGTAAAGAGGTTATGGTTCGAATACTCATAGCAAGTTTTTCATGGATCCATTTTTTTTTATATATTCAGCCAAGTTGTGTGTAGGTTTTATTCCTAACAATTAACTTGCTCCCCATATAGAAATTGGGATAAACTTTACACACAGAGGACTCAATGGGACAAAGGCAGCATTCCTGAATAGAACTAAAACCAAGGACTTCCCTGGTTAAGACTTTTTCACAAAGAAAAAACAAACAGGATTCATAAACTGTCTTCAGAAAGAAGGACATCTGAAGTACAAACACCTCAGTGAGAGCTATCCAACGCCTCTGTTTCAGTTGTTCCAATGGACACCAAGTACAAAAGAACCATTGAAAGAACTGGTGGATGTTTGTATTCTTTGTGTTGTCAGCTTGAAGCACACAGTGATGCAGATTTGGCATCAAATGCAGAAGACAAGCAAAACACAACAGTCTCCAGTTTAAGTCTAACTAAAGACAGCCCTCTTACTCTCTGCTTGGTCTACATGTGAAGCAGAATATATGGAACTGGCTGCAACTTCTTAGGAAAGCTTACACCTCACACAGCTACCATGGACAGTGATCACCAATAAGCATCTGTAAAAATATTGGAAGACAACAATCAAGCAATTGCTCTTTCAAAGAACCCTGTATGTCGATAAAGATGGGAAGGTGTATGTCCCAGCATATGACCCGGTCTTGTGAAATTTTGAACCAAAGGGAGGTCCCATATAAAAAGGTCCCTTTATTTCACAATCAACAAAAAAACAAACCGAAAGCAAACTTGGCAGAACGCTTTCAGTTTCGCATGAGACTTGCCGTTACTCCACCACTCACTGGATCAGGAGAGCCCTTTCGCTCCTGGTAAGAGACAGCCGTCTCAGCAAACCGCCGAGCTGGACCTGCAGTTCCACTCAGCCGACTCTCACCAGAAAAAAGGGGGTCCCGTCTCTTATATCTTTTAACAAAATGAGGAACTATGCGTGGGCGAGAGTGGGGGCCAACCGCTCCCGCCAGGCACAGCCTTCCACTATCACTTGTACATTCCAGTGGTTTCGCAACTGCATCCTCATGAAAAACAAGTTATATAATTGATTATATAAACGTGAGTTTGCAATATAACATAACCTGTAACTTAATGTAATAATATAAAAGACCTGTATTAACATATTACCAATACATTATGACCAGCAAGCATACCTTTAATATAAAGTGAACATGGACGCATTATATCCTTATATTCCGATATGAAGACCAAATTAGCATGGCTCCGCAGTGCACTCGCACCACTTCATAACGCCTTTCATAGTACAAACACCCTTGCAGCCTAGCCAAAGGAGTAGGCCTTTCCTTAGTGGTTACATCCCATAACCGAACAGTAAGTTGTTCATATGATACAGTGTGTACTAATTAGATGGAGTGCACCCTAGGCCGGCGCCTAGGTATCAGCAGGGCAGAATTCATTCTTATTACAGACCCTTACAAACATGACAGATAGAAGCTAGACTCAAAATGAGAAAGGGAATCTTTGTAGGGTATGAAAAGAACAGTCCATCATACCTAGTCTACCATCAAGACACAGAGAAAGTCCTTAAACACAGACTGGTGAAATTTCATAGTGTTACAAAACACCAAACCCAGACTGAACAGGTAATGGCAGCCAATTATTTCCATGGGGAGAGATGTGTACCCCCCCCTTGCAAACAGCTAACAGTGTTGATCAGATTCCAGATTCAGATTACACACTATTCAAAGAGATAAAGCACCTCAGTATTTAGCTGACGGTGTCAGATATAAAAGACCAGACACTGATCAACACTGACTACTGTTACAGGGTCTGTAAAGTACCACAGAGCTTCAAAGAGGAGTTCAACAAAATCACAGTTTTGAGTTGATGCAGATGAACAGCACACCATGACCTTCAGCTCCACCAGATGGACGCTACAACAGCCTACTTGAATGCTTTAATTAATGGTGAGATGTATATGGAGCAACCAGAGGGATTTGAAGGGAAATCAAATACAGGTGAAAAGGTTTTCTGTAAACTGAATAAGTCACTGTATGCTCTCAAACAGTCTGGAAGAACCTGCAACAACATGTTGCCTGATTATCCAGATGAAAATGGCTTTACACAGAAGCTAGATGACCATTGGGTCTACAACAAACCCCCTGAACACAGGGTTAGATGTTCCTTCATGAAGTACAGTAAGCTAGCTGTGATGCTGTTGGTCATCATGATCACAGGTGTGTATTTATTGTCTCAGGAACAGACTGGCTCTTTTACGAGTGTGTTGCTACAGTCTCTGTACATAAAGGCTCTATATAACATGACATTGAGGTCAGAAGTCCATCATGAACGCTAAAAGCCTCAACTTCCAGAGGGAGCGATTCTATGCCCCCCACCAATGTGAAAATCCCTCCTAGGCCCTTGATTCAGAGCTCTGTATTCACTAGGTTTTGATCAAGTTTCACAGAGACATCGTGAACTAAGGAGCTCATCAGTCAGAACTTCACTGACCGTGACTTCTTTAGGGGCTAGAGATCCTATATTTAACAGCCCAGATTCAATACAGGAGCTGCTTGTACTCGGAAAGCTGAATGAATCTGGATCAATTCTAATAAAGTTGATAAAGAGGATTTTCTGATGTTACGATTATAAATCATGCGGGGACACAGACACAGTCTCCATACTGCAGGGTTTGTCTGAAACACTGAGTGACACTGATATATTACTTTAATACAAGCAGAGAAATCACAGAATTAATGCTGATAAAATGGAGGAAATCTTAAACTAACCTGACTGGTGGGACTGGGAAGGGCCAGTCAGTCCTGGAGTAGCAGCTTCTCGATGTTCCCGGAGAGAACGACGGACCCCAGGCCGCTCGGGTGAACCTCTCTGCGGAAGAGGACCTGCCGCTCCCCAAAGATCTCCTGTCCGGCAGCCAGCAGTGGAGCACGAAGAGCCGGTAAACGCTCTCTTACTCGTCGGTAGGTGAGCAGGGGGCCGAAGACGATGATCCAGGAGTCTGTCTTTTTCCAAACGGAGCCGAAGCCGCCACGCTGCCGCCGAGAGGGAGCCGCCACGCTGCCGCCGAGAGGGAGCCGCCACGCTGCCGCCGAGAGGGAGCCGCCACGCTGCCGCCGAGAGGGAGCCGCCACGCTGCCGCCGAGAGGAGCCAACTACCGACGTCCAGGACACGGACACCTGGAAAACAGGAGACCGTGGCGTTGCTCTTTGGCTCCGATACTCTGAAGTGTTTTACAGTCTCCAACAATGAGAGCACCGCCCTGAGGAGCTGTACTCCGTACCGGAGCAGGTGAAGGAGCAGGTGAAGAGCTGTGGTGGTGGAGGAGCCGTCGACTTTTCCGACCACGCCGACGCCCCCAGACCCTCTCCGGTGCGGGAGTGGATGTGACGAACCTCGGGGTCTTCCGCTCCGGTAGCGCTGGAACTGAGACCGCCGCGTTGGAGACGTCGCGGGCTGCCTCTGGCCTCGTCTTCCGTCGGTGGAACTCGGACTGCCGGTCCAGCTGGACGAGCTCCAAGCTGAGCGTCTGGAGAGCTCGTTCCTCCGCGGTCTCCATGTTCCTCTCTGAGTCGACTCACGTCTCGAACAGCGGTTCAGAGTCTCGCTCAAAATACCGGAGATCACGTGATCCGAACCGGAGCTTCGTTACGTCACTTCCCGTCCCGCTGTAGACCCGAGCGCAACGAGCTGAATATAAACTGAAATATGTACTTAAATAAAATATAAATGTATAAAATCAGTGAATTTGGTTGACTTTCATTTTAGGAGAAAACTAAACATGAACATAGTTTTTATTTGAACATCAGGTTTTGTTTCCAAACCGACAAAAGAGATAAAAGTCCTTGACAAACCTCCGTATTCGAGGGTTTTTAACTGGAGACGACGTGAAATTACCTCTAATAAAACATTAAAAGGAACAATAAGGACTAAATGACAGCAATCGTTTAAAATGTCTCCCGCAGTCCAATTTCCAAACACTGGAGAGAGGGGTCTGCCCCGCCCCCTCAACCCCAGACCCGCAGCTCGAGCGGGTTGCCAGGTTGAGGACACTGAACCTGCAGGAACGAGCGCGAGACGAGATCAATAACTTTTACAATCACAAGCGACGACGAGTCATATTCTGTAAGATGATCAGTAAATATACTCGCTTGATCTGTTTTTATTGTCTGTTCATTATAAACCAGCTCATGAGGATTTTATACAACTCTGTCAACTGTTAGCGAGCTGGATGCAGCGCTGCCGGCTTTATCCAGAGCCAAGCTCGTTCTCCTGAACACAAAAGCCCACTGCTCCTAAAATCCACTCTGGAGCTGGAATTACTCATTTACACATCCTGACAACATACTGCTCAGTTTAACAGATCATATACACACTTTTCTCCGAGTAGTAGCTGCTGTAGACCTCAGTTATGAAGGACCCTCACTGGAGCTTCACCACACAAACCTTCTGGACGCAGGAACATCATCAGGGCTTCCAGCTCTTCAGCTTTCATTGATCACCAGCTCCCTCCATTTCATGTAGTTACTGTTACACATTACTTTATTTCACATTGTCTTTACCCTGATTTACCTTTATAACATTGCTGTTTGTTGTTCAAATAAAGTCAAATTATTAATGAACAAAGCTGCTGTAACAACAAAGTATGACTTATGAGTTGATGAAAAAGACCAGATGAAAATGAACCATTTTATTAAACAGTTGTGTGCATTTCCTATTTACAGAGTAATAAGGGTTTATAAGGGTAAGTAACAAAATGGTAATCAGATTGTTTAAAGTGGTTTTGATCAACATGATTTACAGTATTGATAAGTGAACATTTCATATTACATCATTAATAAAACCAGAAATGCTGAGATCAGTATACAAACTCCAATCAGTGCAACAATCTTATTATAAAAATAATGCAAAACAAGGTATAGCAACAAATATGAATAAATATAGTACAGAAAAATATATCAAATGGACTTTAAAGGGACGTGAGAGATGTGCAGCTCTTCCTCCAGTGGGAACTGCTGCTCATTAGTCTGTCTGGAACGCTGCACTGTGGAGAAGAACTGAAGTTATTACACTAAAAATGGAGTTATTGTTTTGTGGGCTAGTTCTTCAGCACAGTGTGATGTAGAAAAGAAAGGATGGTTTATAGCTGTGGAGCATACGGTCAAGCCTGGGTTTGCCTGAGTTCCTCTATGGTTGGTGCCGGGACAGGTAGAAGCAGGCCAAACCTTCTGGGGTCATCAGGGTGAAGCGACCTTAGTCTGGGTCTTCCCCTGCAGTCATGAAGCAGCAGCTGTAAGAATCAAATTATAACAAACTGTTTACAAAGACGAGGAGCATATTCCTCATCTGGACTGTCATCACCTTTTCCTTTTCTTCCTGATCATCTGTTCCCCAATCAGAACTGTGAAATGTGAGATGAGTAAATACTAGGAATCACACTACAAGTACATTTACTTCTACATTACTACTCAAACAATAACCACAACTTCCTGAGCTCACTGATCTCATCTTCATTCATGTTCAGGTTTTGGTGGTCTTGGACTCTCCTATTCTGAAGACAATATGATAAAGAATTACACACTGTCAGCATAGGTGTGGACTGCAGCTACTATTTTCTCTGTGTCATGTTTAGTAATAAACTATAGTTACCTCTTCTCCAAAGCTTCAGAGACATCCATGCTGCTCTCCAGAGCTTCAGTCCCTTCTTCTAGAAGTGGTAGATCTTCTCTATAGAGATCAAATTGTTCTGTTTGTGAAAATGTAGACCACCAATAATACTGTACTTCTGTACTGATATTAGGATCTATAATTCACAATGTGGTCTGAAATCATATTAGTTCAGATCCTGAATACTGACCGGTCTGAAAGTGCTCCACTTGATGGACACCCAATACTGGACAGGGGCATCAAATGCTGCTTCTTCTACTGCCTCTTACTAGGGGTGGAGGTGCTTGAACATTCAAAGCTAAAAAGAAAATCCCATAATCAACTTATTTACACAGAAAAGTGAAGATCATTTCACCACAATATCAAACCTGAGTGATCTCTACTAAAAAGGGCTTTATGGACTCTATTAGATACGACGGATAAACAGCTAACGTCTGATAGACACTGTGCACACGATTAAAACATTATTTTCAACCATTCTGAACAAACCAGCACAATTTAAACGATGGAATAAACAATAAGATGTAGATGTGATTATATAATACACTTCAATCAAGAACTAACATTAAAAACACAGTAAAACATTAGAAACACCAAGTTATCTGACTGCACTGATGAAATGCAGAAAGTCCAGGTAGGATGAAATTATGGGCGAACCGCCAATCACAGAAATGTTCCTCAACCTAAAAAGCCTCGGCATTCGTCTAAAAAGCTCCATGAGCAGAGACGGAGTAAAAGCAGAGGAAATATTGGCGATGCGTTTGCATTAATATTGAGCTGGCAGCTCTAGTCTGGAGCACTTTAGCTACCTAGCTCTCTCAAACACGCGCTGCCTTCATAACCCAGCTGCACTCGGACCACTGGCTAGAAATGAAGCCCTCCAATGTTTAAAGCACTGAAAAAGCCCATCTCTACTAGTGGCTGTAAGAAATGATCTAGATGAGGTTAGCTAAACTTAGCTGAAGCTCAGTGCTCACCTGTTCAGGAGAAAATCAGCCAGTTCGGTCCGTTTTGAGTCCTTCTGGGCTCTAAGCTGTCTCCATCTATCAAACGCATCTCCAGTATTTCCTCTGCTTTTACTCCGTCTCTGGTCATGGAGCTTTTTAGACGAATGCCGAGGCTTTTTAGGTTGTGGAACATCTAATGATCCAGGTCCAGGTCGCTTCCTCGCCTCCATGGCTGCAGCACGCTGTGTTTCCTTGCTGTTGTTTTTCCAGATCTGGCAACCCGGGGTGTGGCAGTAGGACTGGGGGGTGGGGGAGTGGGGCAATGGGCGGGATAGGAAGCTACAGCACAACCAGAGATCCGCTCCGTACCTGACCCCTCAAAGACCACCATACAGGTAGAAGCACTGCGGTCAAGAAACGCTGGAGCTGAAACCTGTATGTTTCTTTAATATCTGGAGACACATCCTGATCATTTTATCAGTTAGTACAGAAAATGTAACACTTAATGACCTTTAACTGATCAAATGGAGGTTTGTGATTTCTACTAGAGTTTAGAAGTCGTCAGCCCTTAAACTCGGCTAATTAGCTGTTAGCTTTCACTGAACTCTTTAAGCTTTAAGTCGAGCTGAAGCTGGTCTAAACACACCGTGGTCAGAGACGGGAATCTCTCGGGGTTCCTCAAGATTCAAACCTAGTTAATTCTCAGCGTCGAGCTGAGCGTCGAAGCCCCTTAAGTCTCCCCCCCCCCCCGTAAAACACATTAACTAAACATGAGGTGATGAGCCTGAATCAAACACTGAACCGAATCAAGACACTGAACCGAACATAAATGAACGTATATGAACAAGAACCGAATCCATGAATCAAAACCAGAACGGAAACCCAACAAAAGTCATTCTGTGAGCCTGAGGGCGCGATACCGAGGGTCTGACACTAAATAATAATATTAATATTCTTTATTAAAAATAGTTCAGTTATTATACATATGTGTTTTTGTCTGCTAGAGTATGATCTAAATGAATAGCTGCTAGCTTGTCCTTTGCTGCAGCTATATTTGAGGTGTGTGCTGCTAATTACAGCTGCTTGTTTAGCTTGATGTTTTAGCCTCCTGTGTTCAGCTCTCCACTCATTTCCACCCTGACATGATCAGGAAAGCACAGATGCCTGTACATCACATGGCAGGAGAAGCTTTGTACAGGCACACTAGGTAAGGGCTGGGGGTCACAATTTAGTTAGGTGGTTATCTCTTTGCTAGGCTGGTAAGCTGTTCATTTTTTATTTATGCTCCACTCAGGTGTTCACAAAGGTTTTCCCCATAAAAAGTGCTAATGTGGTTAATGTCTAGTGATGGCTTTAAACGTGTTGAGGTAGATTAAGTAGACTGTACTAGTATGTGCCTCTATTTAGAACCATTGCAGTTTCTCGGTTTGGCCACATGATGGCATCCAAGCTCCATCTTCAGAAAATCCCAACGTGCTCTCAACCTCTGTGTCGTTCTCAGCAGGTCAGTATGAAGAGGAAAGCTCCTCACTGTACAGAGGAGCCCTTTTCTATTGAACTGAAGGACTTCTGTGTCCTTAATAATGAGGGAAACTGAGGCTGACGTTTAAAGACACTGTGTGATGCTCTCGAGTACAGAAGTCATTGTTGTGTGTATTTACTTTATAAAAGTGAAATCCAAGGACTAAACATCCTTCACCCAAATACTTGCAAAAGCACTTTTCTAAGAAAAGCGTTTATATTGTCTAGTGATGACTTTAAATGTGCCGAGGCAGATTAAGTAGACTGTACTAGATATGACCATTTTAATGTGAAATTAAATTAAATTAAAACACAAACAAACAACACTGACAATGTCATCTCATTGTTTTTATTATTATTATTATTATTATTGTTTTTTTCAATGACTTGAATTCATTGTAGATAGATGGGTTCCCCTTTTAAGTCATGGTTCTTTTTAAGGTTTCTTCTGCTTGATTTGAGGGAGTTTTTCCACTGTTTCCCAGATCTCTATAAAGCTGTTTTGTGCTGCTTTTGCATTTGTTGTGAAAAGCAATATATGAATACATTTAAATGTATGCTAAAATGCTAAAACTACCATTTTCAAGAAACAGCTTCACAAATAAACCTGGGATCAACATTTAAACAGCAGATGTTTGTATCATGGCAATTTTAAAAAGCCAGCATGTCATTTATGAACAGGACAGAACTGATGAACATGTCCTTCAACCATGAAGATGAAGAAACTGCATTGCCATTTCTGCATTCCTCTGTCTTTAGACTAAATCCTTCATTTAAACAAACAGATTCTCATCAGCTGAAGGTGAGTCAAGAGCTTGATGCTCCAGTCTTTGTCACCTGTGAGACAATATGCATGGAAAATACCACCTAGACCCACAAAGTGTCTCTGTTTAGTATTTACTAGACCTTCCAAAACAATAGAACCATTTCATTATGCAGACGGCCTATAGAAATCATCAAAGGAATATTTACCATCATTTACTGTAATAGTAGTTACATGTTGGAGCACCTTCCCTTGAACCAGTACATCTTCGACAGCATTGCTGAATTGAAGAGTCTTCTGTAGGTCTGCTGCTGGTGAGATGGAAGTGGTATGCTTACACTTTAGCTGAGCATCTCGTCAAAATCTCCTCAGAGTCCTTTAGACAAAATCAACTCTCTGAGTTGTCATGAGGAAATCATGTAAATCCACAGTCCACAGTGTCTCTGTCCACATCGCTGTCTAAAATGGAAGCTTGACCTACAAGTCTAATGTAATGTAATACTGTGAAGAAGAAAGGTGAACTGCAGGAAAGTCAAAGGCTAGACAACTATTTAGATTAGGGTGGATTTGGGTAGATTTGCTTCTCAGTACTTTCTAACCCATCTCAACCCTTGAGTGCCTCACACCTTTACATGAATCCACTGGATATTAAATTTATGAAAATGATTGCTAGGGACAATTCAGTAGTGCTTGTTTATTGGTAGGGACAAGTCTCTACCGTCGCTACCCTAATCTACGCTCTTGCTCTTGCTCTTGCTAAATCTTTTAAAGGGCTTAGTCTTAAAGTGGCAGGCCCGTCTCCAGCTTCCAAAAAGCTGCCCACTTTCCTGCTCATCACAAGCTATCATCTCCTCCTCCTGATCTTCTTAGTGAATTTGCTGACTTGTTGGAAGTAGCGCTTCCTTCTGATTAGTTTAATTGGTGGAGATTTCAGACTTTTATAGCCCCACCAGTTTGTACAGAAGTCCCTGTAGCTACTGAATAATATGGCTTAGTATGTAATAAGACTTTCTGCATTCAGGGTTTAAACAAATAAATGAATCAAATATTTAGATTTGACCATATCTGAGTTATATATAACTCACTGCAGAATTAGGTTCAGTATCATTTACATTTAATGCGTTTAGCTGATCCTCTCATCCTGAGGTCTAGAATCATGCTGCACAGGTAGGTGAATGTTGCCCAGGATCTTTCATTGGTGTAGTGTGGTGCACTCGCCAGGCCGTGGAATCGAACCCTAGTAATATAAAAATGCAAGAAATGCTGAGAAGCTCGATCTTCAACACTAGAACATTCAAAGACAGGCTGCTTTGATTTCTACTAGAGTTTAGAAGTCGCCAGCTCACTAATATCAAATGCTTCTTTTGTGAGCGAGCTAAAGGTAAGATATGGGACTTTTTCTAGGACCTTATTACCAACCTTGTCCTGTGAAGATATGGGGGCTCAGTGGTTAGAGCGCCGGGATATCGATAACAGGGTTGTGGGTTCGATTCCCAGGCTCAGTAAGCTGCCACTGTTGGGCCCTTGAGCAAGGCCCTTTCCCCTCTCTGCTCCCCGGATGCTGGAGTTGGCTGCCCACCGCTCTGGGTGTGTGTGTACTCACTGCTCCTAACACAGGTGTGTGTTCACTACCAGATGGGTTAAGTGCGGAGGACACATTACAGTGACAAATACGTGCACCTTTATATCTGTGATCTTTTTCCTGGACCTGAACATTTTCTCAGGAGAAAAGCAACATGGAACCTGTTTCAGAAGGATCAGCAGGTACGCAGTCATTTAAGTACTTTCACCATCAGCATTCAGTCAGGTTTAACAAATAATTATAAACACACATACATTATAACACATATTATAAACACATAATTGACTCATCACTGTATGATGTGAAGGTTACATCTTCTGTAGTTTAAAGATTTTGTAGTTAAAATTGTCTATTAAACCTGTAATTACCAGCTAAGTAATGCTGCTAATGGTTCAGTTTATTATCTTAATGTTCTTTGGCAGGGGCAGCAGCAGCATCCCCTAATCGAGAGAATGGTTCGAATGGCAGGGGACTGAACACTGTACAAGTCAACCCCTGTGTTTCAGAAACTGATCGGCCCAGGAATCCTACACCTCCCCAACCTGATGTGCAAGAGACACTGGACCCTCCGATAAACCTTGCAGCTACCCAACCCTGAGTGTGTTGTGTTTACTGACAGTGAGCTGGAACATTTTAGAAAGCAGTATTCTGAAATGCAGCTCGTTGACCAAGAAGGTGGATGCACTCTTTCAGATGAACTTTGCTGCCGATTAGTGAGGAACACTGTGACCAACATGGTGTCCATCATCAGAGCAAGTGATACTAAATTTATGTTTCCCTCGAAAAATGAGGTCCAGGCCATGGCAAAGCGGCTTGTGGAGTATTATCCAATGCTTCGTGATAACACAGTGAACTGCACACACACTTGGGTAAGTGTTTGTACCATTTGTAAACCAACTTTTCATTAATGTCACATAAGCCAGTTTTAAGTTCCAGTGATGGAAAACACCATCCATGATCAATCATGAAAACTAAACTATAAGTTCATATTTATAGAACTATAGGATAAAGTGTAAATGTGTGCTTTCCAGCAGGTAAAGTGTTTCATATTTTGATTTAGTGCTGGGCAATACAGTAAAAACTTGTGTAAAAAGATATATGGAGTTATATGGAGTTGGAATATGGAATAAATATCAAATCACCATCCGTCTTTCATTTTTAATTTTCTGAAATGAGTGCATTACTTCCATGTCTTTCACATACAGGAACTGCTTTTCAAGCAATGAATGAAAAGACTCCACAACATAAAGACACCAAAAAGCGACAGGGACCAACACCACAAAGACAGAGGAAACAGAGACGGCTGAGTTTGGATGTTCTGATGGTGATTCAAGCAGTCTTTGGATGGCAGGAATTCAGCTGCTGCTAAGTGTGATAAATTATGATTTTTCATTATAGATCATATTTGAACAAAAGACTGACTCCTTTGCTTTCAGGAATCAGAGATTGTTGACCAGAGAGGAGAAGCTGCTGCAGCAAAGTCAAGCAAGACAAAACTGTCCCCTGCAAGAGTTGTATGAAAGACTGAAACCTAACAAGGAGGCAGTTGCTCAGCTGCTTGACCTTGAGTTTGCCTTTGAGGGCCTTCCTCTACTCTGACACTTTGAGAGACCAGGACAGGCCAGTGAACATACTGCAAGCATACCCCTGCTTCAGAGCAGTAGATCATGTAAGCAGAAGTATAGATTTCATGTATCCCCCCTAACTAGAACTGGAACACTGTGTTAAATCTTTGTCTGTGTTCTCTTTTTTGTGCCAGGTTATGGATGAACTTCATATGACAGATCTAACCCTGATTTTATTTCTGACCTGAAGACCCGCTCGGAGAACACAGGACAAAGGTTAGAAACTTTTCAGGAAATACTTTTTTGTTTTTACAGCTGCTTTTACACTTAGGCTTAGTCATCAGGGGCTGCAGAGCTTTATGTTGGGTTCTGGAAATAGAAACAGATCTAAAACTGTGTTGTAACACTACAGAATATATTGGAGGTCCTCTGGCCCACTTTTTTTTTCATTTTTAAAATATGTGATTATTAAGGTGTGAATTCATTAATACAGAATACCCTGCAATCCCACTGAGTTTGAGCCAACTTTTTATGGAAAATATCACGCTGATTTAAACACACACACAAAAATATATTAAATAATTAATCTACTTATGTCTGGAACAGTGACATGCTCTATAGCCATGATGAAGGATCTGCCTGAGATGTTCCCATCACCAGTGGCCCTACCCAAGAACTTGGATCATGCTAGTGAGATGGTATATGTTCTTGAGGTGAGAAATGTATTAGAAATGCCTTAGGCCTCATGTGTTAAATTTATATGAGACCCGATTGAGCTAGGGAATGCCTTTTGGAATACGTTTTGCTCGTGGTCTGCTGTTGATATAATAAAGGTCCTCTTGCATAGTAGTGAATAGAACCATAGTTTGTTGTGTGGAGGGCCAAGGTTGTGTTCTCTAGTTTGTATAACGGTGAATTCACCATTTTAATTTCATCACCACGTTTCAGATTTCTCCTTGAATGTAGTTCGATTGCAGATTGTTTAATAAACTTCAGAATCTTTAGAAACCAAATTCAGACTCAAGCTTAGATTTTAAATGAAGCTGTGTTAGATATCTTATTCAATAAAAATACTCTTAGAGGTTTGATTGTTAAAAATAAAACAGTGTAACACATTCAGGAACATGGAGTTATTTAGTTTAACTAAGCTAAAAGTGAAATGTTACTTTTTGTTGAAGATTAAAAACAGGTTGACTCACCAGCACCATGTATAATGCATACATGTCTTTCATTAAGTGCTATGTAGCAGCATTTCTACCTATTTTAATGTCTCTGGAATTTGTACCATACTGGATGTGGTTGTTTTTACTGTTCCTCATGTTGAGTACAACATTATGAAATATGAAATAATTATTATAAAATTACAGTCTTAAATTAGAATGACTTAGAAGTCATTTTTGTTTATTTAAACTCCATATTGAGTGTAAAATGCATTAAATGATTCTAAGTTTAAGATGTTTTTTAACAAATGAGCTTTAATAAAAAAGCTTAAAACAAGATTAGTGTTCTAGTTTTGTCACTTTATGGATGACTTTTATGATTTGTGATCAAGTGAGTCTCTAAACCTAGTCATAATGCCTTATAATGATTTATTTTTACTGTTTTTTGAGATTACAAGATAATTTACAGTGCAGTTTTCTCACCATATTGGCAGATAATTTTGCTTAATTCAAGCATTTCTTTTCTTATTTTGCTTTTATTCATCTTAGTTTTTGACACTGATGTTTTGCAGTGCATTGGTGCTGTGGGGACAGTGGAAATGTAGTGTAGACTACAGACATATGAAACAGTAGTAAGATAAATATACTGTAAGATAAATATATTGTGAGGGGAACAGGCAGTTTTACCAGTGTTCTTTAAAGCTTGTCCACCATAGCAACAGTTACTAATGACAGAATAAAGGGCATGGACAAGTGAATTATGACATCACAGGGTTGGAAGTGTATAAATGGCAGGAGCATCTTCACTCGGCTCATTCACAGCTTTCTGCTGTTGGAGATCAGCTGCTCCTTTAAACATGAGCTTTGAGTACATCCCCCCATCCTGGCAGACAGCCAGCCAGAAAAAGCCAGGATACAGCTTCGATGTGAAAGATCCAGGCAACTTCGAAGCTCGATTGAGGGCAATGATAGCGGCTCAGGCTAGGAGAGAGACAGACAGTGAGGAGAGCAAGAAGAGAAGGAGAGAGACAGACAGTGAGAATAGCAAGAAGAGAAGGAGAGAGACAGACAGTGAGAAGAGTAGGAAGAGAAGGAGAGAGACAGACAGGGAAAGGAATTCTAAGAGAAGGAGAGAGGCAGACAGTGAGAGGAAGGTGAAAAAGAGGAGAGAAGGAGGAGAACAGAGCTCAGGGCGATCTGTCTGCAGAGACACTACTCCTGCTGAGGAGAGCCAGTCCAGTCTAAAGACCACACCCAAACAGAGACTGGTTCACAGACTGAATCAGGAAGTCCAGGTCCTCCACAAACTCGGCCCCAGAACTGCTGAAGTCTGTTCAGCAAATAAAAAAACTAAAGATCTGCTGAAGTTAGAACTACAGCCAAGTCAGGAGCACAAACTAACCAGACAGTCCAGTTCAGAGTCCGGCTGCATTCACTCCTGCACAGATAAGTGGTGCCTGATGAATTTCGTGAATCAGCTGGGCCTTAAGCTTCCAAACCGGAAGTGAACTAGAGGCCCTCAAACCACCTGCAGCTGTAGAGGAGACTAGAGGAAAGTCAACAGAAACAGAAACAGTCTGATGAAGCTCAGAGAAAATCAGAGGACAGTCAAAGGGAGTCAGAGAAGTGAGGGTGTCAGAGGAAGGCCAAAGGAAACTGTAGAATGTAATAGAGAGTCAGAGGACAGACCGAGGAAACTCATTGAAAGTTAGAGGAAGTCGGAGGCCAGTCAAAGGAACGTCTGAGGAAGTGAGAGGAAATACAGAAGAAGGTCAGAGGAAGTTAGACACAGTCTCCAGATCAGTGTGCAGGCATTGTTGGTCCACCTGTGACTTAAAGCTCCTCTGCCTCTGATCCAGACTCTGAGAGTTGCCTCCCATACCTCCTCTGCATAGCAAACCACACCTCAACAGAGCGCTCAGCTCTAAACTCAGGATGAGGCTTGAGACGTTGTGCTGGTTCAGCTTCCTGTGAGGCTATAGTTGCTGTCTGGCTAACAAGGTGCGCTAAGAGGATCTGGAGTCAGTGACACAGAGCACTGTAGAGTGGGAGGGGCATAGCCAGAGGGGGCGGAGCATTCTTTCTCCTAATTGGATTTACTGTGTTCTTGTTTTGGATCCAGTGTCGACCAGAGGAGGATGGGTTCCCCTTTTGAGTCTTGGTTTCTCTCATGGTTTCTTCCTCTTGCTCTGAGGGAGTTTTTTCTTGCCACTGTTTCCCTCAGCTTTCTCAAAAGGGGCTCGGACACGGATTTCTGTAGAAGTTGCTTTTGAAAAAAAAGCCTCAAACTTAGCCGTAGGTACCCCTCAATATCGGCCACTCGTGAACTTGCAGTGGACATATCAGCAAACAGTAAATAACTGGATGCACTTTACTCACCTAAGTAAATGTTTTTTTAAAAGAGCTATGTGTCTAGATTAGTGTACAGAAGTCGTTTGATTTTGAAATAAAAAATATATATTTTTTATAAATACGTTTTTGTTTAATTAGATGTGATTACCGCTAGATCCCCTAATTCCAGCCACCTTACTTTTGTTTTTCCCTAACTCACCTTTCAGCTTAAAAGCGCATATTAAAACGGTTATAAAATATTTTTCTTAGTATTGTTTTGTTAGTAAAATGATTATATATTATATTTGTTCCATTTTCAGTGACACAAAGTATGTAATGCTGTTTTTTTTTTACTTTAAACAGTAAAAAATTTTTGACAATCAGAATCAGATTTTTTTTAAAAGGAAAAACTTTATTAAAACAGTAAAACAAACAATTATGACATTAAATTATACATTTTTATTAATCTTATTCATATTAATTAACACCACACATACAAATTAATTCATCCTTTCATTCATTCATAACTTAAGAGAGGACATGATGCAGGCACGGGTCCTCCGGCACTGAAGACACTCAATTTCTTCCTCTTCTGAGGGGTTCCACTGCTCACAGCTGCAGTGGAACAACTCCTCACACAGGGAACAGTACACCCATGACACGATGGCGCCATCCCCAGGGGGATTTGCCCGCTTGCACCTGCCACATAGATCTGACATAAAAGAAACACACTCACACACTATCTCCCCTATCATACACTACTCACAACAAGTTAGCAAGGGATATTTGGCTTTCGGATGAAATTTATGGAAAATTTAGAAAGTTCATCCTACAGTGATATTATATCATGAAAGTAGAAGCATGCAGTGGTGATTTCCTCATCTCAAACTGTTTATTGAAACAAAAGCCAACAGTGGCAGGTATACCCCAACAAAAAGGGGGTAAAGGTTAGAGTGCATTTTAGGTTCATCCTGAAAATTCACCCGAAAGCCAAATATCCCTAACATTTTGTGAGTCGTGTAATTAAGAGACTTTGTTCACTGCAGTTACATTTAGACTGCAATCCAACACTTTTTCTACTGCTAAACACTGTCTTTAAGAACTCATCTTTTTAATGGACAGCTACCTTTTGGTTTGTGTCATGGGTGCATCTCTGTCCCCTCCCTTATCTGGCTGCCTTGCCTTTCTACATTTCTTTCTCCCTGTAAGAAATAATCTTTAGATCCTGAACACCTACAGATAAGGCAGAAGGTAAAACTACACTGAAAAGGTGAGATCTAAAGTAAAAGCTCCTGAAACAGTAACTGAATCTCTAACTGAACACTGAAGTCACCTGTCTTCGGTGCCAGAGCTTTTCTCTTTTCACCTGCAGGTTGATAACATTTAGATTTTCATTAATTTCACATTTTATCCTGGACACAGGGCGCTCCTTTCGGGCATGACGAAGGAAGTGTTTGAACCAGCGCTGGAACAGCTCCCCGTTGATGTACCCCGCCGGAGATTTGACAGAGGGCATTGAGGGGTCCTCCTTAGGTGTTCAGGCCTCCACGAAAATTCTTTGCGAAAACTATAAGTGGTGGAATGTCCTCAACTGCGTTGAAGCAGGCCAGTACGGACACGTGGTCTCGGGTGTGGGGGTCCTGCTGGTATGCGTGCTTAGACCCCTGGGGTGTCAGTACTTTGAACCTGGAGCCATTCATCTGGAAAGCAGTCTCACAGTTATAAATCTGTTTCCAGAGTGGATGTCAGCAGGTCAAAGTACTGATCCACCGTCCTCTTCTTTCCCATGGTCGATGGTGTCCGGGGTCCTCATGCTTAGTTGTCTCACGTGTCTCCTCCTGAAACAGTGCCACCACTTTTTGTGGTGGCACATCTTTACTGGGGTTCCTCTTCCTCCTCACTTTTTTTTTTTTTTATCAATTCTTCTGTTTACAAACCGTCATTCTCCCTTTTTATGACGGTCATGAACTAAACTACATCAGTTTTTCACATATTTTTGTTATGAGATCTGTTTTTTCCTCACTCAACCTTTGACCTTCGATTTCCAATTTTTTAAAGCTTACTTTAGAGGTTTTCCAAAATCATCAGTTAATAGATGCTCTAAATTCAGTTCAGGATGAGATTAGAGAGAATATAACAAACAAGATAAGGAGTAAAGATAAATTTACCACAGCAGTGTAAGTAAATGTGTTCCCCTTTTACTCCCATACTGAATTATTAATTCATAATTAATATACTGGCCTTTAGCCTGAATGAAATCTTCCTGTTGTGAGTATTCTATCAGAAACCTCTAATCAGCATTAGTGAACAGTTCAGGTTTAATTTTCTTCTACAAAGTCTGGCATACAAGAGACTAACTCCATAACCACTAGACTACTATAACACACAAAGAATGATTTACAGTAAAGTAACAGCAAACGTTAAATGTATCATTATTAATATCATTAGTGGAAAATAAGGGATTAAAGACTGCACACACTGCTTTCAGAATATAGAAGAGTATATATATATGATATACAAGCTTTGACAGCCCTTCTAAAGCGAGAAAAGCACACGCAGTTGGTGTCACTCAGCTATACGTTCAAAGTGTCAACAAGTAATAAATAAAAGGAAAAGGGAGTGATATTGAAACATTGGCGAAATAATAATAATAATAATAAGGCATTAAAAAATAACTCAAGTTTATTTAGAAAACACTTCACAACGAGTCATCACAAATCTGCTTTACAGAGATCTGGGGATAAATACCTAAAATAGTACTCAGGAATAAAAACAGTAAATCAATACTGAATTCAGAGAATATGGAAATGCGCCGTCAAGCCATAAAAGATGAAAACGTGAGTGAAATGTTAAAGTCCAGGCAGGTGAGGATGAATGAACACAAAGCTCCAGAGCAGGACAGTGGGCAGTAGGGTAGTAGAGAGCCAGGTCTGGTGGTCCAAGGATGGAAAAGCTGGAACTGGGCATCTCAATACATGGAAAATAGAGACAGGGAGAGAGAAAACAGAAAGGAGGGAAAAACAAGGGGTTAGGAGATCCAATAGGTAGAGTGGGCGTCAGATCACGGCAAGCTGAAAAAAAAGAAGAAAAGAAAGGGAAGGGGAAAAAAAACACAAAACAAACAAACAACACAGCAACAGCAACACAGGTTTCAAGCCAATTAAAAACACATCTTAGATAAAACAAGGTCTTGGTTAACAAGGAAAGTCCTGACTACACAAACATACTCAAAGGATTGGATACAATAAAAATGTCCTTCCCTAAACACAGGTCTCTTTTGGCACAGGACTTACTGTACAAATGACACAGGTAGAATTCATCAAGGTCATTACAGTAGAGACAGATTTGTGGACAAAACACATTTTCAAAGAAACAGACATATCTACCACTCAGAGAATAAGACCTCGAATGCACAGGATAATACAGCAGACACTGAGCACAAGCACTGCAATCCATATGATCAGCACAGAGACCATAAACATTTTCCATTTACCAAACATGGATTTCTATCACCCCGTAAGACTGGTGTCCTCACCCCTTATTTTAGTCCTGAAGCACTGTGGCTGTAAAAGCTACATAGAACAACCACATGCTGTCATTTCCTAAAGTAGTGCTGGTAAGAGTCTTGAACGTGAGAACAGCTCAGCCAGTTTGGATGCAACACTGTTTTGAACACAGAAACTCACAAGAGACATCGGTATGATTGACCAACAAAACATTAGGTGCTGCAAAAACAGTCCAAACAGAATAAACTGCAGATTTATAGACATCCAGAGAGTGTTGTTGATGGACAGAGTTACACAGTTCAACATGGTTGCAGATGCAGTCAGAAAGACTGCCAGAGTTGCACATGGCCAAGCAGACAGCCAGTTGCAGATGAAGACAGCCAGAGTTTTAAATGGAGAAACAGCCAGAGAAACAAAAGAACAGGCAGCCAACCAGAGATACACATTGACAGCCAGGCAGCGAGCACTGCACATGGACAAAAAACAAAAAAAAACACCAAAACATGCCCATGTAATCAAGACATGTAAATAATGTTGTATTGTCATTTTAGAATGTGATGACCACCCCTATATAGTGGACACTTGGTTTACTCCAGGCTAAGCAAAGGATGAGCACCTGGCTTAGAAGGATTGTGCAGAAAGAAATATGGGGTCAGTTGGTTCAGATTAAGCTGAAATCATGGTAGATGTGAGGCTTCGCAGCCCTCAGAGGAAGGCCACTGAGGCTTTATGTAAAGAGTGTGTGACTTGGCTCTTTTGTGTTCCGTTTTCACTTTGTCTTTACTTTCCTTTGACTTTTGGTGAAGGTCCTTCTGGTGAGGCCACACAACCACATCACAGAGACAGTCAGCCAGAGTTGCAGATGGACAGAAAACGAGCTACAGTCTTGTAGACAGGTAAAACCGAACAGTTGCAGATGGACTGAAGAACAACTACAGAGCAGCAGATTTCACATAGACAGCCAGACAGCGTTGTATATGGACTGACAGTCAATCTGAGTTGCAGCCAGTCTAAACAGAATGAATTGCAGATGAACAGGCAGCCAGAAAAAGGTGTACATGAACAGCCAGAGTTGCAGAGGGACATACACACAGCCAAACAGTTGAAGATGCATAGTCAGAAAAACAGCCAGCCAGCCAATCAGAACTGCACATGAAAAGACAGCCAGCCACAGTTGCACACTGAAAGTTAGCCACTGAATTGCACACGAATATGGACATGCAGACAGCCACAGTTGCAGATGAACAGAAAAACTACTACAGAGCTGCAGATTTAAAGACAGACACAGTTGCAGACAGACATTTAGAATTGCAGGACAGACCAACAGCATTGCAGAGAGTCTAAACAGAATAAATTACAGATTTATAGCCAGAGAGGCATCGATTGACAGACAGCCAAAGATGCATAAGTTCAGAAAGCCATCCAGCCACAGAGATGCAGACGCATAGTTATTGCACCTGACAGCCAGTCAAAACACAGTTGCAGATGGATTATCATAAAGTTGCAGACAGTCAGTTTTACATTGATAGAGAGCCAGTCAGAGTTGCTGCCAGATTCAACACTGCAATTCATTCTGATGCCAGACAGAGTTGCAAAGGGACACACAGTCAAACCTGGTTGCAGACGCATAGTCAGAAAGACTGCCAGAGCTGCACATGGACTGACAGCCAACCACTGAATTGCACACACATGGCCAAGCAGACAGTCACACAGTTTGAAATGAAAAGTCAACCAGAGTTTTAAATGGAGAGACAACCAGAGATGCAGTAGTTCAGAAAGCCAACCAGAGAGCGTTGCACATGGACATGCAGATAGCCACGCACAGCTGCACATGGACTGACAGCCAGCCAACCAGCCAGGCAGGCAGAGTTGCAGATGGACAGTGTGAGTTGCGGAACAAATACAGAGCAATCGATTTAGACAGTTGCAGACAGAGAATCAGACAGTTTCACATAGACAGACAGACAGAGTTGCAGCCAGTCTAAACAGAATGAATTGCAGATGAACAGGCAGCCAGAAAAAGGGGTACATGGACAGCCAGAGATGCAGAGGGACATACACACAGCCAAACACAGTTGCAGATACGGTTGTGAAAAACAGCCAGGGAGAACTGCACATGAAAAGACAGCCAGCCAGAGTTGCACACTGAAAGACAGTTATCCACTGAATTGCACACGCATATGGACATGCAGACAATGCAGAAAACGAATTGCAGAGTTTTTAGATGGAGACAGACAGAGATGCAGAACGGTAAGCAGCCAGCCAGAGTTGCACACGGACAGCCAGTCCAGCCACAGAATTACACATGGAAAGAAAGCCAGCCAGCCAAAAGTTGCATGCGGACATGCAGACAGCGCCACACATGGTTGCAGACAGACACAGTTTAAAATGGACAACCACCCAGTCAACCAGTTGCAGATGAAAGGATAGACAGCCAGTCAGAGTTGAAGCCAGAATCTAAACCAAATGAATTGCAGATATAAACAGCCAGTATTGTAGATGGACAGACAGCCAGTCGCAGATCAACAAACACTGCCAAACCTAGTCAGAAACACACAGTCAGAAAGACAGCCAGTCATAGAGTTGCACATGCATGGACAAGCAGACAGTCATACAGTGGCAGACGGATTGTCAGACACAGTTGCACATGGATTGATAGCCAGAGCCTTAGCAGAACAAATTGCAGAGTTTTTGATGGAGACAGACAGTGATGCAGAATGTTAAGCAGCCAGTGAGCCAGCCAGAGTAGCACACGGACAGCCAGTCCAGCAACAGAATTACACATTGAAAGAAAGAAAGCCAGCCAGCCACAAAGTTGCACCGTCACACAGTATTTAAAGACACTGTTGAAAAGGACAGCCACCCACTCAACCAGTTGCAGATGGAGAAATAGCCAGTCAGTTGTTTTCAGAGTCTAAACAAAACAAACTGCAGATTTATAAACAACCAGAGTGTTGTACATGAACAGACAGCCAGAGTTGCAGAGCGACATACACACTGCAGTCAGTAACAGTCACACAGTCAGAAAGACAGCCAGTCATAGAGTTGCACATGGTTAGACAGCAAGCCACTGAATTGCACATGCATGGACGGATCACACAGTTTCACATGGATATACAGCCAGTCATCGGAGTTCAAACAAAACAAATTGTAGATTAATAGACAGACAAAGAGTGTTGATGGACAGACAAGCCAGAGAGTGTTAAAGGACATACACACAGCCAAATACAGTTGCAGTCGCACACTCAGAAAGACAGCCCCACATAGCCAGATGAAGCCTTTCTTTGCAGAAGGGGATCGGACGTCAAACCGGCATCCAGCAGCGGACTGTGAGGATTCGGCTGAACGGCTTGCTCCCTCTTCAGTAGGCGGACATGGGGCTAGAGATGACTGTCCTGGCAGCTGTCTTCTTCCACATGGTGTCCACCATATTCCATGAGTAAACAAAGGGGTTAGTAAGTTATTAACATAAAATAATGTAAAGTAACACACAGCAGATAACAAAAGGATTAAAACTGGCTAAGAAACAAGCCAATGCTAATATTAAAGAAAAAGAAATAACTAGGAGCAACATGATAGCTAGCAAACAGCAGGTGGGCAAGTTAAGACCACCTGCATATCACCTGGGATAGATAGACAAGAAAAACACACTAAACTGAGTTAACATGGCTGTGCCTATTATCACCCCCTGTACTTATTTCTCCACTTTATAGACAGACAGTTCCAGAATTAGACAGTTTCACATAGACAGCCAAACAGCGTTGCATATGGACTGACAGCAAGTCAGAGCTGCAGCAAGCCTAAACAGAATGAATTGCAGATGAACAGGCAGCCAGAGTTGCACATTGAAAGAAAGTTAGCCACTAAATTGCACACGCATATGGACATGCAGACACACACACAGTTGCAGCCAGATTGTCAGACACTATTGCAGATGAATGACTATCCATCTGCTACTTTGACTGGTTGTAGACAGTTTCACATGGATAGACAGCGTTGCACATGGACAGGAAGCCAAAGTTGGTGCCAGAGCCTTAGCAGAACAAACTGCAGAGTTTTAGATGGAGAGAGACAATGATGTAGAACGGTAAGAAGCCAGTCAGCCAGCCAGAGAATTACACATGGAAAGAATGCCAGCCAGCCACAAAGTTGCACATGGACATGCAGACCGTTAAAATGGACAACCACCCAGTCAACCAGTTGCAGATGGTCAGTCAGTCAGAGTTGAAGCCAGAGTCTAAACAGAACGACAGACAGCCAGAGTTGCAGATTGACATACACACTGCCAAACAGTCAGAAACAGTCACACAGTCAGAAAGACAGACAGCCATTGCACATGACAGACCATGGTTAGCCCGATCCCTCTTCAGGGATAGGAGTCAGGGAGTCATGAAGCCCTGTGTGGCAAAGAAGAAAGTTAATACATGTACAGAAACTGAATGATCACCTACCTGTTACACAGTTGCAAACAAATGGTCAGCCTCACACAGATGCAGATGGACACACAGACAGAAGCAGATGGATAGTTATCCAGTCAGTTAGCCAGACAGCCAGAGTCAGGGAGTCATGAGGACCTGTGTGGCAAAAAAGAAAGTTAATACAGGTATTGAAACTGAACAATCACCTACCTGCTACGCAGTTGCGTATGCATAGTCAACATCACAGTTGCAGATGGACACAGATAGAGAAGCAGATGGATAGTTAGCCAGAGTCAGGGAGTCATGTGGACCTGTGTGGTAAAGAAGATGTTAATACATGTTAATACATGTATTAAAACTGAATGATTACCTACCTGTTTCACAGTTGCAAACAAATTGTCAGCCTCACACAGATGCAGATGGACACACAGACAGAAGCAGATGGATAGTTAGCCAGACAGTTAGCCAGTCGGCCAGAGTAAGGGAGTCATGAGGACCTGTGTGGAAAAAAAAGTTAATACATGTATAGAAACTGAATGATCACCTACCTGCTACGCAGTTGCGTATGCATAGTCAACATCACAGTAGCAGATGGACAAAGACAGAAGTAGATGTACAGTTAGCCAGACAGCCAGAGCCAGTGAGTCATGAGGACCTGTTTGGCAAAAAAAAAAAAAAAAAGTTAATACATGTATTGAAACTGAATGACCACCTACCTGTTACACAGTTGAAAACAAATTGTCAGCCTCTCACAGACGCAGATGGACATGCAGATGGATAGACCATGGTTAGCTCGACCCATATTCAGGGATAGGAGTCAGGGAGTCATCAGGACCCGTGTGGCAATAAAAGAAAGTTAATACATGTATAGAATCCAGTGCAGGGATGAGAGAATAAGACAGATGTGGTCACAATTTCAAGCTGAACAGTTAAGCCCGCTGCATTCTTAACTTATTTAATGATTTGTATAAACTTCCTACCAAAGCGGCATTACATTAATTCAATCTTGTTTATAAATCTGTATAAATTTAATAGAGTATGTGACTTGGCGCTTTTGTGTTCTATTCTTTTTTAAAAATTTTTACACATTTTACATTTTCCTTTGACTTGTTGCATAAATTCAATATCACTGGAACTTACCTGGAAGTATTCGGCTGTGTGCTTGTGGTGAATCGTCCTTTGCATCTGCTTGAAGCCACACTACCACATCACAGCCAGCCAGCCAGAGCTGCAGGTGGACAGACTGCGAGCTACAGACTTGTAGATGGGTAAAACAGAACGAGTTGCAGATGGACAGTATAAGAACTACAGAGCTGCAAATTTAAAGACAGACACAGTTGCAGATAGTCAGAGATGCAGAAGGATAGAAAGGCAGCCAACCACAAAGATGCACATGGATAAACAGCCAGAGCAGCACACATCCACAGAAATGCAGACGCATAGTCAGAAAGACAGCCATCATTGCACCAAACAGCCAGCCAAACACAGATGCAGAGGAATTCTCATAAAGACAGATCGTCAGTTTCACATGGATAGAAAGCCAGTCAGAGTAGCTGCCAGAGTCCAAACAGAATAAACTGCAGATTTATAGACATCCAGGGTGTGTTGATGGACAGATTTGCAGAGGAACATACAGTTCAACATGTATGCAGATGCAGTCAGAAAGACTGCCCGAGTTGCACATGACCAAGCAGACAGCCAGTTGCAGATGAAAAGACAAGCAGAGTTTTAAATGGAGAAACAGTCAGAGATGCAAAAGAACAGGCAGCCAACCAGATATACACATTGACAGCCAGGCAGCGAGCGCTGCACATGGACATGTATGCATGGACATACAGCCACATATGGCCGGCCAGAATTGCACATGGACTGACAACCAGCCAGCCAGAGTTGCAGATGGACAGTGTGATGCAGTCCTGATAGCTGACCCCTCACCCCTTAGATCCCTAGAGTGGGTCTTTTAGGAGCCGGCAGGATCCAGAGTTAACCTATAAAGGGGAGAAAGAAAAAAAAAAAAAAAAAACCCACATCAGTAACATTAGGATACGGCAATTAATTACATGTAGCTTAACTTACCAGTATACATCAACAAGTCCATGTAATCAAGATTGCACAGTTATTTCAGGATGTGATGACCACCCCTATAGTGGACACTTGGTTCACTCCAGGCTAAGCAAAGGATGAGCACCTGGCTTAGAAGGACTGTGTAGAAAGAATAGTGGGTTAGTTGGTGCAGATTAAACTCAAATCATGGTAGATGTGAGGCTTTGCAGCCCTCAGAGGAAGGCCACTGAGGTCTTATTATGTAAAGAGTGTGACTTGGCTCTTTTGTGTTCCGTTTTCACTTTGTCTTTACTTTCCTTTGACTTTTTTTGCACAAATTCTATTAATATCACTGGAAAGTACCTGGAAGTATTCAGCTGTGTCCTTCTGGTAAAGCCACACTACCACATCACAGAGACAGACAGCCAGAGCCGCAGATGGACAGACAGCAAGCTACAGTCTTTTAGACAGGTTAAACAGAACAAGTTGCAAATAGACTACAGAATAAATACAGCAGCAGATTTATAGACAGACAGTTGCAGTTGGAGAATCAGACAGTTTCACATAGACAGACAGCCGGACAGCGTTGCATATGGACTGACAGCCAGTCAGAGAAGGATGTAGAGGAACATACACACAGCCAAACACAGTTGCAGATGCATAGTCGTGAAAACAGCCAGCCAGCCAGAACTGTACACTGAAAAGCAGCCAGTCACAGAGTTGCACACAAAGTTAACCACTGAATTTCACAAGCATAAGGACATGCAGACAGCCACACAGTTGCAGATAGACACAACCAGCCAGAGCTGCATATGGACAGCCAGTCCAGCCAACAGCAGATGGACAGACAGCGAGCTATAGACTTGTAGATGGGTAAAATAAAACGAGTTGCAAATGAAGAGAAAAACAACCACAGAGCTGCAGACAGACATTTAGAGTTGCAGAAGGACAGACAGCCAGCATTGCAGAGAGTCTAAACAGAATGAATAACAGATTTATAGCCAGAGACGCAGAAGTTCAGAAAGCCATCCAGCCACAGAGATGCACATGGATAAATGGCCACAGAGGCACACAGCCACAGAGATGCAGACGCATAGTCCGAAAAACACCAATCATTCAGCAATCAACCAAAACACAGTTGCAGACAGATTATCATACAGTTGCAGACAGATTTTCAGTTTCCCATGTATAGACAGCCAGTCAGAATTGCTGCCAAATTTAAAACAGAATGTATTGCAGTGTTGATGCCAGACAGAGTTACAAAGGGACATACACACAGTCAAACATGGTTGCAGACGCATAGTCAGAAGTTGCACATGCACTTTCACATAGACAGACAGCTTTGCATATGGACTGACAGCCAGTCAGAGTTGCAGCCAGTCTAAACAGAATGAAGTGCAGATGAACAGGCAGCCAGAAAAAGGTGTACATGGACAGCCAGAGTTGCAGATGCATAGTCAGAAAAAACAGCCAGCCAGCAAACCAGAACTGCACATGAAAAGACAGCCAGCCACAGAGTTATACACTGAAAGAAAGTTAGCCACTGAATTGCACACGCATATGGACATGCAGAAAATGCAGAGAACAAATTGCAGAGTTTTAGATGGAGACAGACAGTGACGCAGAATGGTGAGCAGCCAGTGAGCCAGCCAGAGTTGCACACGGACAGCCAGACCAGCCACAGAATTACACACGGAAAGAAAGCCAGCCACAAAGTTGCATGTGGATATGCAGACAGCGCCACACATAGTTGTAGACAGACACAGTTTAAAATAGACAACCACCCAGTCAACCAGTTGCAGATGAATGGATAGACAACCAGTCAGAGTTGAAGCCAGAATCTAAACCAAACGAATTGCAGATTTATAAACAGCTAGAGAGTCTAGACAGTCACACAGTGGCAGACGGATTGTCACACAGTTGCACATGGATTGATAGCCAGGGTTGCTGAAAGAGCCTTAGCAGAACAAATTGCAGAGTTTCAGAAGGAGACAGACAGTGATGCAGCCAGTGCGCCAGCCAGAGTCACACACGGACAGCCAGTCCAGTCACAGAATTACACATTGAAAGAAAGCAAGCCAGCCAGCCACAAAGTTGCACAGTCACAGTGTTTAAAGACACGGTTTAAAACGGACAGCCACCCACTCAACCAGTTGCAGATGGAGAAATAGCCAGTCAGTTGTTTCCAGAGTCTAAACAAACTGCAGATTTATAAACAACCAAAGTGTTGTAGATGAACAGACAGCCAGAGTTGCAGACCGACATACACACTGCAGTCAGAAACAGTCACACAGTCAGAAGGATAGCTAGCCATCAGTTGCACATGGTTAGACAGCAAGCCACTGAATTGCACATGCATGGACATGCACATAGTGGCAGACGGATCATACAGTTTCACATGGATATACAGCCAGTCATCAAACAGAGTTTGAACAGAACTAATTGTAGATTTATAGACAGACAGTGTTGGACAGACAAGCCAGAGAGTGTTAACGGACATACACACAGCCAAATATAGTTGCAGACGCAAATTCAGAAAGACAGCTCCACATAGCACAGATGAAGCCTTTCTTTGCAGAAGGGGATCGGACGTCAAACTTGCAGCCAGCAGTGGAGCGTGAAGAGTCGGCTGAACGGCTTGCTCCCTCTTCAGTAGGTGGACATGGAGCTAGAGATGACAGTCCTGGCAGCTGTCTTCTTCCACAAGGTGTCTGGAAGCATCCACCATATTCCATCAGTAAACAAAGGGGTTAGTAAGTTATTAATGCAAAATAATGTAAAATAACACAGCAGATAACAAAAGGATCAAAACTGGCTAAGAAACAAGCCAATGCTAATATCAAAGAAAAAGAAATAACTAGGAGTAACAAGCAACATGATAGCTAGCAAACAGCAGGGGGGCAAATGAAGACCACCTGCATATCACCTGGGAAAGATGGACCATAAAAACACACTAAACTCAGTTAACATGGCTGTGCCTAAGATCACCCCCTGTACTTATTTCACCACTTTCCCCGGTGGTATTTCCTCATATTTCAGAGACTAGGAGAAGCTGCATTTGAAGGAACAAATATCATACAACAGAACTAGCATTACAGTATTACATCTGTACATATTAATAACCAGCTTTCAGAGTCTACTCCGAAAACGTTAGTAAACTAAACATTAGCGGAGTTAATCCAAGCACGATTTTCACTCGAATTTGGGAAGCTTATATTAGAAAAATATTAGAACAATTGTGTACTGCTCACTAGCGCTTGAACAGGGCTTTAATTGTCTGTGGTCACTCCCTTATTTACATGTAGACCCATTAACCCATTCCCAATCACACTGTAACAATCACGGCTTTGTAGCTCATCCTCAGCTAAAAGAGAAAGAGTGAGAAGAGAACCATTCAGTAAGGAGTTATTTGGTTTACTACACTACAAACCCCCCAAACCCAAACATTCAAACAAACATCCACCAGTTCTTTTAAATGGCACATACCTGAAGTCCATAGGGAGAGTCCAAAACAGTCTGGAGTCAGACAGCAAACAAACAAAAACAAACGAGAACCCCTCTGAAAAAGAACAGTATTATGAATCTGAACACACACACACACACACACACACGTTAAATGACTTACCTGCCAACTATCCAATTTACTAAGCATGAACGACGGACCCAAGGCGGTCTTTTTCCAAAAGGTGTCCAGATGTGTGCGGCAGTGCTCCTTCAGGGCCTCGCGGCGTCAGGTGGAGAACGATGATGCTGAAGGAGTCACGCTGCCGAAGCACCAATGGAAGCCTGGCGACGTTCAGGACACGGGCACCTAGAAAACAGGAGACCGTGGCATTACTCTTTGGGCCCACTGTAAGTGTTTTACAGTAGAAACTCCAACAATGAGAACACAACGGAGACGACGACTCTGGTATTTTGAAGACCATGTTGGAGGCGTCCCGGACTGCCTCTGGCCTCGTCTTCCATCTGTGGAGTTTGTCTCTATAATAGCAACTAGATCTGCCGTTCAAGCAGAACGAGCTCCATGCAGAGCGTCTGGAGATCTTGTTCCTCCGCGGTCGCCATGTTCCTCGAGAGCATAAACACAGAGACAGAAATGCAAACATCAGTTAGTGAGAAAAAGTACTGTACAGTAACACAGGTAGCAGATGGCACAGGGATTACAAGATAAATAAGACAAAGCTAATATGAAGACTATGAAGTAGGGACAGTTGCTCGACTCTCTGGGTTCAATTACATCACAAGCTTTCAAAGCAGAACTGCATCAAAACAGCAATTTGAAGTCTCGCTCAAAATACCACCTGATCCTATAGATCCAGTGTGCAAAAGAGGGTTGTAGATACACACTCTGGTGAGAGCTATCCAACTCCTGTTTTTGGATTGTTTCAATAGACAAAGTATGAAAGAACCGTTAAAAGAACTGGTGGATGTTTATGTTCTGTTGTGTTTTCAGAGGGTTTGTGGTGCAGTAAACAAAATAACACTTAGTGGATGATTCTCTCTGCATTCCTTTCTTTTTAGTTTCAAGAAGACTTACAAAGCTGTAACTGTTACAACGTGTACAAGACCTGATCCAAGTTGGACAGTCAGTAAATTGTCACTGTTCATTTGGCTCAGACAAGTACAACACTGGACTGCAGTCAAGCCTGTAATGAGATACTTAAAGGCTTCAACTGATCATGGACTGTGTTACCAGAAGAGTGGGGAGAAACTGAAACTTGAACACAGTGATGCAGATTCAGCATCAAATACAGAAGACAGACGAAGCACAACAGACTCCAGTTTTAATCCAACTAAAGACAGTTCTCTTACTCTCTGCTCGGTCTACATGTAAAGGAGAATATATGGCACTGTCTGCAATTATATAGGAAAGCTTGCACCTCACACACCTCACAAATGCCATGAACAGTGATCACCAATATGCACCTGCAAAAAATACTGCAAGACAGCCAAGAAGCAATTGCACATCCACATTAGACACCACTCCATTCGATCAGCGATCCATGAGTATAAAATAACTGATCACGTGATGATACTGATAATCTGGGTTGATCATCATTGCCGCCAAAGACAATGACTTACTCATGGAGGTGAAAAAGAGGTCAACAACATTCAAGATGAAGAATCTAGGAACACAGATCTATTTTCTAGGTACTGATTTTGATCAAAGTCAAGGAGCAGTAAAGAGGTTATGGTTCGAATACTCATAGCAAGTTTTTCATGGATCCATTTTTTTAGATATTCAGCCAAGTTGTGTGTAGGTTTTATTCCTAACAATTAACTTGCTCCCCATATGGAAATTGGGATAAACTTTACACACAGAGGACTCAGTGGGACAAAGGCAGCATTCCTGAATAGAACTAAAACCAAGGACTTCCCTGGTTAAGACTTTTTCACATAGAAAAAAAACCCAACAGGATTCATAAACTGTCTTCAGAAAGAAGGACATCTGAAGTACAAACACCTCAGTGAGAGCTATCCAACGCCTCTGTTCCAATGGACACCAAGTACAAAAGAACCATTGAAAGAACTGGTTGATGTTTGTATTCTTTGTGTTGTCAGCTTGAAGCACACAGTGATGCAGATCTGGCATCAAATGCAGAAGACAAGCAAAACACAACAGTCTCCAGTTTAAGTCTAACTAAAGACGGCGCTCTTACTCTCTGCTTGGTCTACATGTGAAGCAGAATATATGGAACTGGCTGCAACTTCTTAGGAAAGCTTACACCTCACACAGCTACTAAACGCCATGAACAGTGATCACCAATAAGCATCTGTAAAAATATTGGAAGACAACAATCAAGCAATTGCTCTTTCAAAGAACCCTGTATGTCGATAAAGATGGGAAGGTGTATGTCCCAGCATATGACCCTGTCTTGTGAAATTTTGAACCAAAGGGAGGTCCCATATAAAAAGGTCCCTTTATTTCACAATCAACAAAAAACAAACCGAAAGCAAACTTGGCAGAACGCTTTCAGTTTCGCATGAGACTTGCCGTTACTCCACCACTCACTGGATCAGGAGAGCCCTTTCGCTCCTGGTAAGAGACAGCCGTCTCAGCAAACCGCCGAGCTGGACCTGCAGTTCCACTCAGCCGACTCTCACCAGAAAAAAGGGGGTCCCGTCTCTTATATCTTTTAACAAAATGAGGAACTATGCGTGGGCGAGACTGGGGGCCAACCGCTCCCGCCAGGCACAGCCTTCCACTATCACTTGTACATTCCAGTGGTTTCGCAACTGCATCCTCATGAAAAACAAGTTATATAATTGATTATATAAACGTGAGTTTGCAATATAACAACCTGTAACTTAATGTAATAATATAAAAGACCTGTATTAACATATTACCAATACATTATGACCAGCAAGCATACCTTTAATATAAAGTGAACATGGATGCATTATATCCTTATATTCCGATATGAAGACCAAATTAGCATGGCTCCGCAGTGCACTCGCACCACTTCATAACGCCTTTCATAGTACAAACACCCTTGCAGCCTAGCCAAAGGAGTTGGCCTTTCCTTAGTGGTTACGTCCCATAACCAAACAGTAAGTTGTTCATATGATACAGTGTGTACTAATTGGATGGAGTGCACCCTAGGCCGGCGCCTAGGTATCAGCAGGGCAGAATTCATTCTTATTACAGACCCTTACAAACATGACAGATAGAAGCTAGACTCAAAATGAGAAGGGGAATCTTTGTAGGGTATGAAAAGAACAGTCCATCATACCTAGTCTACCATCAAGACACAGAGAAAGTCCTTAAACACAGACTGGTGAAATTTCATAGTGTTACAAAACACCAAACCCAGACTGAACAGGTAATGGCAGCCAATTATTTCCATGGGGAGAGATGTGTACCCCCCCTTGCAAACAGCTAACCGTGTTGATCAGATTCCAGATTCAGATTACACACTATTCAAAGAGATAAAGCACCTCAGTATTTAGCTGACGGTGTCAGATATAAAAGACCAGACACTGATCAATACTGACTACTGTTACAGGGTCTGTAAAGTACCACAGAGCTTCAAAGAGAAGTTCAACAAAATCACAGTTTTGAGTTGATGCAGATGAACAGCACACCATGACCTTCAGCTCCACCAGATGGACGCTACAACAGCCTACTTGAATGCTTTAATTAATGGTGAGATGTATATGGAGCAACCAGAGGGATTTGAAGGGAAATCAAATACAGGTGAAAAGGTTTTCTGTAAACTGAATAAGTCACTGTATGCTCTCAAACAGTCTGGAAGAACCTGGAACAACATGTTGCCTGATTATCCAGATGAAAATGGCTTTACACAGAAGCTAGATGACCATTGGGTCTACAACAAACCCCCTGAACACAGGGTTAGATGTTCCTTCATGAAGTACAGTAAGCTAGCTGTGATGATGTTGGTTATCATGATCACAGGTGTGTATTTATTGTCTCAGGAACAGACTGGCTCTTTTACGAGTGTGTTGCTACAGTCTCTGTACATAAAGGCTCTATATAACATGACATTGAGGTCAGAAGTCCATCATGAACGCTAAAAGCCTCAACTTCCAGAGGGAGCGATTCTATGTCCCCCACCAATGTGAAAATCCCTCCTAGGCCCTTGATTCAGAGCTCTGTATTCACTAGGTTTTGATCAAGTTTCACAGAGACATCGTGAACTAAGGAGCTCATCAGTCAGAACTTCACTGACCGTGACTTCTTTAGGGGCTAGAGATCCTATATTTAACAGCCCAGATTCAATACAGGAGCTGCTTGTACTCGGAAAGCTGAATGAATCTGGATCAATTCTAATAAAGTTGATAAAGAGGATTTTCTGATGTTACAATTATAAATCATGCGGGGACACAGACACAGTCTCCATACTGCAGGGTTTGTCTGAAACACTGAGTCACACTGATATATTACTTTAATACAAGCAGAGAAATCACAGAATTAATGCTGATAAAATGGAGGAAATCTTAAACTAACCTGACTGGTGGGACTGGGAAGGGCCAGTCAGTCCTGGAGTAGCAGCTTCTCGATGTTCCCGGAGAGAACGACGGACCCCAGGCCGCTCGGGTGAACCTCTCTGCGGAAGAGGACCTGCCGCTCCCCAAAGATCTCCTGTCCGGCAGCCAGCAGTGGAGCACGAAGAGCCGGTAAACGCTCTCTTACTCGTCGGTAGGTGAGCAGGGGGCCGAAGACGATGATCCAGGAGTCTGTCTTTTTCCAAACGGAGCCGAAGCCGCCACGCTGCCGCCGAGAGGGAGCCGCCACGCTGCCGCCGAGAGGAAGCCGCCACGCTGCCGCCGAGAGGGAGCCGCCACGCTGCCGCCGAGAGGGAGCCGCCACGCTGCCGCCGAGAGGAAGCCGCCACGCTGCCGCCGAGAGGAAGCCGCCACGGGAGTGGATGTGACGAACCTCGGGGTCTTCCGCTCCGGTAGCGCTGGAACTGAGACCGCCGCGTTGGAGACGTCGCGGGCTGCCTCTGGCCTCGTCTTCCGTCGGTGGAACTCGGACTGCCGGTCCAGCTGGACGAGCTCCAAGCTGAGCGTCTGGAGAGCTCGTTCCTCCGCGGTCTCCATGTTCCTCTCTGAGTCGACTCACGTCTCGAACAGCGGTTCAGAGTCTCGCTCAAAATACCGGAGATCACGTGATCCGAACCGAAGCTTCGTTACGTCACTTCCCGTCCCGCTGTAGACCCGAGCGCAACGAGCTGAATATAAACTGAAATATGTACTTAAATAAAATATAAATGTATAAAATTAGTGAATTTGGTTGACTTTCATTTTAGGAGAAAACTAAACATGAACATAGTTTTTATTTGAACATCAGGTTTTGTTTCCAAACCGACAAAAGAGATAAAAGTCCTTGACAAACCTCCGTATTCGAGGGTTTTTAACTGGAGACGACGTGAAATTACCTCTAATAAAACATTAAAAGGAACAATAAGGACTAAATGACAGCAATCGTTTAAAATGTCTCCCGCAGTCCAATTTCCAAACACTGGAGAGAGGGGTCTGCCCCGCCCCCTCAACCCCAGACCCGCAGCTCGAGCGGGTTGCCAGGTTGAGGACACTGAACCTGCAGGAACGAGCGCGAGACGAGATCAATAACTTTTACAATCACAAGCGACGACGAGTCATATTCTGTAAGATGATCAGTAAATATACTCGCTTGATCTGTTTTTATTGTCTGTTCATTATAAACCAGCTCATGAGGATTTTATACAACTCTGTCAACTGTTAGCGAGCTGGATGCAGCGCTGCCGGCTTTATCCAGAGCCAAGCTCGTTCTCCTGAACACAAAAGCCCACTGCTCCTAAAATCCACTCTGGAGCTGGAATTACTCATTTACACATCCTGACAACATACTGCTCAGTTTAACAGATCATATACACACTTTTCTCCGAGTAGTAGCTGCTGTAGACCTCAGTTATGAAGGACCCTCACTGGAGCTTCACCACACAAACCTTCTGGACGCAGGAACATCATCAGGGCTTCCAGCTCTTCAGCTTTCATTGATCACCAGCTCCCTCCATTTCATGTAGTTACTGTTACACATGAGTTTATTTCACATTGTCTTTACCCTGATTTACCTTTATAACATTGCTGTTTGTTGTTCAAATAAAGTCAAATTATTAATGAACAAAGCTGCTGTAACAACAAAGTATGACTTATGAGTTGATGAAAAAGACCAGATGAAAATGAACCATTTTATTAAACAGTTGTGTGCATTTCCTATTTACAGAGTAATAAGGGTTTATAAGGGTAAGTAAGTAACAAAATGGTAATCAGATTGTTTAAAATGGTTATGATCAACATGATTTACAGTATTGATAAGTGAACATTTCATATTACATCATTAATAAAACCAGAAATGCTGAGATCAGTATACAAACTCCAATCAGTGCAACAACCTTATTATAAAAATAATGCAAATCAAGGTATAGCAACAAATATGAATAAATATAGTACAGAAAAATATATCAAATGGACTTTAAAGGGACGTGAGAGATGTGCAGCTCTTCCTCCAGTGGGAACTGCTGCTCATTAGTCTGTCTGGAACGCTGCACTGTGGAGAAGAACTGAAGTTATTACACTAAAAATGGAGTTATTGTTTTGTGGGCTAGTTCTTCAGCACAGTGTGATGTAGAAAAGAAAGGATGGTTTATAGCTGTGGAGCATACGGTCAAGCCTGGGTTTGCCTGAGTTCCTCTATGGTTGGTGCCGGGACAGGTAGAAGCAGGCCAAACCTTCTGGGGTCATCAGGGTGAAGCGACCTTAGTCTGGGTCTTCCCCTGCAGTCATGAAGCAGCAGCTGTAAGAATCAAATTATAACAAACTGTTTACAAAGACGAGGAGCATATTCCTCATCTGGACTGTCATCACCTTTTCCTTTTCTTCCTGATCATCTGTTCCCCAATCAGAACTGTGAAATGTGAGATGAGTAAATACTAGGAATCACACTACAAGTACATTTACTTCTACATTACTACTCAAACAATAACCACAACTTCCTGAGCTCACTGATCTCATCTTCATTCATGTTCAGGTTTTGGTGGTCTTGGACTCTCCTATTCTGAAGACAATATGATAAAGAATTACACACTGTCAGCATAGGTGTGGACTGCAGCTACTATTTTCTCTGTGTCATGTTTAGTAATAAACTATAGTTACCTCTTCTCCAAAGCTTCAGAGACATCCATGCTGCTCTCCAGAGCTTCAGTCCCTTCTTCTAGAAGTGGTAGATCTTCTCTATAGAGATCAAATTGTTCTGTTTGTGAAAATGTAGACCACCAATAATACTGTACTTCTGTACTGATATTAGGATCTATAATTCACAATGTGGTCTGAAATCATATTAGTTCAGATCCTGAATACTGACCGGTCTGAAAGTGCTCCACTTGATGGACACCCAATACTGGACAGGGGCATCAAATGCTGCTTCTTCTACTGCCTCTTACTAGGGGTGGAGGTGCTTGAACATTCAAAGCTAAAAAGAAAATCCCATAATCAACTTATTTACACAGAAAAGTGAAGATCATTTCACCACAATATCAAACCTGAGTGATCTCTACTAAAAAGGGCTTTATGGACTCTATTAGATACGACGGATAAACAGCTAACGTCTGATAGACACTGTGCACACGATTAAAACATTATTTTCAACCATTCTGAACAAACCAGCACAATTTAAACGATGGAATAAACAATAAGATGTAGATGTGATTATATAATACACTTCAATCAAGAACTAACATTAAAAACACAGTAAAACATTAGAAACACCAAGTTATCTTACTGCACTGATGAAATGCAGAAAGTCCAGGTAGGATGAAATTATGGGCGAACCGCCAATCACAGAAATGTTCCTCAACCTAAAAAGCCTCGGCATTCGTCTAAAAAGCTCCATGAGCAGAGACGGAGTAAAAGCAGAGGAAATATTGGCGATGCGTTTGCATTAATATTGAGCTGGCAGCTCTAGTCTGGAGCACTTTAGCTACCTAGCTCTCTCAAACACGCGCTGCCTTCATAACCCAGCTGCACTCGGACCACTGGCTAGAAATGAAGCCCTCCAATGTTTAAAGCACTGAAAAAGCCCATCTCTACTAGTGGCTGTAAGAAATGATCTAGATGAGGTTAGCTAAACTTAGCTGAAGCTCAGTGCTCACCTGTTCAGGAGAAAATCAGCCAGTTCGGTCCGTTTTGAGTCCTTCTGGGCTCTAAGCTGTCTCCATCTATCAAACGCATCTCCAGTATTTCCTCTGCTTTTACTCCGTCTCTGGTCATGGAGCTTTTTAGACGAATGCCGAGGCTTTTTAGGTTGTGGAACATCTAATGATCCAGGTCCAGGTCGCTTCCTCGCCTCCATGGCTGCAGCACGCTGTGTTTCCTTGCTGTTGTTTTTCCAGATCTGGCAACCCGGGGTGTGGCAGTAGGACTGGGGGAGTTTAGAAGTCGTCAGCCCTTAAACTCAGGTCTCTAAATGAGTTTAATGAAGTGGACATTTGGAGTCAGATGAACTTCACACTGTGAGCTATGGCTGTGTCTAACAGTCCGACTGTGTGTCTCTGTATTAATGCGTCACAGGAGGAGCGCTTTTTTAGGAGACAACAAATGAGTAATATATTGATCCTTTCTGGTAAAATACATCATCTTACAGATATTCCACAAACAATACTAATTAATAATATAGAGAACTCTGAGTGATTTTAGATGGTATAATAAATGACTTTTTAGCTAGATTATCTAGCTAGGTTAGCTGATGTGTTTTAGTGAATGTGTAGCTGCTGTTAACTGTGAAGTGAGCTAGATAACTAGTTACTGAACCTAACGCAGCTCACTAATATCACATGTGCTTGTAAGCTCTGCTACTTTTGTGAGCTAAAAGTAAGATATGGGACTTTTTCTAGGACAGCCTGGAAACGTGAGCTACATATCTGGATAAATCTCCCTCAGATATCAGTTATGGAGAAACTGGAAGTAATATCAGTGGCTACTTTACAAGATAAATATTATTAAAGTTAAAATGTGCTGCTGCCCGTTACTGTAAATAGTGTGGTGGTAAATGACTGTGGTATTTTTTTAATATTCAAAGTTGTGCAGGTGTGTATATCATATTTTACTAAAATGAATATACATGCTAATGCTTACAGTAAACCTATTTTTGCATGATAATTGTTTTTCTGTCTTATGATTAATATGAATTAAATATTCTTCGCTGCCGATTAGTGAGGAACACCGTGACCAACGTGGTGTCCATCATCAGAGCAAGTGATACTGAATTTATGTTTCCCTCGAAAAATGAGGTCCAGGCCATGGCAAAGCGGCTTGTGGAGTATTATCCAATGCTTTGTGATAACACAGTGAACTGCACACACACTTGGGTAAGTGTTTGTACCATTTGTAAACCAACTTTTCATTAATGTCACATAAGCCAGTTTTAAGTTCCAGTGATGGAAAACACCATCCATGATCAATCATGAAAACTAAACAATAAGTTCATATTTATAGAACTATTGGATCAAGTGTAAATGTGTGCTAAAGTGTTTATTATTTTGATTTAGTGCTGAGCAGTAAAAACGACTGAAAAACTTTTTGGTCATTCTTTTTCATTTTATTTTTTCATTTTATTTTATTTCAACAGATCAAAAATTAAAGATTGATGATTATTTCATTTTCATTTCATATTCTAACTTCCATAGAACATAAAAAACTAATTATATATTTGCCCTCGGCTTTCTCAAAAGAGGCTCGGACACGGATTTCTGTAGAAGTTGCTTGTGAAAAAAAGGCTTAAACTTAATATATAATCAAACTTGACTTGATAAGCGGTCAAGAAGCCGTTACTGGCTAAAGGAAATATCTTAATGGTTGTATTGACTGGAGAGTAAATCAGTAAAAGGTGATCTCTGACTTACACAGTACTGCACCGGCTCATTACTGTTCACTAACAGCTAATAAACAGCTCATGTTTATTCATGTGCTTCCAGTGTTGATGATTTCAGATGCTTCAATAATTGTTAATATTGTTAATCTGAAGTTTTTCTTAATTGATATTAACAATAATAGCAATGGTAATATTTACATATTTAATGTGATGAGACAATTAGCCTCGTTAAAGGTGCACGTATTTGTCACTGTACAGTGTACAGCGAAATGTGTCCTCCACATTTAACCCATCTGGTAGTGAACACACACTCACATGCACACATGTGTTAGGGGCAGTGAGTACACACACACACCCAGAGCGGTGGGCAGCCAACTCCAGCGCCCTGGGAGCAGAGAGGGTAAAGGGCCTTGCTCAAGGGCCCAACAGTGGCAGCTTGCCGAGCCCGGGAATCGAACCCACAACCCTGTTATCGATATCCTGGCGCTCTAACCGCTGAGCCACCACTGCCCATACTAAGTGAGGAAATGATCGTTGGCTTCTTCTCAGTCTATGACTGGAGCTGCTGCTGCAGGTATGATATCTGACCTGTAGGTGGCGCTGCTGTGTCGCTTTTCTTCATTAATCTGTGTAATCTCTGTGAAACTGTGAGCAGGCAGCATGTACCGTCAGCCACCAGCAGGGGGCTCGGCCAGCAAAGAATGAAAGCTGGTGGGGTTGGAGCAAAGAACTCCAAGCCCCAGAATCCCCAGCTGTAATCAACGCTGACCAGACCCACCTGTGTGGCACAGTATAAATACACCCAGCCAAACACAATTCCCCGTCGCACCTTTGTAGAGGGGTGAACAGTGAAGAGAAGCTGAAGTGAAAAGTGTTTGAGTTGTTGTCTTTTGTTTGAGTAAACATTTCAACTGTTTTTTCCTTTGTTTGAATTCCTGACGTTTTCTATGTTGCTTATGATCAGTGTTTATACTGCCACCTCTCACAGCTGTGGCGGCGCAGTGGAAGTACACTGGGCTCCTATTACCAGGGTTGAGAGTTCAAGCTCAACTTGTGTCTTCAGCTACTTGTGTCTCTTTACCCTGAACTGTCTCCGTTTTGTTGTGCTAATAACCACAGTATGAGGAGGCCTGGAGAAAATGACCTTAACGTGGTTTCAGACTGACCTAAAGTGACCTTCACCTTTACAAGTTCCATAATGAGTGTAAACAGTCCTCATTTCCCAACGAGAATCCAAATCCAGATCAAAGGATAAGGAGTTAAAACACACTGACTTCCTAAACCATTCTTAAACTTCATTAACATGAAGGAAAACACCAGAAAAAGACAGATGTGGAGAACATGTGGAAAAAGACAAAGATATAGAATTTAATCTGAAATATGATAAATGACAATTTCCTGAATTTCATTTTAAAATCTAGATTTTAGAAACTATGAACTGAAACTCCATCACAGCATTTGAAGATCATTAATACGCAACATTATGGGCTGTTTAATTCAGACGTCTAATAGACTGTTGTGTCTAAATGATCAACTCCAGCATATATTAAATATAACAGCAGTTTTAAAATGCAGTTTATTAGTTCTTATCTCCTGATCTCCAGAACCCTCACCTCACTTGGCCTTGGAGAGACGATCTCCCTGCACCCTCCCATGAGCCTCTGCAAGGTCTAGGCCACAGAGAGCAGCTAGAGAGTTAATTTCTTTAGTTCCAGTGCATTTAAACATACACTTCAAGTGAGGATTCTACAGATTTATCAATTCTTCTGTTTACAGACCGTCATTCTCCCTTTTCATGACTGTCATGAACACAACTACATTTTTCACATATTTTTTGTTTAGAGATCTGGTTCTTCTCCTCCCACCTTCAACCTTGGAGTCGATTTCCAAGTATTTTAAAGCTTACTTTAGAGGTTTTCCAAAATCATCAGTTAATAGATGCTCTAAATTCAGTTCAGGATGAGATTAGAGAGAGGATATAACAAACACAGGATAAGGAGTAAAGATAAATTTGCCACAGCAGTGTAAGTAAATGTGTTCCCCTTTTACTCCCATATTGAATTATATATATATATATATAAAACCTCTAATCAGAATTAGTGAACAGTTCAGGTTTAATTTTCTTCTACAAAATCTGGCATACAAGAGTAAAAAAGTAGTGCTGGTAAGAGTCTTGAACGTGAGAACAGCTCAGCCAGTTTGGATGCAGCACTGTTTTGAACACAGAAACTCACAAGAGACATCAGTATGATTGACCAACAAAACATTAGGTGCTGCATTGTCCTTGTGTGTGAAAAGGATAGGAACCAGATTCCTGGGGGCCTGAAAGGAGGTCAAGGGTGCACAATGTTCTGGGCCATTTTACTCAGAAAGTGTTCTAAATAGTCCAGAGTTCAATCCTGTTCTGGGTGCATTCCCAACCTACAAATCCACTTCTGTTCCACCGCTACTGAAACAAAGCGTCCTGGGTCAGATCTTGTAGGTGGTGGGAAGCGAGCAATACAATCAGTGCAATGCGGTTGGTTAAAGGGTGCTGAGTCAGGAATTCTCCTGTCACAGTCTTTGTCCTTCAGAGCTAAATGTTTAAGTGTGGCGTGTCAGCGTCATCGCAGGCAGCCAAGGCGGCGCTAGGCTCACACCTTAGGCTGTGTTGTCAACGTAGGATGGAGTCAGGATGACTGTTTGCCAGCCGTTGCCATTGACTCTTCAGATGGTCATATCTGATCACATGCACCTTAAAATCCCAACAATGAAAATGTCACTCAGGTCATTTGAAGTAAGAGAACTGTACAGAATACACTGATTATTGATCAAGTGCATACAGTAGAAGTTACATACAGTCAAGCCAGAAAGTCTGCACACCCCTTCTCCATGCTTTATGTTATAGACTTATTCTACACTAGACTGAATTCTACACAATTGTACACAATGACAATGTGAAAGCAGGGTTTTAGACATTTGTGGTAATAAAAATAAATAATAATAATGTTAAATCTCATATGTACGCAAGTTAAAAAGAAAACCCTGAAAGGAACCTGAAAGGAAGACTCAAAAAGGTAACCCATCCTCCTAAAAATAGGGGGATTTACAGTGGGTCAAGGCTGACCCAGAGGGTAGGTACCAGCACTCAACCACGAATGGACTCACGTCAGCAGCGAGCAGCTCAGCACGAGGAGAAAGGAGAAAATTAAGAAAGGGATTTAGGAGTTTGAGTGGACTGGTGTACAACCTGTAAACGTAGACTAGAAAGACAATCAGAACCTGTAATCAGAGCAGTACAGAACAGTGTTAGTATGAAAACAGACTAGAACAGCATGATTAGAATACTAAAAGTGTGTCCAGAACAGAAACAGGATGTTTATTCCAGAGTTGGAGGCTTAAGAAGAGAAAGCTCTTCCCCCAGAGTTGTTTCTTCTGAAGTGGGGAAACTGATAGTAGTCCAGAATAATGCAAAAGAAATGTACGTTACCGGTTGTAGGGTTTAAGAAGTTCTCCAAGATGCTGTGGGGACAAACAATCAAGAGACTCAAGTCAGAAGGAGTATTCTATAATCAACGAGGAATCCAGAGCAGGGATGAGAGAATAAGACTGATGTGGTCACAGTTTTAAGCTCTAGTGAGCAGTCAAGCCGCTGCATTCTGAACTTATTTAATGACCCTGAGCTTATTTCATGATTTGCATAAACTTCCTACCAGAGTGGCATTACATTAATTCAATCTTGAGTTTATAAATCCTTATAAATGTAATACATATCCTTTAAATATTCTTTTCATTTAAAAAATACTTTATGACATTAACAATACTGTAATTGCGTGTGTCAGTGACACCAGCAGATGGACAGCTTTGTATATACATTTTCCTTTGACTTGTTGCATAAATTCAATATCACTACAACTTATCTGGAAGTATTCGGCTGTGTCCTTGTGGTGAAGCGTCCTTCGCATCTGCTTGAAGCCACACTGCCACATCACAGCCAGAGCTACAGACTTGTGGACGGGTAAACTAGAACGAGTTGCAGATAGACAGACAGTCAGACAGCATTGCAGCCAGAGTGAGTCTAAACAGAATGAATTGCAGATTCATAGCCAGAAAGGTACAGCATTGCACATGGATAGGAAGCCAGAGTCACACGGACAGCCAGTTCAGCCACAGAATTACACATGGAAAGAAAGCCAGCCAGCTACAAAGTTGCACATGGACATGCAGACAGCGCCACACACAGTTGCAGACAGACACAATTTAAAACAGCCAGTGTTGTAGATGGACAGACAGCCAGAGTTGCAGAGATTGACATACACACTGCCAAACAGTCAGAATCAGTCTCACAGTCAGAAAGACAGACAGCCATTGCACATGGTTAGACCACTAACACTGCACTGAACTGCACATGCTTGGATCGTCAGACACAGTTGCAGATGGATACAGCCAGCCAGAGTTGCAGACAGAACAAATTGCAGATTTATAGACAGCCAAAGAGTGCTGGACATCAACAAAGCCAAATATAGTTGCAGACGCACAGTCAGAATAACAGCCAGCCACAGAGTTGCAGGTGGATTGAGAGAAAGAGACTAGGCAAAACCTAAACCTAAAGTCCTTTTCAGTATCTGAAGCAGGTATGCTTTGGAGCTGGTGCACCATTCATTAACACAAACAGCTGTGGTTCGGGAGTGTGGTGCAAGCTAGATCATCTGTTACATAAATCAAATCTTTAGGGTTAGTTGATGGGGAGATTTTAGGTCTTCTTTGCAAAGAGAGCTACGTCTAAAAGTTGGACAGACGGACACACAAAGTTGCAGATGGACAAAGAAGAAGAAGGATAGACAGAAATGATAATAGATAAAATAAATAGATAAAAAGAATTAGCTTACAATAGATTGTGTCCTAATTTCCATATCTGGCAACCCGGGGTGTGGCAGTAGGACTGGGGGGTGGGGGAGTGGGGCAATGGGGCGGGATAGGAAGCTACAGCACAACCAGAGATCCGCTCCGTACCTGACCCCTCAAAGACCACCATACAGGTAGAAGCACTGCGGTCAAGAAACGCTGGAGCTGAAACCTGTATGTTTCTTTAATATCTGGAGACACATCCTGATCATTTTATCAGTTAGTACAGAAAATGTAACACTTAATGACCTTTAACTGATCAAATGGAGGTTTGTGATTTCTACTAGAGTTTAGAAGTCGTCAGCCCTTAAACTCAGGTCTCTAAATGAGTTTAATGAAGTGGACATTTGGAGTCAGATGAACTTCACACTGTGAGGTATGGCTGTGTCTAACAGTCCGACTGTGTGTGTAAGGGGTAGCTCTAGGGCAAGGCCTCCTCCTGCCACCAGGGGGAGGCCCCGAGTCACCCCAGCCAGTGATTGAGCCCAATTCCCTACACCTGGGCAGTAGGCTATATAGGCACACAGATCCAGTTGCCCCACTGCTGGATCTTTTGATTCTGGTGGTGTGTGTATCTGTGTGCCTGTGTAGTCTCGAGGTGAAGGCTGAGTGTGTGTCACTCCCCTTCGTGTGTGTCCCTCCCGAGTCTGTTTCCCGGTGTCTGTGAAGTGTGTGTGTCTGTGTGTGTGTGTGTGTGCGTGTAGCACTCATACACTCGTGTACCAGAGGAAGGCAGGAGTGTCTGTCTTCCCTGGTGTGTGTGTCTGTGTGTGTGTGCGCGTAGCACTCATACACTCGTGTTACAGAGGAAGGCAGGTGTCTGTCTTCCCTGTAACTTCTCAGTTTTCTGGTTTCTTTTGGGAGATCCTTTTTGCCCTCAGTTGTATTTCCCTCTAGAGTTAAAGAGGTAGCCAGTTCTCCCCTGGCGTCCTTCGTTTGTTCATTAAACCCATCTCTTTTTAAGTCTCATTTGTTGGCCGTTTTCATAACTGCCGCTTTGGTGAAGCGGCAGAGCGTCAGTCTCGCAACGCGGCGGCCTGGGTTCGAGTCCCGAGAAATTTTACTTTTCATTTCCGGTTTACCTGCTCTAAGATTGAAAGACTCTGCACTTGGGCCCGTTGGTCACGTGATCGTGGTAGCTCACTCAGTAGCGCGTCGGCCCTCCAACACGGCGCCCTGGGTTCAAACCCTGTTGTAAGTGAGCACCACATTACAGTGTGTCTCTGTATTAATGCGCCACAGGAGGAGCGCTTTTTTAGGAGACAACAAATGAGTAATATAATGATCCTTTCTGGTAAAATACATCATCTTACAGATATTCCACAAACAATACTAATTAATAATATAGAGAACTCTAAGTGAAGCACTGAGATCTGCAGAAGAACAAGTGACCGAAAGGAACTAGACCAGGCGGCGGATGATTTCATTTTGAGGACACGCTGATGAAGTTTTTGTAGCTGGTATAATAAAACCTTTTTACTTAGTTTCATTGTTTTATTTGCTGTTAATATCATATTGTAATGGTATGGAGTGCAGTTTCTTTTAATTTAATCTTCATAAACATTGTTCATGTTTTTCTGTTTCTGTTGCTCTTTCAATTAATGCTAAAGTTACTATTTACTTTCTGTAAATAAACAGTATAGAAAGACATTTTGATCATGAGTGGATATTTCTGGTACTCTTTAGTCACAGGAGTGCTACCTCTAAAAGCACATGCTGGTAACTTTTGGAGAGGAGACACAGCTGTACCATAGTTTAAAGGTGCATTTTAGCCTCTTGGGGAACTTAATAGAACCTTAACTGGTACAAAAAAGTACTTGTGCTGAAAGGTTCTCTGTAGTATCTCAATAGGGTACAATAATGTGCACTATATAAGTGAGAAGCCCTCAACTGACTACACAATAGAAACACCTATATCTGTATGCTGTTCATCGACTTTTCCTCCGCCTTCAAAATGGTCATCCCCACCAGACCTGGAAATCAACACCTGCATTTGTAATTGGGTCTTGGGACATCCTAATAAAAAGACCCCAGTATGTGCGGTTGTGTAGTTCTGTGTCCTGCAGAGACTCTGTGTGACAGTGGAATACGGCAGCTCCACTGTGGCAGATTGAGGCTCTGCAATAGGTGGTGAGAAATGCTCAGGACATCTTATCTGGCACAAGGTCCCCTTCCATGAGAGACGTTCCTCACCAGCACTGTGTGTGGAAGGAGGTTGCAGCTTCATTAGGGACACCTTTCACTCCAGCCACACACTGTATAACCACCTACCATCCAGGAGGAGATGAAGAAACCAGTGAGATGAGACTGTCAGTGTTTGTGTTGTAATATTTCACATTAAAATCTAGGACAGTCAGTTCTCTCATTTCTTGGAAAAGTCCTCTTTATGAAAGTTGGCAGTAGTTTAGTGTTTTGATAAACTTTAGTTCATGAAGTAATGTGAAGGAAAGGACACTCTCCATGTCACCGTGTGGTCAAACTGATAAAATGCATATGCAGATGCACATATTGATGAATCGTATGATTTCATGCAGTTATTGATAGTCTATAAAGAAAAGTCACATGATTTACTAAAACAAAACTAACTGTAAAATAAAGTAATTTTGTTTAAAAAAGCAATTTAAGTCTTTAATCTGTCTATATCTATCAAATACATCAAATACTGACAATAATGCATTTAGAAATGTAGAACTGCAAGAAAATATGAGAGCAAAGAAACATGTGTTTAGTAATTCTGCATTTCCTAACCATTCATTTACTCTTATAAACTGGAGAATCAGAGGGATTGGCTGCCCTATGAGACGGTATTAATGACATTTGAACAGATTTGAACTTTGACTTTATGGATGCATTTGTGTTCATTTAAAGATTGTTTAAATGAGTTCCCAGATCTGTTTCTGTGTGTGTTCCTGTTTCCAAAGACTTTCTAGTTCCAAAATGGCCCGTTTCCGTACCTGTGGTTGTTGACCTGCCTGCTGCCTATTGCGTCTCAGATGTTGTTTTTTTTATAACCAATGCTGATTAGAGGTCAGGGTCATCATCATTTATTAAACACTAACTTAAATCATCTTTATAAGTAAAAATGTAAATAAAAAATCAATAATAGTAGTGCTGCAAATACACCTTTTACATTTTTATATAAAACAAAGTCCTTAACTACCTTAGGTTTTAACATGGGCATTAGGCAGGTAGCAGTGGTAGGTGGGTGTGCCGCTGGTCTGGCATGGGTGGTGGTCTGGCAGTGTGTTAATGGAGGGAAAGGGTGGTGTGCACACCATCAGCTGATTGGAACCACAACTGAAGGAGCTTTTCTTTTCACAGTTGAGTCAAGAGGCTTTTATTATCATTTTAGCTCTGTATAAGTAAACAGTGAAATGAAATGATGATTTTCCCAGAAAAAGGTGCAGAGAATAAAAACAATACAGTACAGGACAGACTGCAGAAAGTGCAGCATGCAGACAATACAATAAATACAATAAATATAATAAATACGACTCAATTCTAAATAGAGGTATTCAGTGTAAGGTGCATAGAAATTTAACATGCCGTGACATCATATGCAGACCGCTGATAACACACATGAAACATGAAACACAGCAGGTACTGAGGTAGTAAGTATAGAATATATAAATAAGATAAATAGACGCAGACATTAAAATGCAATGGACAGTGGGGGTCCTTTTACAATGCTGCTGGTCTCACGGGTGCAGCATGTGATTTCAATGTCTGTAACAGAGGGGAGAGAGACCCCTATGATGATCTCAGCTGTCCTCACTATTCTCTGTAGGGTCTTGCGGTCTGAGGCATTGCAATTCCCAAACCAGGCGATGATGCAGCTGCTCAGGATGCTCTCCACAGTCCCCCTGTTGAACATGGAGAGGATTGGAGGAGGAAGATGAGGAAGCACACTAAAATAAGACCCCCACAGTAAGGTCACACTAACGAGAGCACACATAGATAAATTGGCAACAAACTGACATTTTTTAGGTTTTTAGTCTGTACTGAATTCAAGAAGGTTAATTCATGAAGTAAAATAACACAGTGATGCTGCCATATGAACAGTGAGACATGTGCCTATTCAGTTGATTAACCACTGATCATCATCAGCCTAACATCTGCTGCAGTGCTGAATCCCACTACCAACATATCACCTGTGACCCTGCCTCTCCACCTGCCTCTCCTCTCTCTGACAGCTAGTGTTTTCATTAAAAAACATCCGGATTTAACCATCTTCTTCTCATCTCGCCCTAAAGATCTTGGTCATGTAACAGATGATCTGCAGACTGTGCTCCATTGTGCTCTACAACTATCTGTCTGTCATTCCCTCCCCATCTGCCTGTGTGTCTAGCTATCCTTCCACAACTCTCTCTGTCTGACTTGCTAAAACACTGCCTCTCTGTCTGGCAGTCCACAACGGTCTCTGTCTGTCTGTCTGGCCCTCCACAACTGTCTGTGATTCTGTTTATGTTTCCCTCTCTCTCTCTGTCTGTCTGTCTATACCTCTGACTGTCTGTCTGTTTCTCTCCATAAAAGTCTCTGACTGTCTATTTTTCCACAACTTTGTATGTCTGTCTGTGTATCCTTTCAACATCTGTCTGTCTTTCTACAACTTTCTAAACACACTGTGGTCAGAGACGGGAACCTCTCGGCCTACCTCAAGGTTCCAAAGAATTTAATTCTCGGCGTCAAACTGAGCGTCGAAGCCCCTTTACTTACCCCCCCGCTCTCCACTCATTTCCACCATGACATGATCAGGAAAGCACAGATGCCTGTACATCACATGGCAGGAGAAGCTTTGTACAGGCACACTAGGTAAGGGGTGGGTGCCACAATTTAGTTAGGTGGTTATCTCTTTGCTAGGCAGGTAAGCTGTTCATTTTTTATTCATGCTCCACTCAGGTGTTCACAAAGGTTTTCCCCATAAAAAGTGCTAATGTGGTTAATGTCTAGTGATGGCTTTAAACGTGTTGAGGTTAAGTAGACTGTACTAGTATGTGCCTCTATTTATAACCATTGCAGTTTCTCGGTTTGGCCACATGAGGGCATCCAAGCTCCATCTTCAGAAAATCCCAACGTGCTCTCAACCTCTGTGTCGCTCTCAGCAGGTCAGTATGAAGAGGAAAGCTCCTCACTGTACAGAGGAGCCCTTTTCTATTGAACTGAAGGACTTCTGTGTCCTTAATAATGAGGGAAACTGAGGCTGACGTTTAAAGACACTGTGTGATGCTCTCGAGTACAGAAGTCATTGTTGTGTGTATTTACTTTATAAAAGTGAAATCCAAGGACTAAACATCCTTCACCCAAATACTTGCAAAAGCACTTTTCTAAGAAAAGCATTTATATTGTCTAGTGATGACTTTAAATGTGCCGAGGCAGATTAAGTAGACTGTACTAGATATGACCATTTTAATGTGAAATTAAATTAAATTAAAACACGAACCAACAACACTGACAATGTTTTCTCATTGTTTTTTTTATGTTTATTTCCAATGACTTGAATTATTTTAGATAGATGGGTTCCCCTTTTAAGTCATGGTTCCTTTTAAGGTTTCTTCCTCTTGATCTGAGGGAGTTTTTCCACTGTTCCCCGGGTCTCTATGAAGCTGCTTTGTGACAAAAGTGATATATGAATAAATTTAAATTTAATTTAATTAAATTAACACACACACACACACAACCTCCATATAAAACTGATAATATATTAATGTTAACAAAAACACTTCAAACACCAATCCCCCCACGGCAATGCTAAAACTACCATTTTCAAGAAACAGCTTCACAAATAAACATGGGATCAACATTTAAACAGCAGATGTTTGTATCATGGCAATTTTAAAAAGCCAGCATGTCATTTATGAACAGGACAGAACTGATGAACATGTCCTTCAACCATGAAGATGAAGAAACTGCATTGCCATTTCTGCATTCCTCTGTCTTTAGACTAAATCCTTCATTTAAACAAACAGATTCTCATCAGCTGAAGGTGAGTCAAGAGCTTGATGCTCCAGTCTTTGTCACCTGTGAGACAACATGCATGGAAAATGCCACCCAGACCCACAAAGTGTCTCTGTTTAGTTTGTACTTGACCTTCCAAAACAATAGAACCATTTCATTATGCAGACGGCCTATAGAAATCATCAAAGGAATATTTACCATCATTTACTGTAATAGTAGTTACATGTTGGAGCACCTTCCCTTGAACCAGTACATCTCTGACAGCATTGCTGAATTGAAGAGTCTTCTGTAGGTCTGCTGCTGGTGAGATGGAAATGGTGTGCTTACACTTTAGCTGAGCATATCGTCAAAATCTCCTCAGAGTCCTTTAGACAAAATCATTGGTTCCTTCTGATTAGTTTAATTGGTGGAGATTTCAGACTTTGATAGCTCCACCAGTTTGTACAGAAGTCTCTGTAGCTACTGTATAATATGGCTTAGTATGTAAAGACTTTCTGCATTCAGAGTTTAAACAAATAAATGAATCAAATATTTAGATTTGACCATATCTGAGTTATATATATAACTCACTGCAGAATTAGGTTCAGTATCATTTACATTTAATGCGTTTAGCTGATCCTCTCATTCTGAGGTCTAGAATCATGCTGCACAGGTAGGTGAATGTTGCCCAGGATCTTTCATTGGTGTAGTGTGGTGCACTCTCCAGGCCGTGGAATCGAACCCTAGTAATATAAAAATGCAAGAAATGCTGAGAAGCTCGATCTCCAGCACTAGAACATTCAAAGACAGGCTGCTTTGATTTCTACTAGAGTTTAGAAGTAGCCAGCTCACTAATATCAAATGCTTCTTTTGTGAGCGAGCTAAAGGTAAGATATGGGACTTTTTCTAGGACAGCCTGGAAACGTTCACTACATATCTGGATAAATCTCCCTCAGATATCAGTTATGGAGAAACTGGAAGTAATATCAGCGGCTACTTTACAAGATAAATATTATTGAAGTTAAAATGTGCTGCTGCCCGTTACTGTAAATAGTGTGGTGGTAAATGACTGTGGTATTTTTTTAATATTCAAAGTTGTGCAGGTGTGTATATCATATTTTACTAAAATGATATTAATATACATGCTAATGCTAACAGTAAGCCTATTTTTGCAAGATAATTGTTTTTCTGTCTTATGATTAATATGAATTAAATATTCTTCGCTGCCGATTAGTGAGGAACACCGTGACCAACATGGTGTCCATCATCAGAGCAAGTGATACTGAATTTATGTTTCCCTCGAAAAATGAGGTCCAGGCCATGGCAAAGTGGCTTGTGGAGTATTATCCAATGCTTCGTGATAACACAGTGAACTGCACACACACTTGGGTAAGTGTTTGTACCATTTGTAAACCAACTTTTCATTAATGTCACATAAGCCAGTTTTAAGTTCCAGTGATGGAAAACACCATCCATGATCAATCATGAAAACTAAACAATAAGTTCATATTTATAGAACTATAGGATCAAGTGTAAATGTGGGCTTTCCAGCAGGTAAAGTATTTATTATTTTGATTTAGTGCTGAGCAGTAAAAATGACTGAAAAACTTTTTGGTCATTCTTTTTCATTTTAAAAACAGATCAAAAATTAAAGATTGATGATTATTTCATTTTCATTTCATATTCAAACTTCCATAGAACATAAAAAAACGAATTATATATATATAGCTCTATCTTTTAGCACACTACTGCACATTTCATCTGACCTATCCAAAATGCCTCACAACACTCCTGTCAATACTTCAGACAGAAGTTCTGCAGGATGCCATTCATGATCGGGATGCAGCTTCATCCTACAAAAAAGCTTTGTCAGCATGGAGAAAGATCATTGGTGAGTAGTGAAAAGTGCCCTGTGGTCAAGCAGCAGTGGCTATCATTGTCAGCAGGGGTGTAACAAATTCTAACAGTTACAGAGCTGGTTGTTTACTAAGTTTGGTGTTTCAAAAATTAGCTGTGTTAGATATCTTATTCAATAAAAATACTCTTAGAGGTGTGATTGTTAAAAATAAAACAGTGTAACACATTCAGGAACATGGAGTTATTTAGTTTAACTAAGCTAAAAGTGAAATGTTACTTTTTGTTGAAGTTTAAAAACAGGTTGACTCACCAGCACCATGTATAATGCATACATGTCTTTCATTAAGTGCTATGTAGCAGCATTTCTACCTATTAAATGTCTCTGGAGTTTGTACCATACTGGATGTGGTTGTTTTTACTGTTCCTCATGTTGAGTACAACATTATGAAATATGAAATCATTATTATAAAATTACAGTCTTAAATTAGAATGACTTAGAAGTAATTTTTGTTTATTTAAACTCCATATTGAGTGTAAAGAACATTAAATGATTCTAATTTTATTTTTTTAACAAATGAGCTTATATATAAAAAAGCTTAAAACAAGATTAGTTTTCTAGTTTTGTCACTTTATGGATGACGTTTATGATTTGCTAATTTGCTAAATTGACTTTTATGACTTTTATGGTCGCTAAACCTAGTCATAATGCCTTATAATGATTTATTTTGACTGTTTTTTGAGATTACAAGATAATTTACAGTGCAGTTTTCTCACTATATTGGCAGATAATTTTGCTTGATTCAATCATTTCTTTTCTTATTTTGCTTTTATTCATCTTAGTTTTTGACACTGATGTTTTGCAGTGCATTGGTGCTGTGGGGACAGTGGAAATGTAGTGTAGACTACAGACATATGAAACAGTAGTAAGATAAATATACTGTAAGATAAATATATTGTGAGGGAAACAGGCAGTTTTGCCAGTGTTCTTTAAAGCTTGTCCACCATAGCAACAGTTACTAATGACAGAACAAAGGGCATGGACAGGTGAATTATGACATCACAGGGTTGGAAGTGTATAAATAGCAGGAGCATCTTCACTCGGCTCATTCACAGCTTTCTGCTGTTGGAGATCAGCTGCTCCTTTAAACATGAGCTTTGAGTACATCCCCCCATCCTGGCAGTCAGCCAGCCAGAAAAAGCCAGGATACAGCTTCGATGTGAAAGATCCAGGCAACTTCGAAGCTCGATTGAGGGCCATGATAGCGGCTCAGGCTAACGACAGTAAGACAAGTGAGAGAGAGACAGACAGTGAGAAGAGCAAGGAGAGAAGGAGAGAGACAGACAGTGAGGAGAGCAAGAAGAGAAGGAGAGAGACAGACAGTGAGGAGAGCAAGAAGAGAAGGAGAGAGACAGACAGGGAGAAGAGCAAGGAGAGAAGGAGAGAGACAGACAGGGAGAAGAGCAAGAAGAGAAGGAGAGAGACAGACAGTGAGAATAGCAAGAAGAGAAGGAGAGAGACAGACAATGAGAAGAGCAAGGAGAGAGACAGACAGGGAAAGGAATACTAAGAGAAGGAGAGAGACAGACAGTGAGAGGAAGGTGAAAAAGAGGAGAGAAGGAGGAGAACAGAGCTCAGGGCGATCTGTCTGCAGAGACACTACTCCTGCTGAGGAGAGCCAGTCCAGTCTAAAGACCACACCCAAACAGAGACTGGTTCACAGACTGAATCAGAAAGTCCAGGTCCTCCACAAACTCGGCCCCAGAACTGCTGAAGTCTGTTCAGCAAATAAAAAAACTAAAGATCTGCTGAAGTTAGAACTACAGCCAAGTCAGGAGCACAAACTAACCAGACAGTCCAGTTCAGAGTCCGGCTGCATTCACTCCTGCACAGATAAGTGGTGCCTGATGAATTTCGTGAATCAGCTGGGCCTTAAGCTTCCAACCCGGAAGTGAACTAGAGGCCCTCAAACCACCTGCAGCTGTAGAGGAGACTAGAGGAAAGTCAACAGAAACAGAAACAGTCTGATGAAGCTCAGAGAAAATCAGAGGACAGTCAAAGGGAGTCAGAGAAGTGAGGGTGTCAGAGGAAGGCCAAAGAAAACTGTAGAATGTAATAGAGAGTCAGAGGACAGACCGAGGAAACTCATTGAAAGTTAGAGGAAGTCGGAGGCCAGTCAAAGGAACGTCTGATGAAATGAGAGGAAAGTCAGAAAGAGTCAGAGGAAGTGAGAGGAAATACAGAAGAAGGTCAGAGGAAGTTAGACACAGCCTCCAGATCAGTGTGCACAGATCATTGTTGGTCCACCTGTGACTTAAACCTCCTCTGCCTCTGATCCAGACTCTGAGAGTTGCCTCCCATACCTCCTCTGCATAGCAAACCACACCTCAACAGAGCGCTCAGCTCTAAACTCAGGATGAGGCTTGAGACGTTGTGCTGGTTCAGCTTCCTGTGAGGCTATAGTTGCTGTCTAGCTAACAAGACTCAGGTGTGCTAAGTGGATCTGGAGCCAGTGACACAGAGCACTGTAGAGTGGGAGGGGCATAGCCAGAGGGGGCGGAGCATTCTTTCTCCTAATTGGATTTACTGTGTTCTTGTTTTGGATCCAGTGTCGACCAGAGGAGGATGGGTTCCCCTTTTGAGTCTTGGTTCCTCTCATGGTTTCTTCCTCTTGCTCTGAGGGAGTTTTCTCTTTCCACTGTTGCCCTCGGCTTTCTCAAAAGAGGCTCGGACACGGATTTCTGTAGAAGCTGCTTTTGAAAAAAAGCCTCAAACTTAATATATAATCAAACTTGACTTGATGAGCGGACAAGAAGCCGTTACTGGCTAGAGGAAATATCTTAATGGTTGTATTGACTGGAGAGTAAATCAGTAAAAGGTGATCTCTGACTTACACAGTACTGCACCGGCTCATTACTGTTCACTAACAGCTAATAAACAGCTCATGTTTATTCATGTGCTTCCAGTGTTGATGATTTCAGATGCTTCAATAATTGTTAATATTGTTAATCTGAAGTTTTGCTTCGCTGTTTTTCCTTCATTGTTTTGGTTTGTTGTTTTTTGCTGCTTCCAGGTTTCTGTTCATTGTTTTTTTCAAAACCTCGTCTGTGTTCTTTCTCCTGGCCCAAGCTCCGTCTAGTGTTCTGCTTTTGTTTGAGGTGTTTCTGGTTTTCCTGAATACTGCTCAGCTTCCTCCCAGTCCCAGCTGTGTTACTGTGTCCAGTTTGAGTTGTCAGGTTTTGATTTTGTTTCTGGTTCTGTCCAGTAGATTGCTGTTCCCCCGGTTGTGCTTTGCTTTGTTGTGTCTGTTTACTTTTGCCCAGGTTACATTAAAGTCTTGCATCGTCCATCCCTGCAAGTGTTTCCTTGTGTTCACTGCCACGTCTGACCAGGCATGACAGTAACTAATAATTGATATTAACAATAACAACAATGGTAATATTTACATATTTAATGTGATGAGATAATTAGCCTCGTTAATAAGTGAGGAAATGATCGTTGGCTTCTTCTTCTCAGTCTATGACTGGAGCTGCTGCTGCAGGTATGATATCTGACCTGTAGGTGGCACTGCTGTGTCGCTTTTCTTCATTAATCTGTGTAATCTCTGTGAAACTGTGAGCAGGCAGCATGTACCGTCAGCCACCAGCAGGGGGCTCGGCCAGCAAAGAATGAAAGCTGGTGGGGTTGGAGCAAAGAACTCCAAGCCCCAGAATCCCCAGCGGTAATCAACGCTGACCAGACCCACCTGTGTGGCACAGTATAAATACACCCAGCCAAACACAATTCCCCGTCGCACCTTTGTAGAGGGGTGAACAGTGAAGAGAAGCTGAAGTGAAAAGAGAAAAGTGTTTGAGTTGTTGTCTTTTGTTTGAGTAAACATCACTCCTGCTTTTTCCTTTGTTTGAATTCCTGACGTTTTCTATGTTGCTTATGATCAGTGTTTATACTGCCACCTCTCACAGCTGTGGCGGCACAGTGGAAGTACTGGAGTCCAAACCCCACAACACACCGTGACAGAAACTGGACTGAATCGTCTACTTGTGTCTCTTTACCCGAACTGTCTCCGTTTTGTTGTGCTAATAACCACAGTATGAGGAGGCCTGGAGAAAATGACCTTAACGTGGTTTCAGACTGACCTAAAGTGACCTTCACCTTTACAAGTTCCATAATGAGTGGAAACAGTCCTCATTTCCCAACGAGAATCCAGATCCAGATCAAAGGATAAGGAGTTAAAACACACTGACTTCCTAAACCATTTTTAAACTTCATTAACATGAAGGAAAACACCAGAAAAAGACAGATGTGGACAACATGTGGAAAAAGACAAAGATATAGAATTTAATCTGAAATATGATAAATGACAATTTCCTGAATTTCATTTTAAAATCTAGATTTTAGAAACTATGAACTGAAACTCCATCACAGCATTTGAAGATCATTACTACGCAACATTATGGGCTGTTTAATTTAGACGTCTAATAGACTGTGGTGTCTAAATGATCAACTCCAGCATTTATTAAATATAACAGCAGTTTTAAAATGCAGTTTATTAGTTCTTATCTCCTGATCTCCAGAACCCTCACCTCACTTGGCCTTGGAGAGACAATCTCCCTGCACCCTCCCATGAGCCTCTGCAAGGTCTAGGCCACAGAGAGCAGCTAGAGAGTTAATTTCTTTAGTTCCAGTGCATTTAAACATACACTTCAAGTGAGGAGTCTACAGATTTATCAATTCTTCTGTTTACAGACCGTCATTCTCCCTTTTCATGGCTGTCATGAACTGAACTACATCCAGTTATTTCACATATTTTTGTTTTGGGATCTGGTTCTTCTTCTCCCACCTTCGACCTTGGAGTCGATTTCCAAGTATTTTAAAGCTTACTTTAGAGGTTTTCCAAAATCATCAGTTAATAGATGCTCTAAATTCAGTTCAGGATGAGATTAGAGAGAGGATATAACAAACACAAGGGGTAAAGATAAATTTACCATAGCAGTGTAAGTAAATGTGTGTTCCACTTTTACTCCCATACTGAATTATATATATGGTCAACTGAAGTAATTCATAATTAATATACTGGCCTTTAGCCTGAATGAGATCTTCCTGTTATGAGTATTCTATCAGAAACCTCTAATCAACATTAGTGAACAGTTCAGGTTTAATTTTCTTCTATGTAGTCTGGCATACAAAGAGACTAAATCCATAACCACTAGACTACTATAATAACACACAAAGAATGATTTAAAGTAACAGCAAACGTTAAATGTATCATTATTAATATCATTAGTGGAAAATAAGGGATTAAAGACTGCACACACTGCTTTCAGAATAAAGAAGAGTATATATGATATACAAGCTTTGACAGCCCTTCTAAAGCGAGAAAAGCACACACAGTTGGCGTCATCACTCAGCTATATGTTCAAAGTGTCAACCAGTAATAAATAAAAGGAAAAGGGAGTGATATTGAAACATTGGCAAAATAATAATAATAAGGCATTAAATTCAAGTTTATTTATAAAACACTTCACAACAAGTCATCACAAATCTGCTTTACAGAGATCTGGGGATAAATACCTAAAATAGTACCCAGGAATAAAAACAGTAAATCAATACTGAATTCAGAGAATATGGAAATGCGCCGTCAAGCCATAAAAGATGAAAACGTGAGTGAAATGTTAAAGTCCAGACAGGTGAGGATGAATCAACACGAGGCTCCAGAGCAGGACAGTGGGCAGTAGGGTAGTAGAGAGCAAGGTCTGGTGGTCCAAGGATGGAACAGCTGGAACTGGGCATTTCAATACATGGAAAACAGAGGCAGAGAGAAAGAAAACAAAAATGAGAGAAAAACACAAGGGGTTAGAAAATCCAATAGGTAGAGTGGGCGTCAGATCACGGCAAGCTGAAGAAAAAAAAAGGGGAGGGGAAAAAACACAAAACAAAAACACAACACAGCAACACAGGTTTCAAGCCAATTAAAAACACATCTTAGATAAAAGTCCTGACTACATAAACATACTCAAAGGATTGGATACAATAAAAATGTCCTTCCCTAAACACAGGCTTCTTTTGGCACAGGACTTACTGTACAAATGACACGGGTAGATTCATCAAGGTCATTACAGTAGAGACAGAATTGTGGAAAAAACACATTTTCAAAGAAACAGACATATCTACCACTCAGAGAATAAGACCTCGAATGCACAGGATAATACAGCAGACACTGAGCACAAGCACTGCAATCCATATGATCAGCACAGAGACCATAAAACATTTTCCATTTACCAAACATGGATTTCTATCACCCCGTAAGACTGGTGTCCTCACCCCTTATTTCAGTCCTGAAGCCCTGCGGCTGTAAAAGCTACATAGGACAACCACATGCTGTCATTTCCTAAAGTAGTGCTGGTAAGAGTCTTGAACGTGAGAACAGCTCAGCCAGTTTGGATGCAACACTGTTTTGAACACAGAAACTCACAAGAGACATCGGTATGATTGACCAACAAAACATTAGGTGCTGCATTGTCCTTGTGTGTGAAAAGGATAGGAACCAGATTCCTCGGGGCCTGAAAGGAGGTCAAGGGTGCACAATGTTCTGGTCATTTTACTTAGAAAGCGTTCTAAATAGTCCAGAGTTCAATTCTGTTCTGGGTGCATTCCCAACCTACAAATCCACTTCTGTTCCACCACAACTGAAACAAAGCGTCCTGGGTCAGATCTTGTAGGTGGTGGGAAGCGAGCAATACAATCAGTGCAATGCGGTTGTTTAAAGGGTGCTGAGTCAGGAATTCTCCTGTCACAGTCTTTGTCCTTCAGAGCTAAAAGTTTAAAGTGTGGCGTGTCGGCGTCATCGCAGGCAGCCAAGGCGGCGCTAGGCTCACACCTTAGGCTGTGTTGTCAACGTAGGATGGAGTCAGGATGACTGTTTGCCAGCCGTTGCCATTGACTCTTCAGATGGTCATATCTGATCACATGCACCTTAAAATCCCAACAATAAAAATGTCACTCAGGTCATTTGAAGTAAGAGAACTGTACAGAATACATTGATTATTGATCAAGTACATACAGTCTGAGTTACATACAGTCAAGCCGGAGAGTCTGCACACCCCTTCTCCATGCTTTTTTTTAATGTTAAGACTTATTCTACAGTAGAATGAATTCTACACAATGACAATGTGAAAGCAGGGTTTTAGACATTTGTGGTAATTAAAAACATATAAAATCTCATATGTACACAAGTTGAAGCGAAAAACCCTGAAAGGAACCAAGAGTCAAAAGTAGTCAACACCGGATAGCACAACACAACAGAACAAGAATAAAAATCAACAAATGAAACAGTAATGAATTTTAAGAGCTGCTGCAAATGTGACATCATGCCATAAGTTATGAAAGTGTGTGTGCAGGTAAACGGTCATGTGCACAGCTATGCAGAGAGGCGTGAATCACTCAATATGAAGACGCAGAGCGAGAGAGAGAGCGTGAGAGAGAGAGAGAGAGAGAGAGTGAGTTGAAGGCTTAAGAAGAGAAAGCTCTTCCCCCCAGAGTTGCTTCTTCTGAAGTGGGAAACTGATAGTAGTCCAGAATCCTGCAAAAGAAATGTACGTTACCGGTTGTAGGGTTTAAGAAGTTCTCCAAGATGCTGTGGGGACAAACAATCAAGAGACTCAAGTCAGAAGGAGTATTTTATCAATGAGGAATTTAACTGGAATCCAGTGCAGGGATGAGAAAATAGACAGATGGTCACAATTTTAAGCTCAAGCTCTAGTTTTTTTTCATAAATTTTCCTTTGACTTGTTGCATAAATTCAGTATCACTGGAACTTACCTGGAAGTATTCGGCTGTGTGCTTGTGGTGAATCGTCCTTTGCATCTGCTTGAAGCCACACTACCACATCACAGCCAGCCAGCCAGAGCTGCAGATGGACAGACAGAGCTGCAGACTTGTAGATGGGTAAAATAGAACGTGTTGCAGATGGACAGAAAAAGAACTACAGAGCTGCAAATTTAAAGACAGACACAGTTGCAGACAGTCAGAGATGCAGAAGGATAGAAAGGCAGCCAACCACAAAGATGTACATGGATAAACAGCCAGAGCAGCACACATCCACAGAAATGCAGACGCATAGTCAGAAAGACAGCCATCATTGCACCAAACAGCCAGCCAAACACAGCTGCAGAGGGATTCTCAAAGACGGATCGTCAGTTTCACATGGACAGAAAGCCAGTCAGAGTAGCTGCCAGAGTCCCAACAGAATAAACTGCAGATTTATAGACAGCCAGAGTGTGTTGTTGATGGACAGAGTTGCAGAGGGACATACACAGTTCAACATGGTTGCAGATGCAGTCAGAAAGACTGCCAGAGCCACATGACCAAGCAGACAGCCAGTTGCAGATGAAGACAGCCAGAGTTTTAAATGGAGAAACAGCCAGAGAAACAAAAGAACAGGCAGCCAACCAGAGATACACATTGACAGCCAGGCAGCGAGCGCTGCACATGGACATGCAGACAGCCACATACAGTTGCAGATGGCCGGCCAGAATTGCACATGGACTGACAACCAGCCAGCCAGAGTTGCAGATGGACAGTGTGATGCAGTCCTGAGGGGGGGGGGGGGGGGGGGGGGGACAAAAAAAAAAACAAACAAACAAAACACAAAAAAACACCAAGACACCAGTAACATACAGCAATTAATTACATCTAGCATGACTTACCAGTATACATCAACAAGCCCATGTAATCAAGACATGTAAATAATGTTGTATTGTCATTTTAGAATGTGATGACCACCCCTATAGTGGACACTTTGTTTACTCCAGGCTAAGCAAAGGATGAGCACCTGGCTTAGAAGGATTGTGCAGAAAGAAATATGGGGTCAGTTGGTTCAGATTAAGCTGAAATCATGGTAGATGTGAGGCTTCGCAGCCCTCAGAGGAAGGCCACTGAGGCTTTATGTAAAGAATGTGTGACTTGGCTCTTTTGTGTTCCATTTTCACTTTGTCTTTACTTTCCTTTGACTTTTGGTGAAGGTCCTTCTGGTGAGACCACACAACCACATCACAGAGACAGTCAGCCAGAGTTGCAGATGGACAGACAACGAGCTACAGTCTTGTAGACAGGTAAAACAGAACAGTTGCAGATGGACTGAAGAATAACTACAGAGCAGCAGATTTATAGACAGACAGTTGCAGACAAAGAAACAGACAGTTTCACATAGACAGACAGACAGCGTTGTATATGGACTGACAGTCAATCTGAGTTGCAGCCAGTCTAAACAGAATGAATTGCAGATGAACAGGCAGCCAGAAAAAGGTGTACATGAACAGCCAGAGTTGCAGAGGGACATACACACAGCCAAACATAGTTGAAGATGCATAGTCAGAAAAACAGCCAGCCAGCCAGCCAATCAGAACTGCACATGAAAAGACAGCCAGCCACTGAATTGCACACTGAAAGTTAGCCACTGAATTGCACACAAATATGGACATGCAGACAGCCACAGTTGCAGATGAACAGAAAAACTTCTACAGAGCTGCAGATTTAAAGACAGACACAGTTGCAGACAGACATTTAGAGTTGCAGAAGGACAGACCGACGGCATTGCAGAGAGTCTAAATAGAATAAATTACAGATTTATAGCCAGAGAGGCATCGATTGACAGACAGCCAGAGATGCAGAAGTTCAGAAAGCCATCCAGCCACAGAGATGCACATGGATAAACAGCCACAGAGGCACACAGTCACAGAGATGCAGACGCATAGTCCGAAAAACAGCAATCATTGCACCTGACAGCCAGTCAAAACACAGTTGCAGACGGATTATCATAAAGTTGCAGACAGATAGTCAGTTTTACATTGATAGAGAGCCAGTCAGAGTTGCTGCCAGATTCAAAACACTGCAATTCATTCTGATGCCAGACAAAGTTGCAAAGGGACACACAGTCAAACCTGGTTGCAGACGCATAGTCAGAAAGACTGCCAGAGCTGCACATGGACTGACAGCCAGCCACTGAATTGCACACACATGGCCAAGCAGACAGTCACACAGTTTTAAATGAAAAGGCAACCAGAGTTTTAAATGGAGAGACAACCAGAGATGCAGAAGTTCAGAAAGCCAACCAGAGAGCGTTGCACATGGACATGCAGATAGCCACGCACAGCTGCACATGGACTGACAGCCAGCCAACCAGCCTGGCAGGCAGAGTTGCAGATGGACAGTGTGAGTTGCAGAACAAATACAGAGCAATCGATTTATAGACAGACAGACAGAGTTGCAGCCAGTCTAAACAGAATGAATTGCAGATAAACAGGCAGCCAGAAAAAGGGGTACATGGACAGCCAGAGATGCAGAGGGACATACACACAGCCAAACACAGTTGCAGATAAACAGTTGTGAAAACAGCCAGGGAGAACTGCACATGAAGACAGCCAGCCAGAGTTTGCAGAGTTTTAGATGGAGACAGACAGAGATGCACACGGACAGCCAGTCCAGCCACAGAATTACACACGGAAAGAAAGCCAGCCAGCCACAAAGTTGCATGTGGACATGCAGACAGCGCCACACATAGTTGTAGACAGACACAGTTTAAAATAGACAACCACCCAGTCAACCAGTTGCAGATGAAAGGATAGACAGCCAGTCAGAGTTGAAGCCAGAATCTAAACCAAACGAACTGCAGATTTATAAAAAGCTAGAGAGTCTAGACAGTCACAAAGTGGCAGACGGATTGTCACACAGTTGCACATGGATTGATAGCCAGGGTTGCTGAAAGAGCCTTAGCAGAACAAATTGCAGAGTTTCAGATGGAGACAGACCGTGATGCAGCCAGTGCGCCAGCCTGAGTCGCACACGGACAGCCAGTCCAGTCACAGAATTACACATTGAAAGAAAGCAAGCAAGCCAGCCAGCCACAAAGTTGCAGTTACAGTGTTTAAAGACACTGTTTAAAACGGACAGCCACCCACTCAACCAGTTGCAGATGGAGACATAGCCAGTCTGAAACTGCAGATTTATAAACAACCAGAGTGTTGTAGATGAACAGACAGCCAGAGTTGCAGATCGACATACACACTGCAGTCAGAAACAGTCACACAGTCAGAAGGACAGCCAGTCATCAGTTGCACATGGTTAGACAGCAAGCCACTGAATTGCACATGCATGGACATGCACATAGTGGCAGACGGATCACACAGTTTCACATGGATATACAGCCAGCCATCAGAGTTCAAACAGAACAAATTGTAGATTAATAGACAGACAAAGAGTGTTGATGGACAGACAAGCCAGAGAGTGTTAAAGGACATACACACAGCCAAATATAGTTGCAGTCGCACACTCAGAAAGACAGCCCCACATAGCCAGATGAAGCCTTTCTTTGCAGAAGGGGATCGGACGTCAAACCGGCATCCAGCAGCGAACTGTGAGGATTCGGCTGAACGGCTTGCTCCCTCTTCAGTAGGTGGACATGGGGCTAGAGATGACTGTCCTGGCAGCTGTCTTCTTCCACATGGTGTCCACCATATTTCATGAGTAAACAAAGGGGTTAGTAAGTTATTAACATAAAATAATGTAAAGTAACACACAGCAGATAACAAAAGGATTAAAACTGGCTAAGAAACAAGCCAATGCTAATATTAAAGAAAAAGAAATAACTAGGAGCAACATGATAGCTAGCAAACAGCAGGTGGGCAAGTTAAGACCACCTGCATATCACCGGAGATAGATAGACAAGAAAAAACACACTAAACTGAGTTAACATGGCTGTGCCTATCATCACCCCCTGTACTTATTTCTCCACTTTATAGACAGACAGTTCCAGAATTAGACAGTTTCACATAGACAGCCAAACAGCGTTGCATATGGACTGACAGCAAGTCAGAGCTGCAGCAAGCCTAAACAGAATGAATTGCAGATGAACAGGCAGCCAGAGAAAGTTGTCGACAGCTAGCCAGAGATGCACATTGAAAGAAAGTTAGCCACTAAATTGCACACGCATATGGACATGCAGACACACACACAGTTGCAGCCAGATTGTCAGACACTATTGCAGATGAATGACTATCCATCTGCTACTTTGACTGGTTGTAGACAGTTTCACATGGATAGACAGCGTTGCACATGGACAGGAAGCCAAAGTTGGTGCCAGAGCCTTAGCAGAACAAACTGCAGAGTTTTAGCTGGAGAGAGACAATGATGTAGAACGGTAAGAAGCCAGTCAGCCAGCCAGAGAATTACACATGGAAAGAATGCCAGCCAGCCACAAAGTTGCACATGGACATGCAGACCGCACCACACACAGTTGCAGACAGACAGCCACCCAGTCAACCAGTTGCAGATGGTCAGTCAGTCAGAGTTGAAGCCAGAGTCTAAACAGAACGACAGACAGCCAGAGTTGCAGATTGACATACACACTGCCAAACAGTCAGAAACAGTCACACAGTCAGAAAGACAGACAGCCATTGCACATGACAGACCATGGTTAGCCCGATCCCTCTTCAGGGATAGGAGTCAGGGAGTCATGAAGCCCTGTGTGGCAAAGAAGAAAGTTAATACATGTACAGAAACTGAATGATCACCTACCTGTTACACAGTTGCAAACAAATTGTCAGCCTCACACAGATGCAGATGTACACACAGACAGAAGCAGATGGATAGTTATCCAGTCAGTTAGCCAGACAGCCAGAGTCAGGGAGTCATGAGGACCTGTGTGGCAAAAAAGAAAGTTAATACAGGTATTGAAACTGAACAATCACCTACCTGCTACGCAGTTGCGTATGCATAGTCAACATCACAGTTGCAGATGGACACAGATAGAGAAGCAGATGGATAGTTAGCCAGAGTCAGGGAGTCATGTGGACCTGTGTGGTAAAGAAGATGTTAATACATGTATTAAAACTGAATGATTACCTACCTGTTTCACAGTTGCAAACAAATTGTCAGCCTCACACAGATGCACACACAGACAGAAGCAGATGGATAGTTAGCCAGACAGTTAGCCAGTCGGCCAGAGTAAGGGAGTCATGAGGACCTGTGTGGAAAAAAAAAAGTTAATACATGTATAGAAACTGAATGATCACCTACCTGCTACACAGTTGCGTATGCATAGTCAACATCACAGTAGCAGATGGACAAAGACAGAAGTAGATGTACAGTTAGCCAGACAGCCAGAGCCAGTGAGTCATGAGGACCTGTTTGGCAAAAAAAAAAAAGTTAATACATGTATTGAAACTGAATGACCACCTACCTGTTACACAGTTGAAAACAAATTGTCAGCCTCTCACAGACGCAGATGGACATGCAGATGGATAGACCATCGTTAGCTCGACCCATATTCAGGGATAGGAGTCAGGGAGTCATCAGGACCTGTGTGGCAATAAAAGAAAGTTAATACATGTATAGAATCCAGTGCAGGGATGAGAGAATAAGACAGATGTGGTCACAATTTCAAGCTGAACAGTCAAGCCGCTGCATTCTTAACTTATTTAATGACCCTGAGCTTATTTAATGATTTGTATAAACTTCCTACCAAAGCGGCATTACATTAATCCAATCTTGGTTATAAATCTGTATAAATTTAATAGAGTATGTGACTTAGCGCTTTTGTGTTCTATTCTTTTTTTTATTTTTTTATACATTTTACATTTTCCTTTGACTTGTTGCATAAATTCAATATCACCGGAACTTACCTGGAAGTATTCGGCTGTGTGCTTGTAGTGAATCGTCCTTTGCATCTGCTTGAAGCCACACTACCACATCACAGCCAGCCAGCCAGAGCTGCAGGTGGACAGACTGCAAGCTACAGACTTGTAGATGGGTAAAACAGAACGAGTTGCAGATGGACAGTATAAGAACTACAGAGCTGCAAATTTAAAGACAGACACAGTTGCAGACAGTCAGAGATGCAGAAGGATAGAAAGGCAGCCAACCACAAAGATGCACATGGATAAACAGCCAGAGCAGCACACATCCACAGAAATGCAGACGCATAGTCAGAAAGACAGCCATCATTGCACCAAACAGCCAGCCAAACACAGATGCAGAGGAATTCTCATAAAGACGGATCGTCAGTTTCACATGGATAGAAAGCCAGTCAGAGTAGCTGCCAGAGTCCAAACAGAATAAACTGCAGATTTATAGACATCCAGGGTGTGTTGATGGACAGATTTGCAGAGGAACATACACACAGTTCAACATGTATGCAGATGCAGTCAGAAAGACTGCCCGAGTTGCACATGACCAAGCAGACAGCCAGTTGCAGATGAAAAGACAAGCAGAGTTTTAAATGGAGAAACAGTCAGAGATGCAAAAGAACAGGCAGCCAACCAGATATACACATTGACAGCCAGGCAGCGAGCGCTGCACATGGACATGTATGCATGGACATACAGCCACATATGGCCGGCCAGAATTGCACATGGACTGACAACCAGCCAGCCAGAGTTGCAGATGGACAGTGTGATGCAGTCCTGATAGCTGACCCCTCACCCCTTAGATCCCTAGAGTGGGTCTTTTAGGAGCCGGCAGGATCCAGAGTTAACCTATAAAGGGGAGAAAGAAAAAAAAAAAAGAAAAAAAAAAAAAACCCACACCAGTAACATTAGGATACGGCAATTAATTACATGTAGCTTAACTTACCAGTATACATCAACAAGTCCATGTAATCAAGATTGCACAGTTATTTCAGGATGTGATGACCACCCCTATAGTGGACACTTGGTTCACTCCAGGCTAAGCAAAGGATGAGCACCTGGCTTAGAAGGACTGTGTAGAAAGAATAGTGGGTTAGTTGGTGCAGATTAAACTGAAATCATGGTAGATGTGAGGCTTTGCAGCCCTCAGAGGAAGGCCACTGAGGTCTTATTATGTAAAGAGTGTGACTTGGCTCTTTTGTGTTCCGTTTTCACTTTGTCTTTACTTTCCTTTGACTTTTTTTGCACAAATTCTATTAATATCACTGGAAAGTTCCTGGAAGTATTCAGCTGTGTCCTTCTGGTAAAGCCACACTACCACATCACAGAGACAGACAGCCAGAGCCGCAGATGGACAGACAGCAAGCTACAGTCTTTTAGACAGGTTAAACAGAACAAGTTGCAAATAGACTACAGAATAAATACAGCAGCAGATTTATAGACAGACAGTTGCAGTTGGAGAATCAGACAGTTTCACATAGACAGACAGCCGGACAGCGTTGCATATGGACTGACAGCCAGTCAGAGAAGGATGTAGAGGAACATACACACAGCCAAACACAGTTGCAGATGCATAGTCGTGAAAACAGCCAGCCAGCCAGAACTGTACACTGAAAAGCAGCCAGTCACAGAGTTGCACACAAAGTTAACCACTGAATTTCACAAGCATAAGGACATGCAGACAGCCACACAGTTGCAGATAGACACAACCAGCCAGAGCTGCATATGGACAGCCAGTCCAGCCAACAGCAGATGGACAGACAGCGAGCTATAGACTTGTAGATGGGTAAAATAAAACGAGTTGCAAATGAAGAGAAAAACAACCACAGAGCTGCAGACAGACATTTAGAGTTGCAGAAGGACAGACAGCCAGCATTGCAGAGAGTCTAAACAGAATGAATAACAGATTTATAGCCAGAGATGCAGAAGTTCAGAAAGCCATCCAGCCACAGAGATGCACATGGATAAACGGCCACAGAGGCACACAGCCACAGAGATGCAGACGCAAAGTCCGAAAAACACCAATCATTCAGCAATCAACCAAAACACAGTTGCAGACAGATTATCATACAGTTGCAGACAGATTCAGTTTCACATGTATAGACAGCCAGTCAGAATTGCTGCCAAATTTAAAACAGAATGTATTGCAGTGTTGATGCCAGACAGAGTTACAAAGGGACATACACACAGTCAAACATGGTTGCAGACGCATAGTCAGAAGTTGCACATGCACTTTCACATAGACAGACAGCTTTGCATATGGACTGACAGCCAGTCAGAGTTGCAGCCAGTCTAAACAGAATGAAGTGCAGATGAACAGGCAGCCAGAAAAAGGTGTACATGGACAGCCAGAGTTGCAGATGCATAGTCAGAAAAACAGCCAGCCAGCAAACCAGAACTGCACATGAAGACAGCCAGCCACAGAGTTATACACTGAAAGAAAGTTAGCCACTGAATTGCACACGCATATGGACATGCAGAAAATGCAGAGAACAAATTGCAGAGATTTAGATGGAGACAGACAGTGATGCAGAATGGTGAGCAGCCAGCCAGAGTTGCACACGGACAGCCAGACCAGCCACAGAATTACACACGGAAAGAAAGCCAGCCACAAAGTTGCATGTGGGTATGCAGACAGCGCCACACATAGTTGTAGACAGACACAGTTTAAAAGAGACAACCACCCAGTCAACCAGTTGCAGATGAATGGATAGACAACCAGTCAGAGTTGAAGCCAGAATCTAAACCAAACGAACTGCAGATTTATAAACAGCTAGAGAGTCTAGACAGTCACACAGTGGCAGACGGATTGTCACACAGTTGCACATGGATTGATAGCCAGGGTTGCTGAAAGAGCCTTAGCAGAACAAATTGCAGAGTTTCAGAAGGAGAGACAGACAGTGATGCAGCCAGTGCGCCAGCCAGAGTCACACACGGACAGCCAGTCCAGTCACAGAATTACACATTGAAAGAAAGCAAGCCAGCCAGCCACAAAGTTGCACAGTCACAGTGTTTAAAGACACGGTTTAAAACGGACAGCCACCCACTCAACCAGTTGCAGATGGAGAAATAGCCAGTCAGTTGTTTCCAGAGTCTAAACAAACTGCAGATTTATAAACAACCAGAGTGTTGTAGATGAACAGACAGCCAGAGTTGCAGATCGACATACACACTGCAGTCAGAAACAGTCACACAGTCAGAAGGATAGCCAGCCATCAGTTGCACATGGTTAGACGGCAAGCCACTGAATTGCACATGCATGGACATGCACATAGTGGCAGACGGATCATACAGTTTCACATGGATATACAGCCAGCCATCAAACAGAGTTTGAACAGAACTAATTGTAGATTTATAGACAGTGTTGGACAGACAAGCCAGAGAGTGTTGACGGACATACACACAGCCAAATATAGTTGCAGACGCACAGTCAGAAAGACAGCCCCACATAGCACAGATGAGGCCTTTCTTTGCAGAAGGGGATCGGACGTCAAACTTGCAGCCAGCAGTGGAGCGTGAAGAGTCGGCTGAACGGCTTGCTCCCTCTTCAGTAGGTGGACATGGGGCTAGAGATGACAGTCCTGGCAGCTGTCTTCTTCCACAAGGTGTCTGGAAGCATCCACCATATTCCATCAGTAAACAAAGGGGTTAGTAAGTTATTAATGCAAAATAATGTAAAATAACACAGCAGATAACAAAAGGATCAAAACTGGCTAAGAAACAAGCCAATGCTAATATCAAAGAAAAAGAAATAACTAGGAGTAACAAGCAACATGATAGCTAGCAAACAGCAGGGGGGCAAATGAAGACCACCTGCATATCACCTGGGAAAGATGGACAATAAAAAACACACTAAACTCAGTTAACATGGCTGTGCCTAATATCACCCCCTGTACTTATTTCACCACTTTCCCCGGTGGTATTTCCTCATATTTCCAAGACTAGGAGAAGCTGCATTTGAAGGAACAAATATCATACAACAGAACTAGCATTACAGTATTACATCTGTACATATTAATAACCAGCTTTCAGAGTCTACTCAGAAAACGTTGGTAAACTAAACATTAGCGGAGTTAATCCAAGCACGATTTCACTCGAATTTGGGAAGCTTATATTAGAAAAATATTAGAACAATTGTGTACTGCTCACTAGCGCTTGAACAGGGCTTTAATTGTCTGTGGTCACTCCCTTATTTACATGTAGACCCATTAACCCATTCCCAATCACACTGTAACAATCACGGCTTTGTAGCTCATCCTCAGCTAAAAGAGAAAGAATGAGAAGAGAACCATTCAGTAAGGAGTTATTTGGTTTACTACACTACAAACCCCCCGAACCCAATCAAAAACCTAACATTCAAACAAACATCCACCAGTTCTTTTAAATGGCACATACCTGAAGTCCATAGGGAGAGTCCAAAACAGTCTGGAGTCAGACAGCAAACAAACAAAAACAAACAAAAACAAACGAGAACCCCTCTGAAAAAGAACAGTATTATGAATCTGAACACACACACACACACACACACACACACACACACACACACACGTTAAATGACTTACCTGCCAACTATCTAATTTACTAAGCATGAACGACGGACCCAAGGCAGTCTTTTTCCAAAAGGTGTCCAGATGTGTGCGGCAGTGCTCCTTCAGGGCCTCGCTGCGTCAGGTGGAGAACGATGATGCTGAAGGAATCACGCTGCCGAAGCACCAATGGAAGCCTGGCGACGTTCAGGACATGGGCACCTAGAAAACAGGAGACCGTGGCATTACTCTTTGGGCCCAAAATTTAAGTGTTTTACAGTAGAAACTCCAACAATGAGAACACAACGGAGACGACTACTCTGGTATTTTGAAGACCATGTTGGAGGCGTCCCGGACTGCCTCTGGCCTCGTCTTCCATCTGTGGAGTTTGTCTCTATAATAGCAACTAGATCTGCCATTCAAGCAGGACGAGCTCCATGCAGAGCGTCTGGAGATCTTATTCCTCCGCGGTCGCCATGTTCCTCGAGAGTGTAAACACAGAGACAGAAATGCAAACGTCAGTTAGTGAGAAAAAGTACTGTACAGTAACACAGGTAGCAGATGGCACAGGGATTACAAGACAAATAAGACAAAGCTAATATTAAGTCTATGAGGTAGGGACAGTTGCTCGACTCTCTGGGTTCAATTACATCACAAGCTTTCAAAGCAGAACTGCATCAAAACAGCAATTTGAAGTCTCGCTCAAAATACCACCTGATCCTATAGATCCAGTGTGCAAAAGAGGGTTGTAGATACACACTCTGGTGAGAGCCATCCAACTCGTTAAAAGAACTGGTGGATGTTTATGTTCTGTTGTGTTTTCAGAGGGTTTGTGGTGCAGTAAACAAAATAACACTTAGTGGATGATTCTCTCTGCATTCCTTTCTTTTTAGTTTCAAGATGACTTACAAAGCTGTAACTGTTACAACATGTACAAGACCTGATCCAAGTTGGACAGTCAGTAAATTGTCACTGTTCATTTGGCTCAGACAAGTACAACACTGGACTGCAGTCAAGCATGTAATGAGATACTTAAAGGCTTCAACTGATCATGGACTGTGTTACCAGAAGAGTGGGGAGAAACTGAAACTTGAACACAGTGATGCCGATTCAGCAACAAATACAGACGACAGACGAAGCACAACAGACTCCAGTTTTAATCCAACTAAAGACAGTTCTCTTACTCTCTGCTCGGTCTACATGTAAAGGAGAATATATGGCACTGTCTGCAATTATATAGGAAAGCTTGCACCTCACACACCTCACAAATGCCATGAACAGTGATCACCAATATGCACCTGCAAACAATACTGGAAGACAGCCAAGAAGCAATTGCACATCCACATTGGACACCACTCCATTCGACCAGTGATCCATGAGTATAAAATAACTGATCACTGACCCACAGCAGATATGGTTATGAGAAAGGGAATCTTTGTAGGGTACGACAAGAACAGTCCATCATACCTAGTCTACTATCCAGACACAGAGAAAGTCCTTAAGCACAGGCTTGGGGGAATTTAACGGAGTGTGTTACAGAACACCAAACCCAGACTGACCAGTCAATGGCAGCTGATTATTTCCATAAGGAGAGATGTGTACAAGGTTCAAGAATTCAACCTGATGTTTAAGATGGCGTTCGAACAGTGGGAGACAGACGTAGCACAAATCATCCAAAGAGAAATAGGACAGCACCTCAGTATTTAGCTGACTGTGTCAGATATTAAAGACCAGATAATCACAGATACTGACTTTTGTTTTGGGTTGATGCAGCACAGAATGACCTTCAGCTCCAGATAGACGTTACAACAGCGGGATTTAAAGGAAAGACAAATACAGGTGAAAAGGTTGTCTGTAAACTGAATAAGTCACTGTATACTCTCAAACAGTCTGGAAGAACCTGTAACATGATTATCCAGACGAAAATGGCTTTACACAGAACCCAGCTGACCATTGTGTCTACAAACACCCTGAAAACAGGAGGATGATACTGATAATCTGGGTTGATCATCATTGCCGCCAAAGACAATGACTTACTCATGGAGGTGAAAAAGAGGTCAACAACATTCAAGATGCAGAATCTAGGAACACAGATCCATTTTCTAGGTACTGATTTTGATCAAAGTCAAGGAGCAGTAAAGAGGTTATGGTTCGAATACTCATCGCAAGTTTTTCATGGATCCATTTTTTTATATATTCAGCCAAGTTGTGTGTAGGTTTTATTCCTAACAATTAACTTGCTCCCCATATGGATATTGGGATAAACTTTACACACAGAGGACTCAGTGGGACAAAGGCAGCATTCCTGAATAGAACTAAAACCAAGGACTTCCCTGGTTAAGACTTTTTCACATAGAAAAAACAAACAGGATTCATAAACTGTCTTCAGAAAGAAGGACATCTGAAGTACAAACACCTCAGTGAGAGCTATCCAACGCCTCTGTTTCAGTTGTTCCAATGGACACCAAGTACAAAAGAACCATTGAAAGAACTGGTGGATGTTTGTATTCTTTGTGTTGTCAGCTTGAAGCACACAGTGATGCAGATTTGGCATCAAATGCAGAAGACAAGCAAAACACAACAGTCTCCAGTTTAAGTCTAACTAAAGACGGCCCTCTTACTCTCTGCTTGGTCTACATGTGAAGCAGAATATATGGAACTGGCTGCAACTTCTTAGGAAAGCTTACACCTCACACAGCTACTAAATGCCATGGACAGTGATCACCAATAAGCATCTGTAAAAATATTGGAAGACAACAATCAAGCAATTGCTCTTTCAAAGAACCCTGTATGTCGATAAAGATGGGAAGGTGTATGTCCCAGCATATGACCCGGTCTTGTGAAATTTTGAACCAAAGGGAGGTCCCATATAAAAAGGTCCCTTTATTTCACAATCAACAAAAAACAAACCGAAAGCAAACTTGGCAGAACGCTTTCAGTTTCGCATGAGACTTGCCGTTACTCCACCACTCACTGGATCGGGAGAGCCCTTTCGCTCCTGGTAAGAGACAGCCGTCTCAGCAAACCGCCGAGCTGGACCTGCAGTTCCACTCAGCCGACTCTCACCAGAAAAAAGGGGGTCCCGTCTCTTATATCTTTTAACAAAATGAGGAACTATGCGTGGGCGAGAGTGGGGGCCAACCGCTCCCGCCAGGCACAGCCTTCCACTATCACTTGTACATTCCAGTGGTTTCGCAACTGCATCCTCATGAAAAACAAGTTGATTATTGATTATTAATTGATTATATAAACGTGAGTTTGCAACATAACATAACCTGTAACTTAATGTAATAATATAAAAGACCTGTATTAACATATTACCAATACATTATGACCAGCAAGCATACCTTTAATATAAAGTGAACATGGACGCATTATATCCTTATATTCCGATATGAAGACCAAATTAGCATGGCTCCGCAGTGCACTTGCACCACTTCATAACGCCTTTCATAGTACAAACACCCTTGCAGCCTAGCCAAAGGAGTAGGCCTTTCCTTAGTGGTTACATCCCATAACCAAACAGTAAGTTGTTCATATGATACAGTGTACACTAATTGGATGGAGTGCACCCTAGGCCGGCGCCTAGGTATCAGCAAGGCAGAATTCATTCTTATTACAGACCCTTACAAACATGACAGATAGAAGCTAGACTCAAAATGAGAAAGGGAATCTTTGTAGGGTATGAAAAGAACAGTCCATCATACCTAGTCTACCATCAAGACACAGAGAAAGTCCTTTAACACAGACTGGTGAAATTTCATAGTGTTACAAAACACCAAACCCAGACTGAACAGGTAATGGCAGCCAATTATTTCCATGGGGAGAGATGTGTACCCCCCTTGCAAACAGCTAACAGTGTTGATCAGATTCCAGATTCAGATGACACACTATTCAAAGAGATAAAGCACCTCAGTATTTAGCTGACGGTGTCAGATATAAAAGACCAGACACTGATCAATACTGACTACTGTTACAGGGTCTGTAATGTACCACAGAGCTTCAAAGAGGAGTTCAACAAAATCACAGTTTTGAGTTGATGCAGATGAACAGCACACCATGACCTTCAGCTCCACCAGATGGACGCTACAACAGCCTACTTGAATGCTTTAGTTAATGGTGAGATGTACATGGAGCAACCAGAGGGATTTGAAGGGAGATCAAATACAGGTGAAAAGATTTTCTGTAAACTGAATAAGTCACTGTATGCTCTCAAACAGTCTGGAAGAACCTGGAACAACATGTTGCCTGATTATCCAGATGAAAATGGCTTTACACAGAAGCTAGATGACCATTGGGTCTACAACAAACCCCCTGAACACAGGGTTAGATGTTCCTTCATGAAGTACAGTAAGCTAGCTGTGATGCTGTTGGTTATCATGATCACAGGTGTGTATTTATTGTCTCAGGAACAGACTGGCTCTTTTACGAGTGTGTTGCTACAGTCTCTGTACATAAAGGCTCTATATAACATGACATTGAGGTCAGAAGTCCATCATGAACGCTAAAAGCCTCAACTTCCAGAGGGAGCGATTCTATGTCCCCCACCAATGTGAAAATCCCTCCTAGGCCCTTGATTCAGAGCTCTGTATTCACTAGGTTTTGATCAAGTTTCACAGAGACATCGTGAACTAAGGAGCTCATCAGTCAGAACTTCACTGACCGTGACTTCTTTAGGGGCTAGAGATCCTATATTTAACAGCCCAGATTCAATACAGGAGCTGCTTGTACTCGGAAAGCTGAATGAATCTGGATCAATTCTAATAAAGTTGATAAAGAGGATTTTCTGATGTTACGATTATAAATCATGCGGGGACACAGACACAGTCTCCATACTGCAGGGTTTGTCTGAAACACTGAGTGACACTGATATATTACTTTAATACAAGCAGAGAAATCACAGAATTAATGCTGATAAAATGGAGGAAATCCTCTTAAACTAACCTGACTGGTGGGACTGGGAAGGGCCAGTCAGTCCTGGAGTAGCAGCTTCTCGATGTTCCCGGAGAGAACGACGGACCCCAGGCCGCTCGGGTGAACCTCTCTGCGGAAGAGGACCTGCCGCTCCCCAAAGATCTCCTGTCCGGCAGCCAGCAGTGGAGCACGAAGAGCCGGTAAACGCTCTCTTACTCGTCGGTAGGTGAGCAGGGGGCCGAAGACGATGATCCAGGAGTCTGTCTTTTTCCAAACGGAGCCGAAGCCGCCACGCTGCCGCCGAGAGGAAGCCGCCACGCTGCCGCCGAGAGGAAGCCGCCACGCTGCCGCCGAGAGGAAGCCGCCACGCTGCCGCCGAGAGGAGCCGCCACGCTGCCGCCGAGAGGAAGCCGCCACGCTGCCGCCGAGAGGAGCCGCCACGCTGCCGCCGAGAGGAAGCCGCCACGGGAGTGGATGTGACGAACCTCGGGGTCTTCCGCTCCGGTAGCGCTGGAACTGAGACCGCCGCGTTGGAGACGTCGCGGGCTGCCTCTGGCCTCGTCTTCCGTCGGTGGAACTCGGACTGCCGGTCCAGCTGGACGAGCTCCAAGCTGAGCGTCTGGAGAGCTCGTTCCTCCGCGGTCTCCATGTTCCTCTCTGAGTCGACTCACGTCTCGAACAGCGGTTCAGAGTCTCGCTCAAAATACCGGAGATCACGTGATCCGAACCGAAGCTTCGTTACGTCACTTCCCGTCCCGCTGTAGACCCGAGCGCAACGAGCTGAATATAAACTGAAATATGTACTTAAATAAAATATAAATGTATAAAATGAGTGAATTTGGTTGACTTTCATTTTAGGAGAAAACTAAACATGAACATAGTTTTTATTTGAACATCAGGTTTTGTTTCAAAACCGACAAAAGATATAAAAGTCCTTGACAAACCTCCGTATTCGAGGGTTTTTAACTGGAGACGACGTGAAATGACCTCTAATAAAACATTAAAAGGAACAATAAGGACTAAATCACAGCAATCGTTTAAAATGTCTCCCGCAGTCCAATTTCCAAACACTGGAGAGAGGGGTCTGCCCCGCCCCCTCAACCCAAGACCCGCAGCTCGAGCGGGTTGCCAGGTTGAGGACACTGAACCTGCAGGAACGAGCGCGAGACGAGTTCAATAACTTTTACAATCACAAGCGACGACGAGTCATATTCTGTAAGATGATCAGTAAATATACTCGCTTGATCTGTTTTTATTGTCTGTTCATTATAAACCAGCTCATGAGGATTTTATACAACTCTGTCAACTGTTAGCGAGCTGGATGCAGCGCTGCCGGCTTTATCCAGAGCCAAGCTCGTTCTCCTGAACACAAAAGCCCACTGCTCCTAAAATCCACTCTGGAGCTGGAATTACTCATTTACACATCCTGACAACATACTGCTCAGTTTAACAGATCATATACACACTTTTCTCCGAGTAGTAGCTGCTGTAGACCTCAGTTATGAAGGACCCTCACTGGAGCTTCACCACACAAACCTTCTGGACGCAGGAACATCATCAGGGCTTCCAGCTCTTCAGCTTTCATTGATCACCAGCTCCCTCCATTTCATGTAGTTACTGTTACACATTAGTTTATTTCACATTGTCTTTACCCTGATTTACCTTTATAACATTGCTGTTTGTTGTTCAAATAAAGTCAAATTATTAATGAACAAAGCTGCTGTAACAACAAAGTATGACTTATGAGTTGATGAAAAAGATGAAAATGAACCATTTTATTAAACAGTTGTGTGCATTTCCTATTTACAGAGTAATAAGGGTTTATAAGGGTAAGTAACAAAATGGTAATCAGATTGTTTAAAATGGTTATGATCAACATGATTTACAGTATTGATAAGTGAACATTTCATATTACATCATTAATAAAACCAGAAATGCTGAGATCAGTATACAAACTCCAATCAGTGCAACGACCTTATTATAAAAATAATGCAAAACAAGGTATAGCAACAAATATGAATAAATATAGTACAGAAAAATATATCAAATGGACTTTAAAGGGACTTGAGAGATGTGCAGCTCTTCCTCCAGTGGGAACTGCTGCTCATTAGTCTGTCTGGAACGCTGCGCTGTGGAGAAGAACTGAAGTTATTACACTAAAAATGGAGTTATTGTTTTGTGGGCTAGTTCTTCAGCACAGTGTGATGTAGAAAAGAAAGGATGGTTTATAGCTGTGGAGCATACGGTCAAGCCTGGGTTTGCTTGAGTTCCTCTATGGTTGGTGCCGGGACAGGTAGAAGCAGGCCAAACCTTCTGGGGTCATCAGGGTGAAGCGACCTTAGTCTGGGTCTTCCCCTGCAGTCATGAAGCAGCAGCTGTAAGAATCTAATTATAACAAACTGTTTACAAAGACGAGGAGCATATTCCTCATCTGGACTGTCATCACCCTTTCCTTTTCTTCCTGATCATCTGTTCCCCAATCAGAACTGTGAAATGTGAGATGAGTAAATACTAGGAATCACACTACAAGTACATTTACTTCTACATTACTACTCAAACAATAATCACAACTTCCTGAGCTCACTGATCTCATCTTCATTCATGTTCAGGTTTTGGTGGTCTTGGACTCTCCTATTCTGAAGACAATATGATAAAGAATTACACACTGTCAGCATAGGTGTGGACTGCAGCTACTATTTTCTCTGTGTCATGTTTAGTAATAAACTATAGTTACCTCTTCTCCAAAGCTTCAGAGACATCCATGCTGCTCTCCAGAGCTTCAGTCCCTTCTTCTAGAAGTGGTAGATCTTCTCTATAGAGATCAAATTGTTCTGTTTGTGAAAATGTAGACCACCAATAATACTGTACTTCTGTACTGATATTAGGATCTATAATTCACAATGTGGTCTGAAATCATATTAGTTCAGATCCTGAATACTGACCGGTCTGAAAGTGCTCCACTTGATGGACACCCAATACTGGACAGGGGCATCAAATGCTGCTTCTTCTACTGCCTCTTACTAGGGGTGGAGGTGCTTGAACATTCAAAGCTAAAAAGAAAATCCCATAATCAACTTATTTACACAGAAAAGTGAAGATCATTTCACCACAATATCAAACCTGAGTGATCTCTACTAAAAAGGGCTTTATGGACTCTATTAGATACGACGGATAAACAGCTAACGTCTGATAGACACTGTGCACACGATTAAAACATTATTTTCAACCATTCTGAACAAACGAGCACAATTTAAACGATGGAATAAACAATAAGATGTAGATGTGATTATATAATACACTTCAATCAAGAACTAACATTAAAAACACAGTAAAACATTAGAAACACCAAGTTATCTGACTGCACTGATGAAATGCAGAAAGTCCAGGTAGGATGAAATTATGGGCGAACCGCCAATCACAGAAATGTTCCTCAACCTAAAAAGCCTCGGCATTCGTCTAAAAAGCTCCATGAGCAGAGACGGAGTAAAAGCAGAGGAAATATTGGCGATGCGTTTGCATTAATATTGAGCTGGCAGCTCTAGTCTGGAGCACTTTAGCTACCTAGCTCTCTCAAACACGCGCTGCCTTCATAACCCAGCTGCACTCGGACCACTGGCTAGAAATGAAGCCCTCCAATGTTTAAAGCACTGAAAAAGCCCATCTCTACTAGTGGCTGTAAGAAATGACCTAGATGAGGTTAGCTAAACTTAGCTGAAGCTCAGTGCTCACCTGTTCAGGAGAAAATCAGCCAGTTCGGTCCGTTTTGAGTCCTTCTGGGCTCTAAGCTGTCTCCATCTATCAAACGCATCTCCAGTATTTCCTCTGCTTTTACTCCGTCTCTGGTCATGGAGCTTTTTAGACGAATGCCGAGGCTTTTTAGGTTGTGGAACATCTAATGATCCAGGTCCAGGTCGCTTCCTCGCCTCCATGGCTGCAGCACGCTGTGTTTCCTTGCTGTTGTTTTTCCAGATCTGGCAACCCGGGGTGTGGCAGTAGGACTGGGGGGTGGGGGAGTGTAAAACAGTATAGCCATCAAATGTGATGTGATGAACCAACTTCATATGAATAATTGTGTCTTTTATAGTCTATTATAAATATTTATGACTGTTCTGGGTGTTTTACTCTTCACTACTGCCTTCATCTCTACACTTTATTGCAACATCATAATGAAGCTTTTGTGTATTTTCTGCTTTTGTCTTACAGTGTATGATGAGGTTGATGACATTCATCCTGTGATGGTGAACATTTGTCACCGCTTCAGCTGAAACAGTGCTGGGAGTTTTCCTCTAAAGGACTCCTAGGTGATCTTCAAGAGATGCTCAGCAAAAGTGTAAACACCCCACTTTCATCTCCACCAGCAGACCTACAGAAGACTCTTAAATTCAGTGATGCTCTCAGAGGTGTACAGGTTCAAGGGAAGGTGTTTCAGTGTGTGTCTAATATTACACTAAATTATGTAAGTACTCCCTTGATGATGTTGGTGTAACGGGCCGTCTGCATACTGAAGTGATTCCATTGTTTTGGAAAGTCACGTACTTACTAAACATGGACACTGTGTGGGTTCTGTGTGGTAAAATGTAGCTTCTGGTTTCTGGTGGGTGTTTTTCTTTTTAATAAGGCTGATATTCTCTTTTATAAGTGGAACCTACATTATGTACTTTTTGCTGTGTCAGGATGAAATATGATTTTTTTTGCTGGTAATAAAAAATAAAACCTTTTTACTTAGTTTCATTGTTTTATTTGCTGTTAATGTCATATTGTAATGGTATGGAGTTTCTTTTAATTTCATCTTCATAAACATTGTTAATTTTATTTCTATTTCTGTTGCTCTTTTAATTAATGCTAAAGTTCAATATGTTTACTATTTACTTTCTATAAATAAACAGTACAGAAAGACATTTAGTCACTGGGGTGGTACCTCTAAAAGCACATGCTGGTGCCTTTTGGAGAGGAGACACAGTTGTACCATAGTTTAAAGGTGCATTTTAGCCTCTTGGGGAACTTAATAGAACCTTAACTTGTACAAAAAGTACTTGTGCTGAAAGGTTCTCTGTAGTATCTCAATAGGGTACAATAATGTGCACTATATAAGTGAGAAGCCCTCAACTGACTACACAATAGAAACACCTATATCTGTACGCTGTTCATCGACTTTTCCCTCCGCCTTCAAAATGGTCATCCCCACCAGACCTGGAAATCAACACCTGCATTTGTAATTGGGTTTTGGAACATCCTAATAAAAAGACCCCAGTATGTGCGGTTGTGTAGTTCTGTGTCCTGCAGAGACTCTGTGTGACAGTGGAATACGGCAGCTCCACTGTGGCAGATTGAGGCTCTGCAATAGGTGGTGAGAAATGCTCAGGACATCTTATCTGGCACAAGGTCCCCTTCCATGAGAGACGTTCCTCACCAGCACTGTGTGTGGAAGGAGATTGCAGCTTCATTAGGGACACCTTTCACTCCAGCCACACACTGTATAACCACCTACCATCCAGGAGGAGATGAAGAAACCAGTGAGATGAGACTGTCAGTGTTTGTGTTGTAATATTTCACATTAAAATCTAGGACAGTCAGTTCTCTCATTTCTTGGAAAAGTCCTCTTTATGAAAGTTGGCAGTAGTTTAGTGTTTTGATAAACTTTAGTTTAGTTCATGAAGTAATGTGAAGGAAAGGACACTCTCCATGTCTGGCATGGGTGATGGTCTGGCAGTGTGTTAATGGAGGGAAAGGGTGGTGTGCACACCATCAGCTGATTGGAACCACAACTGAAGGAGCTTTTCTTTTCACAGTTGAGGCTTTTATTATCATTTTAGCTCTGTATAAGTAAACAGTGAAATGAAATGATGATTTTCCCAGAAAAAGGTGCAGAGAATAAAAACAATACAGTACAGGACAGACAGCAGAAAGTGCAGCATGCAGACAATACAATAAATACAATAAATACAATAAATATAATAAATACGACTCAATTCTAAATAGAGGTATTCAGTGTAAGGTGCATAGAAATTTAACATGCCGTGACATCATATGCAGACCGCTGATAACACACATGAAACATGAAACACAGCAGGTACTGAGGTAGTAAGTATAGAATATATAAATAAGATAAATAGACGCAGACATTAAAATGCAATGGACAGTGGGGGTCCTTTTACAATGCTGCTGGTCTCACGGGTGCAGCATGTGATTTCAATGTCTGTAACAGAGGGGAGAGAGACCCCTATGATGATCTCAGCTGTCCTCACTATTCTCTGTAGGGTCTTGCGGTCTGAGGCATTGCAATTCCCAAACCAGGCGATGATGCAGCTGCTCAGGATGCTCTCCACAGTCCCCCTGTTGAACATGGAGAGGATTGGAGGAGGAAGATGAGGAAGCACACTAAAATAAGACCCCCACAGTAAGGTCACACTAACGAGAGCACACATAGATAAATTGGCAACAAACTGACATTTAGGTTTTTAGTCTGTACTGAATTCAAGAAGGTTAATTTATGAAGTAAAATAACACAGTGATGCTGCCATATGAACAGTGAGACATGTGCCTATTCAGTTGATTAACCACTGATCATCATCAGCCTAACATCTGCTGCAGTGCTGAATCCCACTACCAACATATCACCTGTGACCCTGCCTCTCCACCTGCCTCTCCTCTCTCTGACAGCTAGTGTTTTCATTAAAAAACATCCGGATTTAACCATCTTCTTCTCATCTCGCCCTAAAGATCTTGGTCATGTAACAGATGATCTGCAGACTGTGCTCCATTGTGCTCTACAACTATCTGTCTGTCATTCCCTCCCCATCTGCCTGTGTGTCTAGCTATCCTTCCACAACTCTCTCTGTCTGACTTGCTAAAATACTGCCTCTCTGTCTGGCAGTCCACAACGGTCTCTGTCTGTCTGTCTGGCCCTCTACAACTGTCTGTGATTCTGTTTATGTTTCCCTCTCTCTCTGTCTGTCTGTTTCTCTCCATAAAAGTCTCTGACTGTCTATTTTTCCACAACTTTGTATGTCTGTCTGTGTATCCTTTCAACATCTGTCTATCTGTCTGTCTTTCTACAACTTTCTAAACACACTTTGGTCAGAGACGGGAACCTCTCGGCCTACCTCAAGGTTCCAAAGAATTTAATTCTCGGCGTCAAACTGAGCGTCGAAGCCCCTTTACTTACCCCCCCGCTCTCCACTCATTTCCACCATGACATGATCAGGAAAGCACAGATGCCTGTACATCACATGGCAGGAGAAGCTTTGTACAGGCACACTAGGTAAGGGGTGGGTGCCACAATTTAGTTAGGTGGTTATCTCTTTGCTAGGCAGGTAAGCTGTTCATTTTTTATTCATGCTCCACTCAGGTGTTCACAAAGGTTTTCCCCATAAAAAGTGCTAATGTGGTTAATGTCTAGTGATGGCTTTAAACGTGTTGAGGTAGATTAAGTAGACTGTACTAGTATGTGCCTCTATTTATAACCATTGCAGTTTCTCAGTTTGGCCACATGAGGGCATCCAAGCTCCATCTTCAGAAAATCCCAACGTGCTCTCAACCTCTGTGTCGTTCTCAGCAGGTCAGTATGAAGAGGAAAGCTCCTCACTGTACAGAGGAGCCCTTTTCTATTCAACTGAAGGACTTCTGTGTCCTTAATAATGAGGGAAACTGAGGCTGACGTTTAAAGACACTGTGTGATGCTCTCGAGTACAGAAGTCGTTGTGTGTATTTACTTTATAAAAGTGAAATCCAAGGACTAAACATCCTTCACCCAAATACTTGCAAAAGCACTTTTCTAAGAAAAGCGTTTATATTGTCTAGTGATGACTTTAAATGTGCCGAGGCAGATTAAGTAGACTGTACTAGATATGACCATTTTAATGTGAAATTAAATTAAATTAAAACACAAACAAACAACACTGACAATGTTTTCTCAATGTTTTTATTATGTTTATTTCCAATGACTTGAATTATTTTAGATAGATGGGTTCCCCTTTTAAGTCATGGTTCCTTTTAAGGTTTCTTCCTCTTGATCTGAGGGAGTTTTTCCACTGTTCCCCGGGTCTCTATGAAGCTGCTTTGTGACAAAAGTGATATATGAATAAATTTAATTTAATTAAATTAACACACACACACACACACAACCTCCATATAAAACTGATAATATATTAATGACAAAGACTGCTTTGATTTCTACTAGAGTTTAGAAGTAGCCAGCTCACTAATATCACATGTGCTTGTAAGCTCTGCTACTTTTGTGAGCTAAAAGTAAGATATGGGACTTTTTCTAGGACAGCCTGGAAACGTGAGCTACATATCTGGATAAATCTCCCTCAGATATCAGTTATGGAGAAACTGGAAGTAATATCAGCGGCTACTTTACAAGATAAATATTATTGAAGTTAAATTGTGCTGCTGCCCGTTACTGTAAATAGTGTGGTGGTAAATGACTGTGGTATTTTTTTAATATTCAAAGTTGTGCAGGTGTGTATATCATATTTTACTAAAATGATATTAATATACATGCTAATGCTAACAGTAAGCCTATTTTTGCAAGATAATTGTTTTTCTGTCTTATGATTAATATGAATTAAATATTCTTCGCTGCCGATTAGTGAGGAACACCGTGACCAACATGGTGTCCATCATCAGAGCAAGTGATACTGAATTTATGTTTCCCTCGAAAAATGAGGTCCAGGCCATGGCAAAGTGGCTTGTGGAGTATTATCCAATGCTTCGTGATAACACAGTGAACTGCACACACACTTGGGTAAGTGTTTGTACCATTTGTAAACCAACTTTTCATTAATGTCACATAAGCCAGTTTTAAGTTCCAGTGATGGAAAACACCATCCATGATCAATCATGAAAACTAAACAATAAGTTCATATTTATAGAACTATAGGATCAAGTGTAAATGTGTGCTTTCCAGCAGGTAAAGTATTTATTATTTTGATTTAGTGCTGAGCAGTAAAAATAACTGAAAAACTTTTTGGTCATTCTTTTTCATTTTAAAAACAGATCAAAAATTAAAGATTGATGATTATTTCATTTTCATTTCATATTCTAACTTCCATAGAACATAAAAAACTAATTATATATATATATATAGCTCTATCTTTTAGCACACTACTGCACATTTCATCTGACCTATCCAAAATGCCTCACAACACTCCTGTCAATACTTCAGACAGAAGTTCTGCAGGATGCAGAATCATGATCGGGATGCAGCTTCATCCTACAAAAAAGCTTTGTCAGCGTGGAGAAAGATCATTGGTGAGTAGTGAAAAGTGCCCTGTGGTCAAGCAGCAGTGGCTATCATTGTCAGCAGGGTGTAACAAATTCTAACAGTTACAGAGCTGGTTGTTTACTAAGTTTGGTGTTTCAGAAATTCAGCTGTGTTAGATATCTTATTTAATAAAACTACTCTTAGGTTTGATTGTTAAAAATAAAACAGTGTAACACATTCAGGAACATGGAGTTATTTAGTTTAACTAAGCTAAAAGTGAAATGTTACTTTTTGTTGAAGTTTAAAAACAGGTTGACTCACCAGCACCATGTATAATGCATACATGTCTTTCATTAAGTGCTATGTAGCAGCATTTCTACCTATTAAATGTCTCTGGAGTTTGTACCATACTGGATGTGGTTGTTTTTACTGTTCCTCATGTTGAGTACAACATTATGAAATATGAATTCATTATTATAAAATTACAGTCTTAACTTAGAATGACTTAGAAGTAATTTTTGTTTATTTAAACATATTGAGTGTAAAGCGCATTAAATGATTCTAATTTTATTTTTTTAACAAATGAGCTTCTATAAAAAAGCTTAAAACAAGATTAGTTTTCTAGTTTTGTCACTTTATGGATGACTTTTATGATTTGTGATCAAGTGAGTCTCTAAACCTAGTCATAATGCCTTACAATGATTTATTTTTACTGTTTTTTTGAGATTACAGGATCATTTACAGTGCAGTTTTCTCACTATATTGGCAGATAATTTTGCTTGATTCAATCATTTCTTTTCTTATTTTGCTTTTATTCATCTTAGTTTTTGACACTGATGTTTTGCAGTGCATTGGTGCTGTGGGGACAGTGGAAATGTAGTGTAGACTATAGACATATGAAACAGTAGTAAGATAAATATACTGTAAGATAAATATATTGTGAGGGGAACAGGCAGTTTTGCCAGTGTTCTTTAAAGCTTGTCCACCATAGCAACAGTTACTAATGACAGAACAAAGGGCATGGACAGGTCAATTATGACATCACAGGGTTGGAAGTGTATAAATGGCAGGAGCATCTTCACTCGGCTCATTCACAGCTTTCTGCTGTTGGAGATCAGCTGCTCCTTTAAACATGAGCTTTGAGTACATCCCCCCATCCTGGCAGACAGCCAGCCAGGAAAAGCCAGGATACAGCTTCGATGTGAAAGATCCAGGAAACTTCGAAGCTCGATTGAGGGCAATGATAGCGGCTCAGGCCGACGACAGTAAGACGAGTGAGAGAGAGACAGACAGTGAGAAGAGCAAGAAGAGAAGGAGAGAGACAGACAGTGAGGAGAGCAAGAAGAGAAGGAGAGAGACAGACAGTGAGAAGAGCAAGAAGAGAAGGAGAGAGACAGACAGGGAGAAGAGCAAGAAGAGAAGGAGAGAGACAGACAGTGAGAAGAGTAGGAAGAGAAGGAGAGAGACAGACAGTGAGAAGAGTAGGAAGAGAAGGAGAGAGACAGACAGTGAGAAGAGTAGGAAGAGAAGGAGAGAGACAGACAGTGAGGAGAGCAAGAAGAGAGGGAGAGAGACAGACAGTGAGAATAGCAAGAAGAGAAGGAGAGAGACAGACAGTGAGAAGAGTAGGAAGAGAGGGAGAGAGACAGACAGTGAGGAGAGCAAGAAGAGAAGGAGAGAGACAGACAGGGAAAGGAATACTAAGAGAAGGAGAAAGACAGACAGTGAGAGGAAGGTGAAAAAGAGGAGAGAAGGAGGAGAACAGAGCTCAGGGCGATCTGTCTGCAGAGACACTACGCCTGCTGAGGAGAGCCAGTCCAGTCTAAAGACCACACCCAAACAGAGACTGGTTCACAGACTGAATCAGGAAGTCCAGGTCCTCCACAAACTCGGCCCCAGAACTGCTGAAGTCTGTTCAGCAAATAAAAAAAACTAAAGATCTGCTGAAGTTAGAACTACAGCCAAATCAGGAGCACAAACTAACCAGACAGTCCAGTTCAGAGTCTGGCTGCATTCACTCCTGCACAGATAAGTGGTGCCTGATGAATTTCGTGAATCAGCTGGGCCTTAAGCTTCCAACCCGGAAGTGAACTAGAGGCCCTCAAACCACCTGCAGCTGTAGAGGAGACTAGAGGAAAGTCAACAGAAACAAAAACAGTCTGATGAAGCTCAGAGAAAATCAGAGGACAGTCAAAGGGAGTCAGAGAAGTGAGGGTGTCAGAGGAAGGCCAAAGGAAACTGTAGAATGTAATAGAGAGTCAGAGGACAGACCGAGGAAACTCATTGAAAGTTAGAGGAAGTCAGAGGCCAGTCAAAGGAACGTCTGAGGAAATGAGAGGAAAGTCAGAAAAAGTCAGAGGAAGTGAGAGGAAATACAGAAGAAGGTCAGAGGAAGTTAGACACAGTCTCCAGATCAGTGTGCACAGATCATTGTTGGTCCACCTGTGACTTAAACCTCCTCTGCCTCTGATCCAGACTCTGAGAGTTGCCTCCCATACCTCCTCTGCATAGCAAACCACACCTCAACAGAGCGCTCAGCTCTAAACTCAGGATGAGGCTTGAGACGTTGTGCTGGTTCAGCTTCCTGTGAGGCTATAGTTGCTGTCTGGCTAACAAGACTCAGGTGTGCTAAGTGGATCTGGAGCCAGTGACACAGAGCACTGTAGAGTGGGAGGGGCATAGCCAGAGGGGGCGGACCATTCTTTCTCCTAATTGGATTTACTGTGCTCTTGTTTTGGATCCAGTGTCAACCAGAGGAGGATGGGTTCCCCTTCTGAGTCTTGGTTCCTCTCATGGTTTCTTCCTCCTGCTCTGAGGGAGTTTTCTCTTTCCACTGTTGCCCTCGGCTTTCTCAAAAGAGGCTCGGACACGGATTTCTGTAGAAGTTGCTTATGAAAAAAAGGCTTAAACTTAATATATAATCAAACTTGACCTGATGAGCGGTCAAGAAGCCGTTACTGGCTAAAGGAAATATCTTAATGGTCGTATTGACTGGAAAGTAAATCAGTAAAAGGTGATCTCTGACTTACACAGTACTGCACCGGCTCATTACTGTTCACTAACAGCTAATAAACAGCTCATGTTTATTCATGTGCTTCCAGTGTTGATGATTTCAGATGCTTCAATAATTGTTAATATTGTTAATCTGAAGTTTTGCTTCGCTGTTTTTCCTTCATTGTTTTGGTTTGTTGTTTTTTGCTGCTTCCAGGTTTCTGTTCATTGTTTTTTCAAAACCTCGTCTGTGTTCTTTCTCCTGGCCCAAGCTCCGTCTAGTGTTCTGCTTTTGTTTGAGGTGTTTCTGGTTTTCCTGAATACTGCTCAGCTTCCTCCCAGTCCCAGCTGTGTTACTGTGTCCAGTTTGAGTTGTCAGGTTTTGATTTTGTTTCTGGTTCTGTCCAGTAGATTGCTGTTCCCCCGGTTGTGCTTTGCTTTGTTGTGTCTGTTTACTTTTGCCCAGGTTACATTAAAGTCTTGCATCGTCCATCCCTGCCAGTGTTTCCTTGTGTTCACTGCCACGTCTGACCAGGCATGACAGTAACTAATAATTGATATTAACAATAATAACAATGGTAATATTTACATATTTAATGTGATGAGATAATTAGCCTCGTTAATAAGTGAGGAAATGATCGTTGGCTTCTTCTTCTCAGTCTATGACTGGAGCTGCTGCTGCAGGTATGATATCTGACCTGTAGGTGGCGCTGCTGTGTCGCTTTTCTTCATTAATCTGTTTAATCTCTGTGAAACTGTGAGCAGGCAGCATGTACCGTCAGCCACCAGCAGGGGGCTCGGCCAGCAAAGAATGAAAGCTGGTGGGGTTGGAGCAAAGAACTCCAAGCCCCAGAATCCCCAGCGATAATCAACGCTGACCAGACCCACCTGTGTGGCACAGTATAAATACACCCAGCCAAACACAATTCCCCGTCGCACCTTTGTAGAGGGGTGAACAGTGAAGAGAAGCTGAAGTGAAAAGAGAAGTGTTTGAGTTGTTGTCTTTTGTTTGAGTAAACATTTCAACTGCTTTTTCCTTTGTTTGTATTCCTGACGTTTTCTATGTTGCTTATGATCAGTGTTTATACTGCCACCTCTCACAGCTGTGACGGCGCAGTGGAAGTACACTGGGCTCCTATTACCAGGGTTGAGAGTTCAAGCTCAACAGTCATCAAACACACATCATAAGAGGGGTAGTTTTTCCTTTAATATTAATAAAACAAAGTTTAACTGCACTTGAGTCCAAACCCCACAACACACCGTGACAGAAACTGGACTGAATCGTCTACTTGTGTCTCTTTACCCTGAACTGTCTCCGTTTTGTTGTGCTAATAACCACAGTATGAGGAGGCCTGGAGAAAATGACCTTAACGTGGTTTCAGACTGACCTAAAGTGACCTTCACCTTTACAAGTTCCATAATGAGTGGAAACAGTCCTCATTTCCCAACGAGAATCCAGATCCAGATCAAAGGATAAGGAGTTAAAACACACTGACTTCCTAAACCATTTTTAAACTTCATTAACATGAAGGAAAACACCAGAAAAAGACAGATGTGGACAACATGTGGAAAAAGACAAAGATATAGAATTTAATCTGAAATATGATAAATGACAATTTCCTGAATTTCATTTTAGAAACTATGAACTGAAACTCCATCACAGCATTTGAAGATCATTAATATGCAACATTATGGGCTGTTTAATTCAGACGTCTAATAGACTGTTGTGTCTAAATGATCAACTTCAGCATATATTAAATATAACAGCAGTTTTAAAATGCAGTTTATTAGTTCTTATCTCCTGATCTCCAGAACCCTCACCTCACTTGGCCTTGGAGAGACGATCTCCCTGCACCCTCCCATGAGCCTCTGCAAGGTCTAGGCCACAGAGAGCAGCTAGAGAGTTAATTTCTTTAGTTCCAGTGCATTTAAACACACTTCAAGTGAGGAGTCTACAGATTTATCAATTCTTCTGTTTACAGACCGTCATTCTCCCTTTTCATGACTGTCATGAACACAACTACATTTTTCACATATTTTTTGTTTAGAGATCTGGTTCTTCTCCTCCCACCTTCGCCCTTGGAGTCGATTTCCAAGTATTTTAAAGCTTACTTTAGAGGTTTTCCAAAATCATCAGTTAATAGATGCTCTAAATTCAGTTCAGGATGAGATTAGAGAGAGGATATAACAAACACAAGATAAGGAGTAAAGATAAATTTACCATAGCAGTGTAAGTAAATGTGTTCCCCTTTTACTCCCATGCTGAATTATATATATAGTCAACTGAAGAAATACATAATTAATATACTGGCCTTTAGCCTGAATAAGATCTTCCTGTTGTGAGTATTCCATCAGAAACCTCTAATCAACATTAGTGAACAGTTCAGGTTTAATTTTCTTCTACATAGTCTGGCATACAAGAGACTAACTCTATAACCACTAGACTACTATAGTTACACACATAGAATGATTTACAATAAAGTATCAGCAAATGTTAAATGTATTATTAATATTATAAGTTGAAAATAAGGGATTAAAGACTGCACACACTGCTTTCAGAATATAGAAGGGTATATATGATATACAAGCTTAAACAGCCCCAGTTTCTCTAAAGCAAGAAAGGTACAAGCAGTTGGCGTCATCACTCCGCTATATGTTTAAAGAGTCCACAAGTAATAAATATGAAAAGGGAGTGATATTAAAACATTGGCAAAAAACTAAATTGATAAAAGGAAAAAAAGCATAAAAATTTTTTAAAAAGTTTTATTAATAAAACACTTTTCACAACGAGTCACAAAGCAGCTTTACAGAGATCTGGGTCAGAGCCTCTCTTGAGCAAGCCAGTGGCAAGAAAAACTTGAGGAAAAAAAAGAACTGAGAGGAATCAAGATCCAGAAGAGAAACCCATCCTCCTCTGGTCACCAGACAGCAAAATAAAAAGCAAAGCAGGAATAAAAACAGTAAATCAATACTGAATTCAGAGAATATGGAAATGCGCCGTCAAGCCATAAAAGATGAAAGCGTGAGTGAAATGTTGAAGTCCAGGCAGGTGAGGATGAATCAACACGAGGCTCCAGAGCAGGACAGTGGGCAGTAGGGAGCCAGGTCTGGTGGTACTGGGATGGAACAGCTGGAACTGGGCATCTCAATACATGGAAAATAGAGACAGGGAGAGAAAAAACAGAAATAAGGGAAAAACAAGGGGTTAGGAGATCCAATAGGTAGGGTGGCAAAAAAAACAAAACAAAACACAAAACAAAAAATAAACACATCTTAGATAAAACAAGGTCTTGGTTAATAAGAAAGACTACATAAACATACTCAAAGGATTGGATACAATAAAAATGTCCTTCCCTAAACACAGGTCTCTTTTGGCACAGGACTTACTGTACAAATGACACAGGTAGAATTCATCAAGGTCATTACAGTAGAGACAGAATTGTGGACAAAACACATTTTCAAAGAAACAAACATATCTACCACTCAGAGAATAAGACCTCGAATGCACAGGATAATACAGCAGACACTGAGCACAAGCACTGCAATCCATATGATCAGCACAGAGACCATAAACATTTTCCATTTACCAAACATGGATTTCTATCACCCCGTAAGACTGGTGTCCTCACCCCTTATTTCAGTCCTGAAGCACTGTGGCTGTAAAAGCTACATAGAACAACCACATGCTGTCATTTCCTAAAGTAGTGCTGGTGAGAGTCTTGAAGGGGAGAACAGCTCAGCCAGTTTGGATGCAGCACTGTTTTGAATACAGAAACTCACAAGAGACATCGGTATGATTGACTAACAAGACATTAGGTGCTGCATTGTCCTTGTGTGTGAAAAGGATAGGAACCAGATTCCTGGGGGCCTGAAAGGAGGTCAAGGGTGCACAATGTTCTGGGCCATTTTACTCAGAAAGTGTTCTAAATAGTCCAGAGTTCAATCCTGTTCTGGGAGCATTCCCAACCTACAAATCCACTTCTGTTCCACCGCTACTGAAACAAAGCGTCCTGGGTCAGATCTTGTAGGTGGTGGGGAGCGAGCAATACAATCAGTGCAATGCGGTTGTTTAAAGGGTGCTGAGTCAGGAATTCTCCTGTCACAGTCTTTGTCCTTCAGAGCTAAAAGTTTAAGTGTGGCGTGTCAGCGTCATCGCAGGCAGCCAAGGCGGCGCTAGGCTCACACCTTAGGCTGTGTTGTCAACGTAGGATGGAGTCAGGATGACTGTTTGCCAGCCGTTGCCATTGACTCTTCAGATGGTCATATCTGATCACATGCACCTTAAAATCCCAACAATGAAAATGTCACTCAGGTCATTTGAAGTAACTGTACAGAATACACTGATTATTGATCAAGTACATACAGTAGAAGTTACATACAGTCAAGCCAGAGAGTCTGCACACCCCTTCTCCATGCTTTCTTTTATGTTATAGACTTATTCTACAGTAGAATGAATTCTACACAATGACAATGTGAAAGCAGGGTTTTTAGACATTTGTGGTAATAAAAAAAATAAATAAAAATTATAATAATATAAAATCTCATATGTACACAAGTTGAAGCGAAAAACCCTGAAAGGAACCAAAAGTCAAAAGTAGTCAACACCGGATAGCACAACACAACAGAACAAGAATAGAAATCAACAAAAGAAATAGTAGTGAATTTTAAGAGCTGCTGCAAATGTGACATCAAGCCATAAATTATGAAAATGTGTGTGCAGGTAAACGGTCATGTGAACAGCTATGCAGAGAGGCGATAATCACTCAATAATAAGACGCAGAGCGAGAGAGAGAGCGTGAGAGAGAGAGTGAGTTGAAGGCTGAAGTGGGAAACTGATAGTAGTCCAGAATCCTGCAAAAGAAATGTACGTTACCGGTTGTAGGGTTTAAGAAGTTCTCCAAGATGCTGTGGGGACAAACAATCGAGAGAATCAAGTCAGAAGGAGTGTTCAATAATCAACGAGGAATTTAACTGGAATCCAGTGCAGGGATGAGAAAATAGACAGATGTGGTCACAATTTTAAGCTCAAGCTCTAGTTTAAAAAAAAAAAAAAAATTTCTTTGACTTGTTGCATAAATTCAGGATCACTGGAACTTACCTGGAAGTATTCGGCTGTGTGCTTGTGGTGAATCGTCCTTTGCATCTGCTTGAAGCCACACTACCACATCACAGCCAGCCAGAGCTGCAGGTAGACAGACTGCGAGCTACAGACTTGTAGATGGGTAAAATAAAACGAGTTGCAGATGGACAGAAAAACAACTACAGAGCTGCAAATTTAAAGACAGACACAGTTGCAGACAGCCAGAGACGCAGAAGGATAGAAAGGCAGCCAGCCACAAAGATGCACATGGATAAACAGCCAGAGCAGCACACAGCCACAGAAATGCAGACGCATAGTCAGAAAGACAGCCATCATTGCACCAAACAGTCAGCCAAACACCGATGCAGAGGAACTCTCATAAAGACGGATAGTCAGTTTCACATGGATAGAAAGCCAGTCAGAGTAGCTGCCAGAGTCCAAACAGAATAAACTGCAGATTTATAGACATCCAGAGAGTGTTGTTGATGGACAGAGTTACACAGTTCAACATGGTTGCAGATGCAGTCAGAAAGACTGCCAGAGTTGCACGTGGCCAAGCAGACAGCCAGTTGCAGATGAAGACAGCCAGAGTTTTAAATGGAGAAACAGCCAGATATACAAAAGAACAGGCAGCCAACCAGAGATGCACACTGACCGCCAGGCAGCGAGCGCTGCACATGGACATGTATGCATGGACATACAGCCACATACAGTTGCAGATGGCCGACCAGAATTGCACATGGACTGACAACCAGCCAGCCAGCCAGCCAAAAAAAAACACACCAAAACACACCAGTAACATTAGGATACAGCAATTAATTACCAGTATACATCAACAAGCCCATGTAATCAAGACATGTAAATAATGTTGTATTGTCATTTTAGAATGTGATGACCACCCCTATAGTGGACACTTGGTTTACTCCAGGCTAAGCAAAGGATGAGCACCTGGATTAGAAGGATTGTGTAGAAAGAAATATGGGGTCAGATTTATAGACAGACAGTTGCAGACAAAGAAACAGTTTCACATAGACAGACAGACAGCGTTGTATATGGACTGACAGTCAATCTGAGTTGCAGCCAGTCTAAACAGAATGAATTGCAGATGAACAGGCAGCCAGAAAAAGGTGTACATGAACAGCCAGAGTTGCAGAGGGACATACACACAGCCAAACAGTTGAAGATGCATAGTCAGAAAAACAGCCAGCCAGCCAGCCAGCCAGCCAGCCAGCCAATCAGAATTGCACATGAAAAGACAGCCAGCCACAGTTGCACACTGAAAGTTAGCCACTGAATTGCACACGAATATGGACATGCAGACAGCCACAGTTGCAGATGAACAGAAAAACTACTACAGAGCTGCAGATTTAAAGACAGACACAGTTGCAGACAGACATTTAGAATTGCAGAAGGACAGACCGACAGCATTGCAGAGAGTCTAAACAGAATAAATTACAGATTTATAGCCAGAGAGGCATCGATTGACAGACAGCCAAAGATGCATAAGTTCAGAAAGCCAACCAGCCACAGAGATGCAGACGCATAGTTATTGCACCTGACAGCCAGTCAACACACAGTTGCAGATGGATTATCATAAAGTTGCAGACAGTCAGTTTTACATTGATAGAGAGCCAGTCAGAGTTGCTGCCAGATTCAACACTGCAATTCATTCTGATGCCAGACAGAGTTGCAAAGGGACACACAGTCAAACCTGGTTGCAGACGCATGGTCAGAAAGACTGCCAGAGCTGCACATGGACTGACAGCCAGCCACTGAATTGCACACACATGGCCAAGCAGACAGTCACACAGTTTTAAATGAAAAAGTCAACCAGAGTTTTAAATGGAGAGACAACCAGAGATGCAGTAGTTCAGAAAGCCAACCAGAGAGCGTTGCACATGGACATGCAGATAGCCACGCACAGCTGCACATGGACTGACAGCCAGCCAGCCAGCCAGCCAGGCAGAGTTGCAGATGGACAGTGTGAGTTGCGGAACAAATACAGAGCAATCGATTTATAGACAGTTGCAGACAGAGAATCAGACAGTTTCACATAGACAGACAGACAGAGTTGCAGCCAGTCTAAACAGAATGAATTGCAGATGAACAGGCAGCCAGAAAAAGGGGTACATGGACAGCCAGAGATGCAGAGGGACATACACACAGCCAAACACAGTTGCAGATACGGTTGTGAAAACAGCCAGGGAGAACTGCACATGAAAAGACAGCCAGCCAGAGTTGCACACTGAAAGACAGTTATCCACTGAATTGCACACGCACATGGACATGCAGACAATGCAGAAAACGAATTGCAGAGTTTTAGATGGAGACAGACAGAGATGCAGAACGGTAAGCAGCCAGCGAGCCAGCCAGAGTTGCACACGGACAGCCAGTCCAGCCACAGAATTACACATGGAAAGAAAGCCAGCCAGCCAAAAGTTGCATGTGGACATGCAGACAGCGCCACACATGGTTGCAGACAGACACAGTTTAAAATGGACAACCACCCAGTCAACCAGTTGCAGATGAAAGGATAGACAGCCAGTCAGAGTTGAAGCCAGAATCTAAACCAAATGAATTGCAGATATAAACAGCCAGTATTGTAGATGGACAGACAGCCAGTCGCAGATCAACAAACACTGCCAAACCTAGTCAGAAACACACAGTCAGAAAGACAGCCAGTCATAGAGTTGCACATGCATGGACAAGCAGACAGTCATACAGTAGCAGACGGATTGTCAGACACAGTTGCACATGGATTGATAGCCAGGGTTGCTGCCAGAGCCTTAGCAGAACAAATTGCAGAGTTTTAGATGGAGAGAGACAATGATGTAGAACGGTAAGAAGCCAGTCAGCCAGCCAGAGAATTACACATGGAAAGAATGCCAGCCAGCCACAAAGTTGCACATGGACATGCAGACCGCACCACACACAGTTGCAGACAGACAAAGTTAAAATGGACAGCCACCCAGTCAACCAGTTGCAGATGGTCAGTCAGTCAGAGTTGAAGCCAGAGTCTAAACAGAACGACAGACAGCCAGAGTTGCAGATTGACATACACACTGCCAAACAGTCAGAAACAGTCACACAGTCAGAAAGACAGACAGCCATTGCACATGACAGACCATGGTTAGCCCGATCCCTCTTCAGGGATAGGAGTCAGGGAGTCATGAAGCCCTGTGTGGCAAAGAAGAAAGTTAATACATGTACAGAAACTAAACAATCACCTACCTGCTACACAGTTGCGTATGCATAGTCAACATCACAGTAGCAGATGGACAAAGACAGAAGTAGATGTACAGTTAGCCAGACAGCCAGAGCCAGTGAGTCATGAGGACCTGTTTGGCAAAAAAAAAAGTTAATACATGTATTGAAACTGAATGACCACCTACCTGTTACACAGTTGAAAACAAATTGTCAGCCTCTCACAGACGCAGATGGACATGCAGATGGATAGACCATCGTTAGCTCGACCCATATTCAGGGATAGGAGTCAGGGAGTCATCAGGACCTGTGTGGCAATAAAAGAAAGTTAATACATGTATAGAATCCAGTGCAGGGATGAGAGAATAAGACAGATGTGGTCACAATTTCAAGCTGAACAGTTAAGCCCGCTGCATTCTTAACTTATTTAATGATTTGTATAAACTTCCTACCAAAGCGGCATTACATTAATTCAATCTTGGTTATAAATCTGTATAAATTTAATAGAGTATGTGACTTAGCGCTTTTGTGTTCTATTCTTTTTTTAATTTTTTTATACATTTTACATTTTCCTTTGACTTGTTGCATAAATTCAATATCACTGGAACTTACCTGGAAGTATTCGGCTGTGTGCTTGTGGTGAATCGTCCTTTGCATCTGCTTGAAGCCACACTACCATATCACAGCCAGCCAGCCAGAGCTGCAGGTGGACAGACTGCAAGCTACAGACTTGTAGATGGGTAAAACAGAACGAGTTGCAGATGGACAGTATAAGAACTACAGAGCTGCAAATTTAAAGACAGACACAGTTGCAGACAGTCAGAGATGCAGAAGGATAGAAAGGCAGCCAACCACAAAGATGCACATGGATAAACAGCCAGAGCAGCACACATCCACAGAAATGCAGACGCATAGTCAGAAAGACAGCCATCATTGCACCAAACAGCCAGCCAAACACAGATGCAGAGGAATTCTCATAAAGACGGATCGTCAGTTTCACATGGATAGAAAGCCAGTCAGAGTAGCTGCCAGAGTCCAAACAGAATAAACTGCAGATTTATAGACATCCAGGGTGTGTTGATGGACAGATTTGCAGAGGAACATACACACAGTTCAACATGTATGCAGATGCAGTCAGAAAGACTGCCCGAGTTGCACATGACCAAGCAGACAGCCAGTTGCAGATGAAAAGACAAGCAGAGTTTTAAATGGAGAAACAGTCAGAGATGCAAAAGAACAGGCAGCCAATCAGATATACACATTGACAGCCAGGCAGCGAGCGCTGCACATGGACATGCAGACAGCCACATACAGTTGCAGATGGTTGCAGATGGTGTCATGCAGTCCTGATAGCTGACCACTCACCCCTTAGATCCCTAGAGTGGGTCTTTTAGGAGCCGGCAGGATCCAGAGTTAACCTATAAAGGGGGGAGAATAGTGGGTTAGTTGGTGCAGATTAAACTGAAATCATGGTAGATGTGAGGCTTTGCAGCCCTCAGAGGAAGGCCACTGAGGTCTTATTATGTAAAGAGTGTGACTTGGCTCTTTTGTGTTCCGTTTTCACTTTGTCTTTACTTTCCTTTGACTTTTTTTGCACAAATTCTATTATCACTGGAAAGTTCCTGGAAGTATTCAGCTGTGTCCTTCTGGTAAAGCCACACTACCACATCACAGAGACAGACAGCCAGAGCCGCAGATGGACAGACAGCAAGCTACAGTCTTTTAGACAGGTTAAACAGAACAAGTTGCAAATGGACTACAGAATAAATACAGCAGCAGATTTATAGACAGACAGTTGGAGAATCAGACAGTTTCACATAGACAGACAGCCGGACAGCGTTGCATATGGACTGACAGCCAGTCAGAGAAGGATGTAGAGGAACATACACACAGCCAAACACAGTTGCAGATGCATAGTCGTGAAAACAGCCAGCCAGCCAGAACTGTACACTGAAAAGCAGCCAGTCACAGAGTTGCACACAAAGTTAACCACTGAATTTCACAAGCATAAGGACATGCAGACAGCCACACAGTTGCAGATAGACACAACCAGCCAGAGCTGCATATGGACAGCCAGTCCAGCCAACAGCAGATGGACAGACAGCGAGCTACAGACTTGTAGATGGGTAAAATAAAACGAGTTGCAAATGAAGAGAAAAACAACCACAGAGCTGCAGACAGACATTTAGAGTTGCAGAAGGACAGACAGCCAGCATTGCAGAGAGTCTAAACAGAATGAATAACAGATTTATAGCCAGAGACGCAGAAGTTCAGAAAGCCATCCAGCCACAGAGATGCACATGGATAAACGGCCACAGAGGCACACAGCCACAGAGATGCAGACGCATAGTCCGAAAAACACCAATCATTCAGCAATCAACCAAAACACAGTTGCAGACGGATTATCATAACGTTGCAGACAGATAGTCAGTTTCCCATGTATAGACAGCCAGTCAGAATTGCTGCAAATTTAAAACAGAATGTATTGCAGTGTTGATGCCAGACAGAGTTACAAAGGGACATACACACAGTCAAACATGGTTGCAGACACATAGTCAGAAGTTGCACATGCACTTTCACATAGACAGACAGCTTTGCATATGGACTGACAGCCAGTCAGAGTTGCAGCCAGTCTAAACAGAATGAAGTGCAGATGAACAGGCAGCCAGAAAAAGGTGTACATGGACAGCCAGATTTGCAGATGCATAGTCAGAAAAACAGCCAGCCAGCAAACCAGAACTGCACATGAAAAGACAGCCAGCCACAGAGTTATACACTGAAAGAAAGTTAGCCACTGAATTGCACACGCATATGGACATGCAGAAAATGCAGAGAACAAATTGCAGAGTTTTAGATGGAGACAGACAGTGACGCAGAATGGTGAGCAGCCAGTGAGCCAGCCAGAGTTGCACACGGAAAGAAAGCCAGCCACAAAGTTGCATGTGGATATGCAGACAGCGCCACACATAGTTGTAGACAGACAACCACCCAGTCAACCAGTTGCAGATGAATGGATAGACAACCAGTCAGAGTTGAAGCCAGAATCTAAACCAAACGAATTGCAGATTTATAAACAGCTAGAGAGTCTAGACAGTCACACAGTGGCAGACGGATTGTCACAGTTGCACATGGATTGATAGCCAGGGTTGCTGAAAGAGCCTTAGCAGAACAAATTGCAGAGTTTCAGAAGGAGACAGACAGTGATGCAGCCAGTGCGCCAGCCAGAGTCACACACGGACAGCCAGTCCAGCCACAGAATTACACATTGAAAGAAAGCAAGCCAGCCAGCCACAAAGTTGCACAGTCACAGTGTTTAAAGACACTGTTTAAAACGGACAGCCACCCACTCAACCAGTTGCAGATGGAGAAATAGCCAGTCAGTCGTTTCCAGAGTCTAAACAAACTGCAAATTTATAAACAACCAGAGTGTTGTAGATGAACAGACAGCCAGAGTTGCAGATCGACATACACACTGCAGTCAGAAACAGTCACACAGTCAGAAGGATAGCCAGCCATCAGTTGCACATGGTTAGACAGCAAGCCACTGAATTGCACATGCATGGACATGCACATAGTGGCAGACGGATTATCATACAGTTTCACATGGATATACAGCCAGCCATCAAACAGAGTTTGAACAGAACTAATTGTAGATTTATAGACAGACAGTGTTGGACAGACAAGCCAGACAGTGTTAACGGACATACACACAGCCAAATATAGTCGCAGACGCACAGTCAGAAAGACAGCCCCACATAGCACAGATGAAGCCTTTCTTTGCAGAAGGGGATCGGACGTCAAACTTGCAGCCAGCAGTGGACTGTGAAAAGTCGGCTGAACGGCTTGCTCCCTCTTCAGTAGGTGGACATGGGGCTAGAGATGACAGTCCTGGCAGCTGTCTTCTTCCACAAGGTGTCTGGAAGCATCCACCATATTCCATCAGTAAACAAAGGGGTTAGTAAGTTATTAATGCAAAATAATGTAAAATAACACAGCAGATAACAAAAGGATCAAAACTGGCTAAGAAACAAGCCAATGCTAATATCAAAGAAAAAGAAATAACTAGGAGTAGCAAGCAACATGATAGCTAGCAAACAGCAGGGGGGCAAATGAAGACCACCTGCATATCACCTGGGAAAGATGGACCATAAAAACACACTAAACTCAGTTAACACGGCTGTGCCTAATATCACCCCCTGTACTTATTTCACCACTTTCCCCGGTGGTATTTCCTCATATTTCCAAGACTAGGAGAAGCTGCATTTGAAGGAACAAATATCATACAACAGAACTAGCATTACAGTATTACATCTGTACATATTAATAACCAGCTTTCAGAGTCTACTCAGAAAACGTTAGTAAACTAAACATTAGCGGAGTTAATCCAAGCACGATTTCACTCGAATTTGGGAAGCTTATATTAGAAAATATTAGAACAATTGTGTACTGCTCACTAGCGCTTGAACAGGGCTTTAATTGTCTGTGGTCACTCCCTTATTTACATGTAGACCCATTAACCCATTCCCAATCACACTGTAACAATCACGGCTTTGTAGCTCATCCTCAGCTAAAAGAGAAAGAGTGAGAAGAGAACCATTCAGTTATTTGGTTTACTACACTACAAACCCCCCAAACCCAATCAAAAACCTAACATTCAAACAAACATCCACCAGTTCTTTTAAATGGCACATACCTGAAGTCCATAGGGAGAGTCCAAAACAGTCTGGAGTCAGACAGCAAACAAACAAAAACAAACGAGAACCCCTCTGAAAAAGAACAGTATTATGAATCTGAACACACACACACACACACACACACACACACACGTTAAATGACTTACCTGCCAACTATTCAATTTACTAAGCATGAACGACGGACCCAAGGCGGTCTTTTTCCAAAAGGTGTCCAGATGTGTGTGGCAGTGCTCCTTCAGGGCCTCGCTGCGTCAGGTGGAGAACAGTGGAGAACGATGATGCTGAAGGAGTCACGCTGCCGAAGCACCAATGGAAGCCTGGCGACGTTCAGGACACGGGCACCTAGAAAACAGGAGACCGTGGCATTACTCTTTGGGCCCAAAATTGAAGTGTTTTACAGTAGAAACTCCAACAATGAGAACACAACGGAGACGACGACTCTGGTATTTTGAAGACCATGTTCGAGGCGTCCCGGACTGCCTCTGGCCTCGTCTTCCATCTGTGGAGTTTGTCTCTACGATAGCAACTAGATCTGGCGTTCAATCAGGACGAGCTCCATGCAGAGCGTCTGGAGATCTTATTCCTCCGCGGTCGCCATGTTCCTCGAGAGTGTAAACACAGAGACAGAAATGCAAACGTCAGTTAGTGAGAAAAAGTACTGTACAGTAACACAGGTAGCAGATAGCACAGGGATTACAAGATAAATAAGACAAAGCTAATATTAAGACTATGAAGTAGGGACAGTTGCTCGACTCTCTGGGTTCAATTACATCACAAGCTTTCAAAGCAGAACTGCATCAAAACAGCAATTTGAAGTCTCGCTCAAAATACCACCTGATCCTATAGATCCAGTGTGCAAAAGAGGGTTGTAGATACACACTCTGGTGAGAGCTATCCAACTCCTGTTTTTGGATTGTTTCAATAGATAAAGTATGAAAGAACCGTTAAAAGAACTGGTGGATGTTTATGTTCTGTTGTGTTTTCAGAGGGTTTGTGGTGCAGTAAACAAAATAACACTTAGTGGATGATTCTCTCTGCATTCCTTTCTTTTTAGTTTCAAGATGACTTACAAAGCTGTAACTGTTACAACGTGTACAAGACCTGATCCAAGTTGGACAGTCAGTAAATTGTCACTGTTCATTTGGCTCAGACAAGTACAACACTGGACTGCAGTCAAGCATGTAATGAGATACTTAAAGGCTTCAACTGATCATGGACTGTGTTACCAGAAGAGTGGGGAGAAACTGAAACTTGAACACAGTGATGCCGATTCAGCATCAAATACAGACGACAGACGAAGCACAACAGACTCCAGTTTTAATCCAACTAAAGACAGTTCTCTTACTCTCTGCTCGGTCTACATGTAAAGGAGAATATATGGCACTGTCTGCAATTATATAGGAAAGCTTGCACCTCACAAATGCCATGAACAGTGATCACCAATATGCACCTGCAAAAAATACTGGAAGACAGCCAAGAAGCAATTGCACATCCACATTGGACACCACTCCATTCGACCAGTGATCCAGGAGTATAAAATAACTGATCACTGACCCACAGCAGATATGGTTATGAGAAAGGGAATCTTTCTCATTCATAATTCATAATTAATTCATAATAATTCAGGATTCATAAACTGTCTTCAGAAAGAAGGACATCTGAAGCACAAACACCTCAGTGAGAGCTATCCAATGCCTCTGTTTCAGTTGTTCCAATGGACACAAAGTACAAAAGAACCATTGAAAGAACTGGTGGATGTTTGTATTCTTTGTGTTGTCAGCTTGAAGCACACAGTGATGCAGATTTGGCATCAAATGCAGAAGACAAGCAAAACACAACAGTCTCCAGTTTAAGTCTAACTAAAGACGGCCCTCTTACTCTCTGCTTGGTCTACATGTGAAGCAGAATATATGGAACTGGCTGCAACTTCTTAGGAAAGCTTACACCTCACACAGCTACTAAATGCCATGGACAGTGATCACCAATAAGCATCTGTAAAAATATTGGAAGACAACAATCAAGCAATTGCTCTTTCAAAGAACCCTGTATGTCGATAAAGATGGGAAGGTGTATGTCCCAGCATATGACCCTGTCTTGTGAAATTTTGAACCAAAGGGAGGTCCCATATAAAAAGGTCCCTTTATTTCACAATCAACAAAAAACAAACCGAAAGCAAACTTGGCAGAACGCTTTCAGTTTCGCATGAGACTTGCCGTTACTCCACCACTCACTGGATCAGGAGAGCCCTTTCGCTCCTGGTAAGAGACAGCCGTCTCAGCAAACCGCCGAGCTGGACCTGCAGTTCCACTCAGCCGACTCTCACCAGAAAAAAGGGGGTCCCGTCACTTATATCTTTTAACAAAATGAGGAACTATGCGTGGGCGAGAGTGGGGGCCAACCGCTCCCGCCAGGCACAGCCTTCCACTATCACTTGTACATTCCAGTGGTTTCGCAACTGCATCCTCATGAAAAACAAGTTATATAATTGATTATATAAACGTGAGTTTGCAATATAACATAACCTGTAACTTAATGTAATAATATAAAAGACCTGTATTAACATATTACCAATACATTATGACCAGCAAGCATACCTTTAATATAAAGGTACATGGACGCATTATATGCTAATATTCGGATATGAAGACCAAATTAGCATGGCTCCGCAGTGCACTTGCACCACTTCATAACGCCTTTCATAGTACAAACACCCTTGCAGCCTATCCAAAGGAGTAGGCCTTCTCCTAGTGGTTACATCCCATAACCGAACAGTAAGTTGTTCATATGATACAGTGTGTACTAATTGGATGGAGTGCACCCTAGGCCGGCGCCTAGGTATCAGCAGGGCAGAATTCATTCTTATTACAGACCCTTACAAACATGACAGATAGAAGCTAGACTCAAAATGAGAGAGGGAATCTTTGTAGGGTATGAAAAGAACAGTCCATCATACCTAGTCTACCATCAAGACACAGAGAAAGTTCTTAAACACAGACTGGTGAAATTTCATAGAGTGTTACAGAACACCAAACCCAGACTGAACAGGTAATGGCAGCCAATTATTTCCATGGGGAGAGATGTGTACCCCCCCTTGCAAACAGCTAACAGTGTTGATCAGATTCCAGATTCAGATTACACACTATTCAAAGAGACAGGAAAGCACCTCAGTATTTAGCTATATATAAAAGATATAAAAGACCAGACACTGATCAACACTGACTACTGTTACAGGGTCTGTAAAGTAACACAGAGCTTCAAAGAGGAGTTCAACAAAATCACAGTACTGGTTGATGCAGATGACCTTGAGCTCCACCAGGTGGATGTTACAACAGCCTACTTGCAAGTATAGATTGCTGGAGATGTATATGGAGCAACCAGAGGGAATTAAAAAAAGACAAACACAGGTGAAAAGGCTGTTTTTGGATTGTTCCAATAGACAAAGTACGAAAGAACCGTTAAAAGAACTGGTGGATGTTTGTATGTTCTGTTGTGTTTTCAGTGGTGCAAGTAAACAAAATAACACTTAGAAAGTCCATAAACACAGACTGGTGAAATTTTACACAGTGTTTTACAGAGCAAGTGAGACTCGAATCAACCGATGGGTTACACACCAACCATTTTACACAGCAATTTACCTACAGAACTCTTCACAACAGGAGCTTAAATAGCTGTTTGAAACCTCCTCCATACGACATGCTGACGGAGAAAAAGCCTAACCTAGACTCAAAGTGTTAAAGGGAATCTTTGTAGCTACGACAAGAACAGTCCATCATACCTAGTCTACGATCCAGACACAGAAAGTCCATAAACACAGACTGGTGAAATTTCTTACAGTGCGTGTTACAGAACACCAAACACAGACTGACCAGTCAATAGAAGATGACCACCATGAAGAGAGGCGTGTACCCCCATGCTAACAGCTAACCATGTTGATCAGACTCCAATAGAGGTTCAAGAGTCTCAAACTGATGTTCAAGATGACTTTTAAACAGAAGGAGACGGACATAGCACAAACCATCCAAAGAGAGACAGGAAAGTCAGCAAAATACTGAAGTCCTGGGTCAGATATTAGTGACCAGACACTGATCAATACTGACTACTGTTACAGGGTCTGTAATGTACCACAGAGCTTCAAAGAGGAGTTCAACAAAATCACAGTTTTGAGTTGATGCAGATGAACAGCACACCATGACCTTCAGCTCCACCAGATGGACGCTACAACAACCTACTTGAATGCTTTAATTAATGGTGAGATGTATATGGAGCAACCAGAGGGATTTGAAGGGAAATCAAATACAGGTGAAAAGGTTTTCTGTAAACTGAATAAATCACTGTATGCTCTCAAACAGTCTGGAAGAACCTGGAACAACATGTTGCCTGATTATCCAGATGAAAATGGCTTTACACAGAAGCTAGATGACCACTGGGTCTACAACAAACCCCCTGAACACAGGGTTAGATGTTCCTTCATGAAGTACAGTAAGCTAGCTGTGATGCTGTTGGTTATCATGATCACAGGTGTGTATTTATTGTCTCAGGAACAGACTGGCTCTTTTACGAGTGTGTTGCTACAGTCTCTGTACATAAAGGCTCTATATAACATGACATTGAGGTCAGAAGTCCATCATGAACGCTAAAAGCCTCAACTTCCAGAGGGAGCGATTCTATGTCCCCACCAATGTGAAAATCCCTCCTAGGCCCTTGATTCAGAGCTCTGTATTCACTAGGTTTTGATCAAGTTTCACAGAGACATCGTGAACTAAGGAGCTCATCAGTCAGAACTTCACTGACCGTGACTTCTTTAGGGGCCAGAGATCCTATATTTAACAGCCCAGATTCAATACAGGAGCTGCTTGTACTCAGAAAGCTGAATGAATCTGGATCAATTCTAATAAAGTTGATAAAGAGGATTTTCTGATGTTACGATTATAAATCATGCGGGGACACAGACACAGTCTCCATACTGCAGGGTTTGTCTGAAACACTGAGTGACACTGATATATTACTTTAATACAAGCAGAGAAATCACAGAATTAATGCTTATAAAATGGAGGAAATCTTAAACTAACCTGACTGGTGGGACTGGGAAGGGCCAGTCAGTCCTGGCGTAGCAGCTTCTCGATGTTCCCGGAGAGAACGACGGACCCCAGGCCGCTCGGGTGAACCTCTCTGCGGAAGAGGACCTGCCGCTCCCCAAAGATCTCCTGTCCGGCAGCCAGCAGTGGAGCACGAAGAGCCGGTAAACGCTCTCTTACTCGTCGGTAGGTGAGCAGGGGGCCGAAGACGATGATCCAGGAGTCTGTCTTTTTCCAAACGGAGCCGAAGCCGCCACGCTGCCGCCGAGAGGAGCCGCCACGCTGCCGCCGAGAGGAAGCCGCCACGCTGCCGCCGAGAGGAAGCCGCCACGGGAGTGGATGTGACGAACCTCGGGGTCTTCCGCTCCGGTAGCGCTGGAACTGAGACCGCCGCGTTGGAGACGTCGCGGGCTGCCTCTGGCCTCGTCTTCCGTCGGTGGAACTCGGACTGCCGGTCCAGCTGGACGAGCTCCAAGCTGAGCGTCTGGAGAGCTCGTT